>NC_091350.1:14757527-14826094 GCF_038502225.1 Cherax quadricarinatus | reverse complement strand
TGGTAAACAATGGCACACTGGCTGGGAAGGAAAGGCCGAGGCGGCTCAGAGCGTGAGTACATGTCCGGGACGAAGGACTATTAGCGAGTTACTGGACCATTTGCGAGCCAATATTTTGACGAAAAAACAGGACTATTTCCGAAATGGACGACTTTCAGGCTGGATGATTATTGAGGGACCACTGTATTTCCTATGGGAAATATTACTTCGGTTTTCATACGTTTCGGATTTAGACCGACCTTCTGGAATGGATTAAGTACGAAATCCGGAGTTCCACTGTATTTATAACGGGTATAACTCTGGGCATACTAATAAGAAAAAATGCAACTTATGGCCGGTTATATGCAAAAATTGATTTCTTCTGAGGTCTTTTATCTGACTTAAAAATTAAAACACTATAGAAATACTTATGTACTAACCTGGCCATAGGGCTTTCCATATTTAAGAGTTAACTGGTCAGCAATAAGCTTCAGTTCTGCAACATCTGTTTGGAGTCTTGGTGCAGCCCAGATGAGTGACGAAATCGCCTCAGCAAGACCCTCATCAAGATCTCTGAGGAGAAAATTCAAGCTTCATTAGTACTGTGGTTAACTCTTTCATTGTCCATGCCATAGTCCTATGGGTTTGAGGTCACTGTCAATGTCATAGTACTGTACTATGCCATAAGCTCAGCTCACTGAGATAAGTAATGAGCAGTAAATTTGGGCCTAGATGCAAGAGAATGGGTCTATGCAGTAAGCATTCACCATATAAAAAAAAGCAGCATGCAGTGCATGAGAAAAAACTGCAACAGTGTTTTAGTTTAAACAGCAACTTTGCGGTGTATTTTCATACGGATTTATGGTTGTATTTTCGGTTTCTTGGTCTCATTTGATAGAATGGAAGATACATTACATAAATAGAGTTGATTCTGATTGGTTTCAGAAATGAAAATAGTTTGAAATTGAGCTCAAAGTAGCGGAAATGTTTGATTTTTGCAGATATTCAAGAGTAAACTAATCACATCACTCATCCAATACACGTCCAACTGGCGAGTCTAATGTGTGCTCATAAATGCATTGATATTACTTATATAGTTATTATACTATTGCAAAACAGTAAATTTTCTATTTTTTGTGTGTGAATAAAAATTCTTTGTGTGAATAAAAAATAAAAATGGAATTCATACGTAAAGCCTGGAAACATAACTAATGCACAGAGGAATTATTTTAGTGCCAGGAATGTCTGCGCTGCTTATTCTGGACCCTATTTTGAAATTGGAATATTTGGAAATTTGTGTGAAACTGGACAAATCACCAATTTCTGATCACTTTACTGGGTAGTTGAAATAGTTGATTGGGCTGTTTCTTGTGCTCAGTTGATAAAATGGAAGACATACTAGCAAAATAGCTAAGAATTTGGTCTACTGGAACAATGTAACTGGCCTAAAACAATTTAACCCTTTCAGGGTCCAGAGGCCAAATTACAAAGTGTGCACTAGGGTCCAAGAATTTTCAAAAAATAATTTCGTTATTTTTTCTTATGACATGGTAGAGAATCTTTTTTCTGAAGGTAATAAAACAAAAAATTACGAAATTTGATGGAAAATTGAGGAAATTATGCTATTGCGAATTTTGGTGTGCCAGCAACATTTATGCATCGGGGATTTTGCCCACTTTGACTCCCATTTTAGGCAAATTACTATTTTCCAGTCAACCAAATTCTTAGCTACTTCGCTAGTGTTACACCTATTCTATCGATTGAGCACAAGAAATCACCAAGTCAATTGTTTCAACTACAAAATAAAGTGATCGGAAGTTGGTAGTCGGCCAATTTAATGCAAAGTTCAAAATATTCCAGTTTCAAAATAGGGTCCAGAATAAACAATGCAGACATTCCTGGCACTAAACTAATATTTCCTCCGTTCATTAGTTACGTTTTCAGGCTTTACAAATGAAATCCATATTGATTTTTTATTCACAATGAATTTTTATTCAAACCAAAAAATAAAAAATTTACTGTTAAGCAATATTGTAATAATTGTATAAATAATACCACCACATTTGTGAACATATATTAGACCAGCCAGCTGGTGTGTATTAGACATGTGAGGTCATTTGTTCACTCTTGAACATCGGCAAAAATTTAACATTTCCGCTACTTTGAGCTCAGTTTCAAGCCATTTCCAATACTAAAACCAATCAAAATCATCTCTATTTCTGTAATATATCTTCCATTCTATCAAATGAGACCAAGAAATTGCAAATACAACTATAAAAACATACAAAAAAACACTGTAAAGTCACTGTTTTAATAAAAAATTACGGTCTCAGTTTTTTCTCATTATCAACTGTGTGCTGCAGGATTTGTTTTATGTGGTGCACACATACCACATAGATGTATTCTCTCATATCTACGCCCAAATTTACCACTCACAGCTTATCAGAGTGAGCTGAGCTCATGGCATAGATCTACGGTTTGGACCCTCAACGTAAAGCCGTAGATCTATGGCACAGACCCTGAAAGGGTTAATTCAAGGCCCAAGAGACTGCCCTATTGAACTCCTATTAAAATATATTTCATAGACGACTCATAATCTAGTAATGATCATTTCGCTCGGTTAATTAAAGCCAGCATCAGTGTGGAGTTAAACCACAAATTTTTCCTATGTATCATATTTTAACATGCAAAATGCTATATGGTATCTTTCACTTACCTCCATATGAAATTCTTGTATTCTTTTTTGCATGTGGTGCACAGTGTGACGCTTCTCTTAACCCGGCTTTGTTTTGCTCCTCCATCGCAAACACATTACATCCCACACCCATGAATGTGTGTACAGTACCCTACATTTTACTACTAACAATGAATATCACTCACCTATCATATGATGCCTTATAAGTGCAGGAACAGAATGGAAAGAGAGTTTGTTCCTAAGAGAAAGAAGAGCGCGCTGAAGAAATTGAAAAATGAGACTGATGGTCATGCTTGCATAAGGTGGCTTTCATATCTTGGTGACGACACATGCATTAATGAATCGATGGTACACTACATTATGAAGGGTGAGAAGCAGATAAGAATCATTATTATTAGTCTAATGATAAACAAGTAGAAATGGGCATATAGTAGTCTGTTGCTAGCCCTGATCTGGTAAATATTTTAAGTGTATGGTTTCCCTCCCTCACCTCAACCCACCAACTCTTCCTCCTTAACTCCCAACACACCTTCCACTATCTTTCCATTTAAGACAAGCAAGCAGGCTAACTACAGTAACACAGGGCAGGCAGGCGGGCAGGGAATGACAGACAAGACAGGACAGACAGGACAAGACGGACAAGACAGAACAAATAGGACAGACAGGCTGGTAAAGAACTGTAGACTTAATACAGTGGAACTCCGGTTTTCGCATGCTCCAGTTATCGGACATTTCGGTTTTAGGACCACTTTTTATGCGAAATTTTGTTCTGGATATCAGACCTTGATCCAGTAATCAGATGTTTTATACACATCCACCAGGGCCACTCATACGTTTGTGACTCACTCTTGGGCATGTTAGATGTCTTGTTTTACGTTAATATAGACATTTCCATTAATCCATCTATGATGCTTTCTTCAAAATTATATAAGAAACACGTTACATAGAAACCAAACCATACCACGGGCAGGGATAGAACCCGCGATGGTATGGTTTGTTTGCAATCATATCATTACGATTTCGTGAGTCACGTTACATAGCACAGTATAAACATGCAATGTTTATACTATGGCGAGTCGGTGGAGGGAAAACATTACACTTCCTCTCTTTCTCTGGTTGAGCATTAGAGAAAACTGTATGAATCTGCGTCTGGCTTTTGTTTACAATTCTCGGCATGAATTATTCATTACTTCTCCCTTTGTTTATGATGGCATCTAAAGGTAGTTGTTAGAAACGATCAGACTCGGTGAACAAGGTATGTTGATGGGCTCTGGGCTGCATTAAATATTGTGTAGCTATGTAGTCCAGGCTACTTACCTCTACTGGCCACCTACATCTACCAGCTACTTAGTAAGTTTATTCAGGTATACACAAATACAGTTACATAGATTATCAGACATAGCAGCGTATGTGTAGAGAACCTAGGATAACCCAAAAAAGTCGGGCACACTGATTTCCTACACTGCTCACCTCTCGCCCTACATTAAGACTACAAATATTTTAAGGTAAGTAACGAATGTGGAAGTGGTGGATGACCACAGGGAAGAGGTAACCACTGAAGAGCTGCAACACTATAGTTAATCTTTAAAAAAATTATTTTTTGTTAATATTTTTGGGTGTCTGAAACGAATTAATTGTATTCACATTATTTATGGGAAATACTGATTCAGTTTTCGCAAATTTCGGTTTTAGAATGACCTTCTTAGAATGACCTTCTGGAACAGAATAAGTTCGAAAACCGGGGTTCCACTGTATTAACGCTCTCGTCACTGTGTCCCACCGTCTGCGTCTGGTACACGTATGGTCTCTCTCCCTCCCTCACTCACTCCCTCCCACTCACCTTTTACACACCCTCCACTATCACTATTTAACCCTTAAACTGTCCAAATGTAGATCTACGTTCATGTGCATAGTGCTCCAACCTTTATTTTCTCCATTTGAAAGCATGTAAAAATAAAACGTACATCTTCGTTCAGAGCGCTACACACGTGAACATAGGCCAACGTTTGGACAGTTTAAGGGTTAAGACCTTTTCTTCACCCTGCTGTCTCTCTGGGCTGATGCCCACCCATGTCTGCTGACCATCATACACGTATCGTATCTCAGATTTTTCATCGCAACTCAAAAGTAAATTTCTTTACGTGGGAAAATTGTAACTCAAGATTATTGCAACCCCTGCTCATTGCAACTCAATGGACCACTGTATACTATGCATTACATTATATTGGTTACCCTACCTCCCACCAAAACGCAAAGCATATTCACCATCACTCACTCAAGTAGTTGTCTTGACAGAAGTGAGCAGACATCACAATTTATATAGCCCTCTGAACTGCAACACCCCCACCCCTCTTTCAGAGTGCAGGTGCTGTACTTCCCACCTCCAGACCTCAAACCTTGAATCCCTTTCTAAATGTTATCTTGCTGTTGGGATGAGAGCATGGCAACATTTACAAGGAAATTTAGGGAGAAAGGCTAGCCTGACTCAAATCTCAGAGGTGAAAAATACAGAGCCTACACTTTGAGGGCTGGGGATGTTGCAGTTTGAAGCATTATTTCAATTGCGATGTCTGCACCCTTCCAGCAAGACAACTATCTGAATGAGTGTTGATAAAAGTGTTCTCTTTCTTGGGTCACTGTCTTGGTGGGAGATGGCCAATGAGTTAAAAAAAAAAAAAAATTATTATCCGTAGCCGAGCCTGATTGAATGACAGAATACTGTATATCCTTACTTCATTTGCTGGATGAGACCATAGCGAGCAAGGAGTAGGTCACAATACATTTCTGTAACCTCCATGGCCTCCACCAAGTAGTCCTCGCGAATAATGTGTTCCACACGGATCTTGGCTCGCTCTATCTGAAATGTATGGGGAAATCTTGGTATTGTGTTTACATCTACAGTAAGGAAAATTTTATATCATGTAGCTATAATAGGCATATACTGTACTTACCATAATCCCCTAAATCTATGTGAATGGTAGCATAAATGACCACCCTAAGTGCCATACTCTCACAGTCTAGCCTGAGACAAGACTTTCCTGGTGACTATTTAGGCAGGATTTTGCTGCCAGTAAGGGCACATAGCCAACTAGTCAGGCACCTCCAGCAAAAATTTGAATAGTTTCCTCATGAAGATTTCTACCTTTGTTCTAACAATTTTTATTATTTGTTTAAAAAAAAAAAAAAAAAAAAAAAAAAGACTAGAATTTATAGGACAAAGTTTTGCTTATGTATGAGTATTATCATTTCTCCTCAAGTAACAGTTTTCAAATCCTTCAAACATATAACTAGATTTTAAATGTGTGCTTAACCAAAAAGACACTTTTACCAACAGCCCACATTGCCACCACCTTTACCAGTGCATGACACTTTAAAAAGCAGCACAGGTTCTTTCTCAAAATTGAAAACAATTCATAACCTTACATGAAATACATGACTTGGGTTGGTTGGCCAGGTAGTGATACAGAGAGAGATGAAGGGATTTAATATAGAAAAATGTTATGTAATGGAAATGGGAGAAAGTGAAGGCAGGCCACACAATGTACTGTACCACAAAATTAATAACACAAAAATATGACAGTTTCTTACTACAAATTGATACCTTAGTGCAGCATCATGTTCCAAATACAAAGAATTTTCTCCCTTTATGAAACTTCATTAAGAATTCATTAACTTCAGTTTTAGACTGTATATTAAATATCAGAATTATCACAGCATTAACCCGTTCATGTTTGTGATGCCAGGGTTGCTCATGTAGATCTACATATTGAGCTCAGCTCCCTCAGTTGTCAGCAGTATAATTTAGCCTAGATACATGTATGAGAGAACATGTATATGCAGTTAGAGTGTACAGTATAAAAAAACCTTCCCCCTAGGGGATAATGGGAAAAACAAACTTTTGTCCTTGTGTTTGGTGTAAAACAGCAACTTTAGGGGTGTTTTTTAGGTTAGTTTTTTATGGTTTTATTGGTTGTTTCTTGGAATCATTTGACAGAATGGAAGACCTACTACCAAGATTGAGACTATTTTGATCGATTCCAGAAACAGAAGCACAGTAACTTGAAATTAGGCTCAATTTTCCTGAGGATGGGTAAGGCCTTACCCCTTGTCTGTCTTCTGGGTTTTTACTAGGTCTGCTTCAATTACTGGGATGCCCAAAACCATGACCAATCATTCCTGGTTATATTTTATTACCTGAGAAATAGAGTAAAACTTTTGATTTTTTGTGTATACCTGGAGTATACCTTGAGAGGGTTTTGGGGGTCAACGACCCCGCGACTCGGTCTGAGACCAGGCCTCGTGGTGGATCAGGGTCTGATCAACCAGGCTGTTACTGCTGGCCACATGCAAACTGACATACAAACCACAGCCTGGCTGGTCAGGTACTGACTTTAGGTGCCTCTCCAGTGCCTTCTTGAAGACAGCCAGGGGTCTATTGGTAATCCCCCATATGTATGCTGGGAGGCAGTTGAACAGTCTAGGGCCCCAGACACTTATTGTGTTGTCTCTCAATGTACTCGTGGTGCCCCTACTTTTCATTGGGGGAATGTTACATCTCCTGCCGAGTCTTTTGCTTTCATAGGGAATGATTTTCGTATGCAAGTTTGGTATTAATCCCTCTAGGATTTTCCAAGTGTATATAATCATGTATCTCTCTTACCTGCATTCCAGGGAATACAAAACAAGGGACTTCAACTGTTCCCAGTAATTTAGGTGCTTTATCGTACTTATGTGTGCTGTGAAAGTGCTTTGTACACTTTCCAGGTCCGCAATTTTGCCTACCTGAAAGGGGACAGTTAGTGTACAGCAGCATTCCAGCCTAGAGAGAACAAGCAATTTGATGTGAATCATCATGAGCTTGGCATCCCTAGTTTTGATGGCTCTCATTATCCATCCTATCATTTTCCTAGCAGATGTGGTAGATACATTGTTGTGGGCTTAGAAGGCGAGATCCTCTGACATTATTACTTCCAGGTCCTTCACATTACTTTTTCACTCTATTGTATGGTTAGAATTTGTTGTATACCCTGATACAGTTTTAATTTCCTTAAGTTTTCCATATCCGAGTAGTTGAAATTTCTCTTAATTGAACTTCATATTGTTTTGAGTGGCCCACATGAAGATTTAGTTGATGTCCGCTTGGAGTCTTGCAGTGTCTTCGTTGGAGGTCACTATCATGGCAATTCCGGTGTCATCCGCGAAGGAAGACACGGAGCTATGGCTTACATCTCTGTCTATGTCAGATATGAGGATTAGGAATAGGATGGAAGTGAGTACTGTGCCTTGTGGAACAGAGCTTTTCACCGTAACTGCCTCAGACTTTACTCTGTTTACCATTACTCTGTGTTCTATTTGTCAGGAAGTTATAAATCCATCTACTAATTTTTCAAGTTATTCCTTTATCATGCATTTTGTGCATGATAAATTAAAAATGGAGGGCAAGTGTAATATAGGAGAGGAATATGGATGTGATTAATAAACAGAGGAAATGTTACTTTTGTGCCTGGAATATCTACTGTGTTTATTATGGACTGTTTTTAAATTGAATTTTTTTTAATTTTGTGTACAAATGATCATATTACCAAATTCTGTACACTTTATTGGGTAGTTCTGATAGTTGAATGGGTGGTTACTTGTGCTCAACTGATGGTACCAAAGGCATACTGGCATATTACCTAAGAACACAGTCGAATAAGCAACAGAATTTGCTTAACTCTTTCACTGTCGGTGCTGTATAGGAACGGCTTACAAGCCAGTGTTGGCAACGTATTAGTACACAAAAATTCTAGTAGCTTCAAATGTAGCAGGAGAAAACTAGTAGACCTGGGTGTGAGAAAATGGGTCTGCATGGTCAGTGTGTGCAGTATAAAAAAAAAATCAGGGAGCCAGTGGTGCATTGTGAGAGTCCCATTTCGGTAGGCCTTGTTTACCATGCTTTGCATTAAGAAATGTCTCGCTCCCAGGTGAATTGGGACTCTTCTCTTCCCAAGTGATAGTTCTAACATAGATGGAAGTGTCAGTGAAGATGAATTTCATGGTTTTGAGGAGCTTGTGACCAAAAGCAATGCCCAGGATACTAGAAATAGTGCTGAAAACCCAGACGACCATCAACCTAGGATAACCCAAAAAAGTCAAAGTGACTTATTTCCATATGGGTGGTGGGCAAGACAGCATGGTTATTGGGGAAGACGGTATGGGTGATGTGTGATGGTGGTTGTGTAATGCATCATGTGACACCAGCCAAGTCGCTCTCAACACATCCACAACAAAGGCTACCCAAGCCGCTCTCAACACATCCACAACAAAGGCTACCTTCAACCACCCACACACAACATCCTTCCACAAGCTGTAGCAATTCTAGGACCGTGTCCAGTGACTATATTGCCTGGAGTTTACCTGGAGAGAGTTCCGGGGGTCAACGCCCCCGCGGCCCGGTCTGTGACCAGGCCTCCTGGTGGATCAGAGCCTGATCAACCAGGCTGTTACTGCTGGCTGCACGCAAACCAACGTACGAGCCACAGCCCGGCTGGTCAGGAACCGACTTTAGGTGCTTGTCCAGTGCCAGCTTGAAGACTGCCAGGGGTCTGTTGGTAATCCCCCTTATGTATGCTGGGAGGCAGTTGAACAGTCTCGGGCCCCTGACACTTATTGTATGGTCTCTTAACGTGCTAGTGACACCCCTGCTTTTCATTGGGGGGATGTTGCATCGTCTGCCAAGTCTTTTGCTTTCGTAGCAAGTGATTTTCATTTGCAAGTTCGGTACTAGTCCCTCTAGGATTTTCCAGGTGTATATAATCATGTATCTCTCCCGCCTGCGTTCCAGGGAATACAGGTTTAGGAACCTCAAGCGCTCCCAGTAATTGAGGTGTTTTATCTCCGTTATGTGCACCGTGAAGGTTCTCTGTACATTTTCTAGGTCAGCAATTTCACCTGCCTTGAAAGGTGCTGTTAGCGTGCAGCAATATTCCAGCCTAGATAGAACAAGTGACCTGAAGAGTGTCATCATGGGCTTGGCCTCCCTAGTTTTGAAGGTTCTCATTATCCATCCTGTCATTTTTCTAGCAGATGTGATTGATACAATGTTATGGTCCTTGAAGGTGAGATCCTCCGACATGATCACTCCCAGGTCTTTGATGTTGGTGTTTCGCTCTATTTTGTGGCCAGAATTTGTTTTGTACTCTGATGAAGATTTAATTTCCTCGTGTTTACCATATCTGAGTAATTGAAATTTCTCATCGTTGAACTTCATATTGTTTTCTGCAGCCCACTGAAAGATTTGGTTGATGTCCGCCTGGAGCCTTGCAGTGTCTGCAATGGAAGACACTGTCATGCAGATTCGGGTGTCATCTGCAAAGGAAGACACGGTGCTGTGGCTGACATCCTTGTCTATGTCGGATATGAGGATGAGGAACAAGATGGGAGCGAGTACTGTGCCTTGTGGAACAGAGCTTTTCACCGTAGCTGCCTCGGACTTTACTGTTGACGACTACTCTCTGTGTTCTGTTAGTGAGGAAATTATAGATCCATCGACCGACTTTTCCTGTTATTCCTTTAGCACGCATTTTGTGCGCTATTACGCCATGGTCACACTTGTGTATATATACTATAGAACAATAGTAATAAACAACTTTTTTTTATTGTTGGTTTGTGTAAACAGGTTTTGTAAACACTGTAATGATGATAATATTTGTGCAATTATTGTGTTGCATATAACGAGTGTAAATATATACATTACACATTATACTGGTCTCACAGGTCACAAACGTTACTCAAAAAAATAAAATATTAAAAAATAAAAAAAACTAGAATAACAGTAAAAATAATATCACTGAGAGAGCGGCAGTCGCCGATGTTACCATGAGTGGTTCACTTTCTGTCACCTTCATGCCTCTGGTGGCCTGGTGGCTAACGCTCTCGCTTCACACGGCGAGGGCCTGGGTTCGATTCCCAGCCAGAGTAGAAACATTGGACGTGTTTCTTTCCACCTGTTGTCTATGTTCCCCATCAGTAAAATGGGTACCTGGGTGTTAGTCGACTGGTGTGGGTCGCATCCTGGGACACTGACCTAATTTGCCCGAAATGCGGAGCATAACAAGGGAGTTTCTATATAGTAGTATGTCATTGTTGTCAGCTAGGACTGTATACCTTGTACATGTACTTGTAGTAAATAAAGATATTATTATTATTATTATTATTATTATTATTATTATTATTATTATTATTATATCTCGGTAAGTACTGATGGCAAAAATTTTTTTTTTCTTTTAAAACAATCAGAAAAATATTCCTAAGATTTTGGTAAGAAAATAATTTTTTATTTTTCAAATTTTTTTTTAACCCTTAAACTGTCCAAACGTAGATCTACGTTTTTTCAACATTTGAAAGTATGTAAAAAAAAAGTAGAGCTTTTTCTTTTTTTTACATTTAAAAATGTGTAAAAACACTGATTTTTTTTTTTATACAGTGGTCCCTTGTTTTTCGTAATTAATCCGTTCCTGGAGGAGCTACTATAAACGAAATTTACGATTTGCGAATCAATTTTCCCCATAAGAAATAATGTAAATACAATTAATCCATTCCTGACACCCAGAAGTATTAAAACAAAAAAAATTTTTACATGAAATATACATATAGTACATAAACAATACAATGGGAAATGATGAATGAAACATTAACAGCATAACACTTACCTTTATTGGAGATTCTTCTTAGTGTATGGGAGACTGGAGGAGGAGAGAGAGTGGATTGTTTATAGTTTGGAAGGGGAATCCCCTTCCAGCAACACCTCAGATACCAATTGCTTTTCTGGGGTTGCTTCTCTTCTCTGTTTCTTAATGCCACTAGGACCACCTTGAGAGTCACTGGAGACCTGTCTCGCAAAATAACTGTGGAGAGAGCTCTGTTTCTGGCGTCTCTTTAACACTTCCCTAAAATGGCCCAAGACTCTGTCACTGTACATGTTGCCAACATGGCTTGCAACAACCTTGTTAGGGTGATGTTTCTCCATAAAGCTTTCCATCTTACCCCACATAGTAAAAATATCTTTAATTTCTGAAGAAGGCACCTTCTTCCATCTCTCTTCCTCCTCCTCTGCAGCAAGATTCTGAGCTGTGATGTGTTGCTCTTCCTGCTGAAGCTCTTGCAGCTCTTCAGTGGTGAGCTCTTCATTGTGGTCTTCCACCAATTCTTCCACGTCCTCCAAACTCACATCCAACCCCATAGAACTCCCCAGTGCCATAATTGATTTTACAACAGACATAGGCTCATCAGAGTCAGTCCCAAACCCTTCAAAATCCCTCTTGTCGACACAATCTGGCCACAATTTTCTCCAGGCAGAGTTCCAAGTCCTGGTAGTCACTCCCTCCCAAGCCATACCTATAAGGGTTATGCAATGGAGGATGCTGAAGTGTTCTCTCCAAAATTCCCTTAGGGTCAAGTGAGTGTGTGGTCACAATCAAGCACCTTTTCTTCTTCTTCTTTAGATGTTTGCCGGTACTTCCGGCCCGGGTCGTCATCAAGCACCTGTGAAACATTGCTATTGTGTAGTTTTTTTTAAAGTTTGCAATGACCTGCTGGTCCATGGGTTGGAGGAGAGGAGTGGTATTCGGGGGCAAGAACTTTACTGTGATGAACCCAAACTCCTCAAAAATTAGGTCATCCAAGTTTGGAGGATGAGCAGGTGCATTGTCCATTACTAGCACGCACTTGAGATCCAATTTCTTTTCCAGGAGATACTCCTTCACACTAGGGCCAAACACTTCATTGAACCACTCGACGAAAATTTCCCTCGTGACCCATGCCTTACTATTAGATTTCCAAAACACACACAATTTACTCTTCATAACATTGTTTTTCCTGAACACCCTGGGATTTTCAGAATGGTACACTAGTAATGGCTTCACTTTGAAATCCCCACTAGCATTAGCATAGAACATTAGTGTCAGCCTGTCGTTCATAGGCTTGTGTCCTGGCACTGCCTTTTCCTCTTGTGTAATGAAGGTCCTCTTTGGCATTTTCTTCCAAAAGAGGCCTGTTTTGTCACAATTGAACACTTGTTCAGGTTTCAGTCCTTCAGCCTCTATGTACTCCTGGAATTCATGCACATATTTTTCAGCCACTTTGTGGTCCGAACTGGCAGCCTCACCATGCCTTACCACACTGTGTATGCCAGTACGGTTCTTAACCCTTTCGGGGTCCGTCCCGTAGATCTACGGCTTTACGGTGAGTGTCCAAACCGTAGATCTATGCCATGAGCTCAGCTCACTCTGATAAACTGTGAGTAGTACATTTGGGCCTAGATATGAGAGAATACATCTATGTGGTATGTGTGCACCACATAAAACAGATCCTGCAGCACACTGTGTATAATGAGAGAAAAAAACTGAAATCATGATTTTTCGATTAAAACAGCAACTTTGCAGTGTTTTTTTCGTATGTTTTTTATAGTTGTATTTGCGATTTCTTGGTCTCATTTGATAGAATGGAAGACATATTACAGAAATAGAGATGATTTTGATTGGTTTTAGCACTGGAAATGGCTTGAAACTGAGCTCAAAGTAGCGGAAATGTTAAATTTTTGCCGATATTCAAGAGTAAACAAACGACCTCACACATCTAATACACGCCAGCTGGTGGGTCTAATATACATTCACAAATATGGTGATGATATTTATACAATTATTACAGTATTGCATAACAGTAAATCTTCTATTTTTTGGTGTGAATAAAAATTCATTATGTGAATAAAAAATAAAAATGGAATTTATTTGTAAAGCCTCAAAACATAACTAATGAACTGAGGAAATGTTAGTTTAGTGCCAGGAATACCTACATTGTTTATTCTGGACCCTATTTTGAAATTGGAATATTTTGAACTTTGTGTTAAATTGGCCAAATTAACAATTTCCGATCACTTTATTTTGTAGTTGAAACAGTTGACTTGGCGATTTCTTGTGCTCAATCGATAGAATAGAAGTAATACTAGTGAAATAGCTAAGAATTTGGTTGATTGGAATAATGTAATTGGCCTAAAATGGGAGTCAAAGTCGGCAAAATCGCCGATTCGTAAATGTCGCTGACACATCAAAATTCGCGAGAGCATAATTTCGTCAATTTTCCACCAAATTTCGTACTTTTTGTTTTATTACCTTCACAAAAAGGTTCTCTACGATTTCATAAGAAAAAATAAGAAATTTTTTTTTTGAAAATTCTTGGACACTGGTGCGTGACTCCAGATTTGGGCCTTGGACCCTGAAAGGGTTAAATCTCTCAAACCAGCCTTTGCTGGCCTTAAATTCACTCACATCACCACTATTTGCAGGCAATTTCTTTACCAAATCGTCATGCAACTGCCTAGCCTTTTCACAAATAATCCAAGTCATAAGAGTATCTCCTGCTAATTGTTTCTCATTTATCCACACCAATAATAACTTCTCAACCTCTTCGAGTACTGGTGATCTCATTTTTGTCAGCATAGTTACTCCCTTTGCAACAACAGCATCCTTGATTTCCTTTTTCTTGGCCACTATGGAACATAAGGTTGTGTAGGGTTTCTTATAGATCCTGGCCAGTTCGGCCACACTTGTACCACTTTCATATTGTTCAATGATGGTTTTCTTAAATTCAATCGTATTTCTCACCTTCTTTACCACAGGCTTGGCACTAGGAGCTTTCTTTGGAGCCATGGTAGCTTATTTAGTACTGGCAAGCACTAAAATAAATGGAATATTATGAAATATTTCACTGGAGCACGCGAGGGGACCTTCGCTCACTGGTAAACAATGCCAGACTGGCTGCCACCACGGCTCACGCCGTGGGTACGCATCCCGGACGAATTACGACTCGCAAGTCAACTTATGAAAAGTGAGTCCATGTTTATACGAAAATACCCCTATGATTGGCGAAATTTACGATTGCCGGGAACTACGAAAAGCAAGGGACCACTGTATTTGAAAATATGTAAAAAAATGTAGATCTACTTTTGGAGCACTACGCATGTGAGCGTAGATCTGTTTGGACAGTTTAAGGGTTAACACTGAGAGCAAGTTTGTGAGCAGGGGTCTCGACAGTGAAAGGGGGTTAAAAAAACAAAAAGTGGGCAAAAAACACAGATGCATGAATTCCACCCAGACTGTCAGCTTTGCACATGCAGAATTTGGTAAGTTTTCCATCAGACTTAATATTTTTGGCATTTCCACTCATGACATGACTCAACCAGAGTCCTCCAGATGTTTGCTGAAGGTGATACCACTCAAGACTATGCTACATAATTTTATAGAAGGTGTCTGATGCCAGGTTTCATTTGAGATAAGTTACCCATGATTTTATGGACTGCCATTTTAAATTTATTAAGAAGCCGAGTTTAGAATTATGAACATTATCTTTGGATAACTCAAATGCAAAATTATGTTCACTTTCCCTGGTAATACTGAACAGCATATACTGATTTTGTTTAAAATTTTTTCTGAAATTTGAAGCATAACAATGTCGTTATTAGGTATTATGTCTGATATTGAAAGTTGGTTTCAACAGAACTCAGGCAGTATATTTTATGATATATATACACCCTATCTACACCAATGAATAGTTATTTCTTGTACAAATTGTTATTTTGGGAGATATTTGAGAAAATAATAAAAAACAATTTATTTGAATACCACATTCAAATCAAATCAAAGTTTATTCTCTACAAGGATTACAATGCAGGGTTTACAGATTTTGGTTATTGTGTGGTTTACATGTAGTAAAATAGTAATTACAGAGGGGGACACTAGAACACCTAGCATGGCTAGGCATTTCGGGCAAACTTAGAATTAGATTAGGACCAATCAACAGTTAGTATTGGAGTCAGTTGACACTTCTGGTCAATAACAATTTATTTATTTATTTATTTATTATTTATTTACAATTTGAGCATACATACGAGGTACAAAAAAATACAGATAAGAGCAGCATGCCAAAGCCACTTATACTATGCATAGCATTTCGGGCTGGCTTAAAATTAACTAAGCAATGATGAAATCAGTGATAATACATTATTGTAAACAGATAACTATAAAGCACAAATGAGTATTACAAAGACAGGTCACATGGTTGCATGCATTGTTGTACATTCAGTCGTATGGAGTATTCTGTTAGGTAGTGTATTTAAAAAATAATAAAGTTAGATTGGGTTTTAGGTTTAACATTTATGTGATATAATTGTGAGAAACATTTAAGATATACAATTTATAAGGTTCAGTTACTCAGTATTTATTTGGTTTTGGGTGAGTAAGTGATCTTTGAGAAGAGACTTGAATTTGTAAACAGGTAGCGTTTCTTTTATATTTACAGGTAATGAATTCCAGATTTTAGGGCCTTTTATGTGCATTGAGTTTTTGCATAGTGCGAGATGGACACGAGGAACATCAAAGAGTGATCTGTGCCTTGTGTTATGGTCATGTGTTCTGTTGAGGTTGGCAAGGAGATGTTTGAGGGGAGGGTTAATATCAGAGTTAAGTGTTCTATGTATGTAATAGGTGCAGTAATAAGTATGGATGTTTTGTATGGTGAGTAGGTTTAGTGTATTGAATATTGGTGGAGTGTGCTGCCTGTAGTGAGAATTTGTTATCATTCTAACTCCAGCCTTTTGTTGGGTAATTAGTGGTCTGAGATGGTTAATTGTTGTTGAGCCCCATGCACAAATTCCATAGGTGAGATAGGGGTAAATAAGAGAGTGATATAGGGCCAGGAGGGCTGACTGTGGAACATAGTACCGTATCTTCGATAGTATGCCTACAGTCTTGGAAATTTTCTTAGAAATTTGTTGTATATGTGTATGAAATTTGAGTCTATTATCAAGGTGGATTCCTAAGAATTTTCCCTCTGTTAGCTTTGTGATAGGTGATCCGTTTATCGTTATGTTAAGAGGGACATCTGTAGCTCTGTTACCAAACTGAATGAAGTAGGTTTTGTCAATGTTTAGTGTAAGTTTGTTAGTCCTCATCCAGGTAGATATTTTCTGTAATTCGGTATTTACAGTATTGGCTAGCGTGACTGGGCTCGGGTGAGAGAAGACGTATGTAGTGTCATCTGCAAATAGTGTGGGTTTGAGTAATTGCGAAGCATTTGGAAGGTCATTTATGTATAGGAGAAAGAAAAGAGGGCCAAGGACACTTCCCTGTGGGACACCAACTGTAATTGGTTGCGCAGAAGAGTTTGCCCCATTTGCGTACACATATTGGCTTCTGTTGCTGAGGTATGACTTGAGGTAGTTGAGGGAGTGCCCTCTTATACCATAGTGTGACAATTTTACGTGGAGCAAGTCATGGTCGACTGTATCAAAAGCTTTACGTAAGTGGCCCGGTGGCCTGGTGGCTAAAGCTCCCGCTTCACACACGGAGGGCCCGGGTTCGATTCCCGGCGGGTGGAAACATTTCGACACGTTTCCTTACACCTATTGTCCTGTTCACCTAGCAGCAAATAGGTACCTGGGTGTTAGTCGACTGGTGTGGGTCGCATCCTGGGGGACAAGATTAATGACCCCAATGGAAATAAGTTAGACAGTCCTCGATGACGCACTGACTTTCTTGGGTTATCCTGGGTGGCTAACCCTCCGGGGTTAAAAATCCGAACGAAATCTTATCTCTTATCTTATCTTGTCAATGAAGATCCCCAGTGGGACTTCTTTTTTCTCTATTGCAGTGTATATATGTTCTAGCATGTGTATAATAGCATCATTAGTATTTTTATTAGGCCTGAATCCAAATTGGCAGGGGTTGAGTATGTTTTGGGAGATAAGGTAGGAGTAGATTCGTTTATGAATTAATTTTTCGAAGATTTTTGAGAGAGGGTGTAAGTTGGATATTGACCTATAGTTATTCAACTCTGTTTGGTCTCCTCCTTTGTGGATCGGGGTGACCCTTGCTATTTTAAGTACTGTAGGGAAGGTCAATAACAATGATCAATAACAATGATCATTAACAATGATCATTAACAATGATATACCAGTTACATTTCTGCTGATAAAGTAAGTTAAGTTCTGATTTTTTAAGTTATGGTGAGTTATATTCTGTTATGTTGGATATGCTAAGTTTAATTAAGCTTTTCCCAAGTGCACAACATAAAACTATCTCTGTAGCCAAAACAGCTCAATATTGTACATCTCACAACATAATTTATCATCAAAATACAACTTACATCAAGAAACTTCCCTGGAGGGACTGACAGTGTTGGTAATAGAAGTGAGGCTCACCTTGCCTGTAGTCAGGTAATCAGCTATCTCCTTCCTGGCCTTCTGCGCTAGCTCAGTTTTCTTTTTCTCCAGCAGCTTGAGTCTGTTGATAGCCAGCCTCAGGTTGGTCTTCAGCTTGTTATAGTTGGGTCCTGAAGCAAACATTGTGCTTGTTACAGCAACACCACAATGGTTAATGACAGTTACTGTAGCACTCACAACCTCGTGACTTGTTTACACTGACTCACTTGTCTGCTGCCTGGAGGAGGGGGGGGGGGAGGACGTGTTCACCAGCCCTAACATGGTCGTGTTCACCAGCCCTAACATGGTCGTTGTGATGAATGGTTTGAAAAACCGACAAGTTGAAGATTGAGACACTTATGCAGCATATGGGAATCTTTATTTAGGAAACGTTTCGCCACACAGTGGCTTCATCAGTCCAATACAAAGAGGAAGGCGTAAGGAGAGGAGGAGAATGAGGTAATCAGTCCCTCAACCTGGAGTCGATGTGTTCAGTCCATCAATCTTGTAGAATGTGAACACATCGACTCCAGGTTGAGGGACTGATTACCTCATTCTCCTCCTCTCCTTACGCCTTCCTCTTTGTATTGGACTGATGAAGCCACTGTGTGGCGAAACGTTTCCTAAATAAAGATTCCCATATGCTGCATAAGTGTCTCAATCTTTAACATGGTCGTGTTCACCAGCCCTAACATGGTCGTGTTCACCAGCCCTAACATCATCTGTTGGTCGTGTTCACCAGCCCTAACATCATCTGTTGGTCGTGTTCACCAGCCCTAACATCATCTGTTGGTCGTGTTCACCAGCCCTAACATCATAAGAACATAAGAACATAAGAAAGGAGGAACACTGCAGCAGGCCTGTTGGCCCATACTAGGCAGGTCCTTTACAATTCATCCCACTAACAAACATTTGACCAACCCAATTTTCAATGCTACCCAAGAAATAAGCTCTGATGTGCAAGTCCCACTCAAATCCAACCCCTCCCACTCATGTACTTATCCAACCTAAATTTGAAACTACCCAAAGTCCTAGCCTCAATAACCCAACTAGGTAGACTGTTCCACTCATCAACTACCCTATTTCCAAACCAATACTTTCCTATGTCCTTTCTAAATCTAAACTTATCTAATTTAAATCCATTACTGCGGGTTCTCTCTTGGAGAGATATCCTCAAGACCTTGTTAATATCCCCTTTATTAATACCTATCTTCCACTTATACACTTCGATCAGGTCTCCCCTCATTCTTCGTCTAACAAGTGAATGTAACTTAAGAGTCTTCAATCTTTCTTCATAAGGAAGATTTCTAATGCTATGTATTAATTTAGTCATCCTACGCTGAATGTTTTCTAACGAATTTATGTCCATTCTGTAATATGGAGACCAGAATTGAGCTGCATAATCTAGGTGAGGCCTTACTAATGATGTATAAAGCTGCAGTATGACCTCTGGACTTCTGTTGCTTACACTTCTTGATATAAATCCCAGTAATCTATTTGCCTTATTACGTACGCTTAGGCATTGCTGTCTTGGTTTAAGGTTGCTGCTTACCATAACCCCCAAGTCCTTTTCGCAATCTGTATGGCTAAGTTCTACATTATTTAACTTATAAGTGCTAGGGTTATGGACACTTCCGAGCTTCAGAACCTTGCATTTATCTACATTGAACTGCATCTGCCACTTTTCTGACCAAGAGTAGAGTTTGTCTAAATCCTCCTGAAGTTCCCTAACATCTACGTTTGAACCAATTATCCTACCTATCTTCGTGTCATCGGCGAATTTGCTCATATCACTAGTAATTCCTTCATCAAGATCATTGATATATATTATAAACAACAACGGGCCCAAAACTGATCCCTGTGGAACGCCACTTGTTACTGATCCCCACTCGGATTTAACCCCATTTATGGACACTCTCTGCTTTCTGTCTGTGAGCCATGATTCGATCCACGAGAGCACCCTTCCCCCAATGCCATGAGCTGCTACTTTCTTCAACAGTCTTTGGTGCGGAACTCTATCAAATGCCTTACTAAAATCTAAGTAAATAATATCAAATTCTTTATCGTGGTCAACAGCCTCAAAAGCTTTACTGAAAAAAGTTGTTGTTAGGTAAGACACATATGCAACAGTTAGGTATCTTTATTTCGAAACGTTTCGCCTACACAGTAGGCTTCTTCAGTCGAGTACAGAAAGGTTGATAGAAGCAGAAGATACTTGAAGACGATGTAATCAGTCCATCACCCTTAAAGTTTTGAGGTGGTCAGTCCCTCAGTCTGGAGAAGAGCATTGTTCCGTTGTCTGAAACAATATGAAGTTGAAGTGACAGGATGGAGCCTTTATATAGTGCCAGGAGGTGAGACGTAGGTTGCTTTGGGAGGGCAGGTCCTTCCCAAACCCAGCCGTTCTCACTAGGTTTGGGAAGGACCTGCCCTCCCAAAGCAACCTACGTCTCACCTCCTGGCACTATATAAAGGCTCCATCCTGTCACTTCAACTTCATATTGTTTCAGACAACGGAACAATGCTCTTCTCCAGACTGAGGGACTGACCACCTCAAAACTTTAAGGGTGATGGACTGATTACATCGTCTTCAAGTATCTTCTGCTTCTATCAACCTTTCTGTACTCGACTGAAGAAGCCTACTGTGTAGGCGAAACGTTTCGAAATAAAGATACCTAACTGTTGCATATGTGTCTTACCTAACAATCTGTCGGTATTTTATACCATTTTAATGTTCATTCTGTCAGACACTGCAACACAAGGGTATCTTGGTACAGACCATCAACTTCGACCTCTACTAGTGAGAACGGCTGGGTTTGGGAAGGACCTGCCCTCCCAAAGCAACCTACGTCTCACCTCCTGGCACTATATAAAGGCTCCATCCTGTCACTTCAACTTCATATTGTTTCAGACAACGGAACAATGCTCTTCTCCAGACTGAGGGACTGACCACCTCAAAACTTTAAGGGTGATGGACTGATTACATCGTCTTCAAGTATCTTCTGCTTCTATCAACCTTTCTGTACTCGACTGAAGAAGCCTACTGTGTAGGCGAAACGTTTCGAAATAAAGATACCTAACTGTTGCATATGTGTCTTACCTAACAATCTGTCGGTATTTTATACCATTTTAATGTTCATTCTGTCAGACACTGCAACACAAGGGTATCTTGGTACAGACCATCAACTTCGACCTCTACTAGTGAGAACGGCTGGGTTTGGGAAGGACCTGCCCTCCCAAAGCAACCTACGTCTCACCTCCTGGCACTATATAAAGGCTCCATCCTGTCACTTCAACTTCATATTGTTTCAGACAACGGAACAATGCTCTTCTCCAGACTGAGGGACTGACCACCTCAAAACTTTAAGGGTGATGGACTGATTACATCGTCTTCAAGTATCTTCTGCTTCTATCAACCTTTCTGTACTCGACTGAAGAAGCCTACTGTGTAGGCGAAACGTTTCGAAATAAAGATACCTAACTGTTGCATATGTGTCTTACCTAACAATCTGTCGGTATTTTATACCATTTTAATGTTCACACTGAAAAAAGTTAATAAATTAGTTAGACAAGACCGGCCTCTTGTGAATCCATGCTGAGTATCATTAATCAAGCTATGCTTATCGAGATGGCTTCTTATAATTTGAGCTATAATTGACTCTAGTAATTTGCCTACAATTGAGGTCAGGCTTATTGGGCGGTAATTTGACGGTAACGACTTGTCCCCTGTTTTAAAAATAGGAATTACATTAGCCATCTTCCACATATCAGACACTACACCTGTTTGAAGAGATAAATTAAAAATATTAGTTAATGGTTCACAGACTTCCATTTTGCATTCCTTTAGAACCCTTGAAAAAACCTCATCAGGACCCGGTGACTTATTTTGCTTCAGTCGGTCTATCTGCTTCACAACCATTTCACTAGTGACTATGATGTTACATAATTTATCTTCTTCTGGCCCACTATAAAAATTAATTACCGGAACACTACTAGTGTCTTCCTGTGTAAAAACCGAGAGAAAATAATTATTTAAAATCGAGCACATTTCATTCTCTTTGTCAGTAAGATGCCCATAGTTATTTTTAAGGGGACTTATCTTATCTCTGACTTTTGTTCTATATACCTGGAAAAAACTTTTTGGGTTAGTTTTAGAATCCCTAGCAACTTTAATTTCATAGTCCCTTTTAGCTTTTCTTATCCCCTTTTTAATGTCCCTCTTAGTGTCAATATACTGATTCATAAGATGACCCTCGCCTCTTTTGATACGCCTATAAATTCCTTTCTTATGCCCTAGTAGATATTTCAGCCTATTATTCATCCATTTTGGGTCATTTCTATTTGATCTAATTTCTTTATAAGGGATAAATTTTCTTTGAGCAGCATGCATTGTGTTCAGAAAACTGTCATATTGATAGCTCTCTCCGTTACCCCAGTCAACAGATGATAAGTGTTCTCTAAGCCCATCGTAATCTGCTAAGCGAAAATCTGGGACTGTTACTGAGTTATCCCTACTATCATACTTCCATTCAATTCTAAATGTAATTGATTTGTGGTCGCTAGCACCCAGTTGTAGTGATACTGGTCCTGTGGGGAGCAGCAGCAGGATAATACTGCACCACCTCTAGGGGCCCTTAACAACAACAACAGTTTGGTGTGTGTCATGGGCACCAACACATGGTGTGTGATTCTCTCCTACTTTATCCATTTATCAGCGATGCAGATTACATGGTGAGTTTAAATATGTGGCCTGTAGTTATAACTTTTCTCTTGACATATGCAAGACATCACCATCCCTGTAGAAGCCATTATTAGATGTACTAGTCATTATATTTTGTTGTTGCAGAAATACTATGAAGATTCTATGTTCAATAAAGCCTAGAGATAAGGCCTGTGTTTCTATCACAACAATTTATTGAACATAGAATCCTGGGCTACCTGGTGGTGATCCTGCGCTAGACTACATCACAACATGGAGCGTTTACTGAAACCTGAGAGGCTAGACTGTGACCCCAGCTTATCAACGGCTGCTCAGGAATGGAAGCACTGGTTTAAGACTTTCGAAAACTTCTTGGGAGCCCTTCCTAAAGAAGATCTAGATAAACTAAGTCTGCTCATCAATTTTGTGTCACCTAAGATATATGAGGCTATTTCTGAGTGTAATACCTACGAAGATGCTATCAAAACCCTCAAGTCTCAGTATATTAAACCTACAAATGAAATCTTTGCACGCTATCGCCTTGCAACTCGCCGCCAGCAGATTGATGAGTCCTTAGAGGAATACTTTCAAGCACTGAAAATTTTAGGTAAGGACTGTCACTTCCAAGCAGTGACAGCTGCTCAGTATTGTGAAGAGTCCATCAGGGATGCTTTTATCAGTGGCCTGCAATCACCAATAATAAGGCAGCGTTTATTGGAGAATAAAACTCTCGACTTAGCCGCTGCCTTTGACCAGGCAAGAGCTCTAGATTCAGCCCAGAAGAATTCTGAAGTATACAGTACCACTCAGCCTTCTCGAGTGGTAAGTGCTGCAATTCCTGACCAAGACTCTTGCAATGAAGTTACTGGGGAACCTGCCTCAGTGACAGCAGCAGCAGGTACGGTGTGTTTCTTTTGTGGTTTTTCAAGACATCCACGTCCAAAGTGTCCTGCTCGTGAAGCAATGTGCCATAAATGCCACAAGAAAGGTCACTTTGCTAAAGTATGTCGTGCTAATGCATCAACAAGAGCTAGTGCCTCCACACATTCCAGTGATCATGCGACTCTAGCAACAGTGACTTCTGCGGCTACTCCAAATTCACTGTCAAAGGCAGTTGTGAAAGTATTCATCAAAGGAACAGAAGTAGATGGTCTTATTGATAGTGGCAGCTCAGAGAGTTTCATCAACCTTGACTTAGTTAAACGGCTCTCCTTGACTCTACATCACTCATCAGGTACCGTTTCCATGGCATCAACATCTCTCTCTATTCAGACCTTAGGGTTTTGTAAGGTAAATCTCAGAGTTAATGGAAAGGATTATCAAGATGTACATTTAGCTATTCTGCCACAACTGTGCTCTGATGTTATCCTTGGTCAGGACTTTCAGAAGCTGCATGGTAGTGTCACCTTAACATATGGAGGTGAACTGCCTCCTCTTGTTGTCTGTGGACTTAGCACTTTAAGGGTAGACCCACCAAAGCTGTTTGCAAATCTTACCGCGGATTGCCATCCTATATCAGCTAAGTCACGCCGCTATTCTTATGAGGATCGGATGTTCATTGAGAAAGAAACTCAGAGGCTGCTGAAGGAGGGTATTATAGAACCGAGTGATTCCCCTTGGCGTGCACAGGTTGTTGTTGTTAAAGATGGTTATAGGAAACGGAGACTGGCTATCGATTACTCTGAGACAATCAACAAATTTACACTTCTTGATGGGTACCCTCTACCTCGAATTGACGATACAGTGAACAAAATTGCTCAGTACTACGTGTTTAGCACAATTGATCTGCAGAGTGCCTATCATCAAGTCCCTATAAGGAATGAAGATAAACCATACACAGCGTTTCAGGCTAGTGATGGCCTGTATCAGTTTACCAGAGTCCCTTTTGGAGTCACCAATGGGGTAGCCTGCTTCCAACGAATTATGGATTCACTCATTCAGGAAGAGCAACTCATGGGAACCTACGCGTATTTAGATAATGTTACCATTTGTGGCAAGACCCAGGAGGAACATGATGCAAACCTTGATAAGTTTTTGGAAGCCGCCAAGAAGAAAAATATCAGTTACAATGAGGAAAAGTGCACTTTTTCAACTAAAAGGCTTAGCATCCTTGGTTATGTAGTGGAAGGAGGTTCAATATTCCCAGACCCTGAACGACTACGACCTCTACGGGAACTTCCAATGCCTCAAGACAAAAAGTCACTCCGAAGAACTCTTGGTCTCTTTGCTTATTACTCACAATGGATCTACAACTATTCAAGTATAGTCCGCCCATTGAGTGCTACCACATTTCCTGTGACAAAGGAAGCAGAAGCCGCTTTCCATACTCTCAAACAGGACATTGAAAACTCAGTAGTTCAAGCCATTGATGAGTCCCTACCATTCGAAGTGGAAACGGATGCATCTGACATTGCCATTGCTGCAGTCTTATCTCAGGCAGGACGACCAGTAGCCTTCTTTTCGAGAACTTTTCAAGGATCAGAGAAATATTATGCTGCTGTAGAAAAGGAAGCCCAGGCCATCATAGAAGCAGTTCGCCACTGGAGGCATTATTTAACTGGTAGACATTTCACCATAAGGACTGACCAACGGTCCGTGATGTATATGTTCGACAAGAGGCACAAAAGTAGGATAAAGAATGACAAGATATTACGCTGGAGGATGGAACTATCGTGTTATGACTTTGATATTCTGTACCGACCGGGTCAAGAGAACATCTCACCTGATGCATTCTCTAGGTCCCACTGTGGAGCAGCATGTCATGATTTGCAATCACTCTCAGCTCTCCACAAGGCTTTGTGTCACCCAGGAGTTACACGCCTGTACCATTTTGTCAAATCAAAGAACATGCCCTACTCAGTGGAAGATGTGCGACAAGTGATCAGAGCATGCAGAGTGCAAGCCAAACTTTCATCAGCCAGAGAAGACTCATCTCATAAAATCCACCCAGCCTTTCGAAAGATTGAATATAGATTTCAAAGGACCTCTACCAAGCACAAATCAGAATAGGTATTTCCTTAACATAGTAGATGAATATTCAAGGTTTCCCTTTGTATTCCCCTGTGCAAATATGGCTGCTTCAACTGTTATTAGTTGTCTTTCACAGTTGTTCTCTATTTTTGGTATGCCAGCTTATATCCATTCAGACAGGGGATCCTCGTTCATGAGTAACGAACTTCAGGAGTTTTTGGCTAGCAAAGGTATTGCCTGCAGCAGAACAACAAGCTACAACCCTCAAGGCAATGGTCAAGTGGAGCGGTTCAATGGTACTATATGGAAGGCAGTTACAATGACATTAAAGTCGCGCAATCTACCTGTTCAACACTGGCAAACTGTCCTACCTGATGCTCTTCACTCTATTAGATCACTGCTGTGCACAGCTACTAATGCAACCCCTCATGAAAGACTCCTCAACTATTCACGTCGTTCCTCTACGGGAGCCTCCGTGCCCACTTGGTTATGTCATCCTGGACCCGTTCTCCTGAAGAGTCACCGTAGGATGAACAAGACGGATCCTTTAGTGGAAGAGGTAGAGCTCCTGCAAGCTAATCCACATTACGCCCACATTCGCTACCAAAATGGTGAAGAGACTACAGTATCTACAAGACATTTAGCCCCAGTTGAAATCCCTATTAGTGTGGAATCTCAAGATACACCAATAGATGTGAAAGATGCTTCGTTTTCTCCTGGAAAGCCCCTTGAGACTACCCCTATGGAAATAGAGGATTCTGCTCCAGCAGTTAATCAAACCCCGCTGGAAAATATCGAACCTGGTGAAGAGGCTCAAGGGCTACGAAGGTCGGGACGTGTACGTCGCCCACCTAACAGTTTGGGAGATTACTGTCTCTGATATTTTAGAAGGGGGAGATTGTAGTGATACTGGTCCTGTGGGGAGCAGCAGCAGGATAATACTGCACCACCTCTAGGGGCCCTTAACAACAACAACAGTTTGGTGTGTGTCATGGGCACCAACACATGGTGTGTGATTCTCTCCTACTTTATCCATTTATCAGCGATGCAGATTACATGGTGAGTTTAAATATGTGGCCTGTAGTTATAACTTTTCTCTTGACATATGCAAGACATCACCATCCCTGTAGAAGCCATTATTATATGTACTAGTCATTATATTTTGTTGTTGCAGAAATACTATGAAGATTCTATGTTCAATAAAGCCTAGAGATAAGGCCTGTGTTTCTATCACAACACCAGTTCTTCTGAAACTTCTAAATTATTAACAAGGGATTCATTGTTTGCCAGAACTAAGTCAAGCAGGTTATTACCCCTTGTAGGTTCTGTCACAAACTGCTTCAGAAAACAATCCTGAACTACTTCTAAGAAGTCGTATGACTCTAAATTCCCAGTCAAGAAATTCCAATCAATATGACTAAAGTTAAAGTCTCCTAGAATTACTACATTATCGTGCCTTGTGGCCCTAACAATTTCCTCCCATAGTAGTCTTCCCTGGTCCCTATCTAAATTTGGGGGACGGTATATCACACCTAAAGTTAATTTTTCATGCCCCTCTGAAAATTCTATCCAAACAGACTCTGTATGTGTTACTTCAGACTTAATACCCGTTTTAATGCAACAGTTCAAGCGATCTCAGACATACAATGCCACCCCACCCCCCTTCCCGATACTTCTATCTACTTGGAACAATTTGAAACCCTGAATGTGACATTCTGCAGGCATGTCCCGACTTTTTGAATTAAACCACGTCTCAGTAATGGCAAATACATCTATGTTACCTGCACTAGCAACTAGTCTCAACTCGTCCATCTTATTCCTAGCACTGCGACTATTTGTGTAATATATACTTAAGGACCCTCCTTTCTCTTTATCATTCCTGCTCCTTTCTGTTATTCCACTAAACCTATTACTGTCCTTGTCAATTAGTGCCACTGGCCTTCCGATATCCACCTCATTTTGCCTATTACTAATTCTCCTAGTACTCATATTACTACCCTGAGACTTCACAGTTTTCCCGCAGAAACCCATACCACTAACTATTCCTAGTTTAAAGACCTAACAGCTCCCTCCACTGCGTTGGCCAGTGCTCCCACCCCACACCTAGACAAGTGAACCCCATCCCTGGCATACATGTCATTTCTGCCATAGAAGAGGTCCCAGT
This sequence comes from Cherax quadricarinatus, assembly GCF_038502225.1. Classification (NCBI taxonomy): domain Eukaryota; kingdom Metazoa; phylum Arthropoda; class Malacostraca; order Decapoda; family Parastacidae; genus Cherax; species Cherax quadricarinatus. The sequence goes on along the minus strand of NC_091350.1, from coordinate 14,798,355 downwards.
TGTCAATGAATGTTACCGCATTTTCCTTACAGTATTTGTCCAGCCAGCAATTGACACCAATTGCTCTGGACAACCATTCATTTCCAACTCCTCTCCTTGGCAAAATGCCACATATGACAGGTTTCCCACCCTTCTTCCTAATTATCTCTATTGCTGACCTATACCTGCTAATCAAGTCCTCACTCCTACGTCTGCCAACATCGTTGCCTCCAGCACTGAGACAGATAATAGGATTGCTCCCATTACCTCTCATGATGTCATCCAGACGGCTAACAATATCCTTCATCCCAGCCCCAGGAAAACACACTCTCTGCCTCCTACTCCTATCCTTCAAACAGAATGCCCTATCCATGTACCTAATCTGACTATCCCCAACAACAACAATGTTTTTACCTTCCTTGGCGTCGTCCGTAGTGATGCTCCGAGTAGTCGACTCAAATTCGCCAGGTAGCATTACACCACTTGTAGAATTCGTCATGACGTTCTCGATGGTCTTCGTTGGGGTTTCTAGGGATGTCTCACTCACGTCTGCCAATGCTTCCTTGGTGCTCGTTGTGGCATTCCCAGTAGAACACTCACATTCGTCAGGTAGCACCGAGAATGAGTTGGAAGTTTCCACGGCAGTCTTCAGGTTTCTCGTTGTTTCTGCCTCTCCAACCGTTTTCTTAATCTTCAGCTTGGTTCCATGTTGCCCGACCACTGACCAAGCTCCCCTCTTAACCTGGGGACTCACAACAGGAGGATTACTACGAATCCTCTTGTTCTCCTCCGTTAATCGCCGTATCTCCAGTTTAGCAACTCTGAGTTCTTCTCTCAGCTGCTGGTAAAGCTGCTCAAGAGAGGGCATCCTGGTTCAGATTCACAGAGAGCACACAAACAGGTCTTCACAGAGCTAAGTACACGTCACCACTGAGCTAAGTACACGTCACCATCTGTTGGTCGTGTTCACCAGCCCTAACATCATCTGTTGGTCGTGTTCACCAGCCCTAACATCATCTGTTGGTCGTGTTCACCAGCCCTAACATCATCTGTTCGTCGTCTTCACCAGCCCTAACATCATCTGTTTGTCGTGTTCACCAGCCCTAACATCATCTGTTGGCCATGTTCACCAGCCCTAACATCTGTTGGTCATGTTCACCAGCCCTAACATCATCTCTTGGTCGTGTTCACCAGCCCTAACATCATCTGTTGGCCGTGTTCACCAGCCCTAACATCATCTGTTGGCTGTGTTCACCAGCCCTAACATGGTCGTGTTCACCAGCCCTAACATCATCTGTTGGCCGTGTTCACCAGCCCTAACATCTGTTGGCCGTGTTCACCAGCCCTAACATCGTCTGTTTGCCGTGTTCACCAGCCCTAACATCATCTGTTGGTCGTGTTCACCAGCCCTAACATCATCTGTTGGCCGTGTTCACCAGCCATAACATCATCTGTTGGCCGTGTTCACCAGCCCTAACATCATCTGTTGGTCGTGTTCACCAGCCCTAACATCATCTGTTGGCTGTGTTCACCAGCCCTAACATCATCTGTTGGTCGTGTTCACCAGCCCTAACATCATCTGTCGGTCGTGTTCACTAGCCCTAACATCATCTGTCGGTCGTGTTCACCAGCCCTAACATCATCTGTCGGCCGTGTTCACCAAGCCTAACATCATCTGTTGGTCGTGTTCACCAGCCCTAACATCATCTGTTGGTCGTGTTCACCAGCCCTAACATCATCTGTTGGTCGTGTTCACCAGCCCTAACATCATCTCTTGGTCGTGTTCACCAGCCCTAACATAATCTGTTGGTCGTGTTCACCAGCCCTAACATCATTTGTTGGTCGTGTTCACCAGCCCTAACATAATCTGTTGGTCGTATTCACCAGCCCTAACATCATCTGTTGGCCGTGTTCACCAGCCCTAACATTATCTGTTGGTCGTGTTCACCAGCCCTAACATCATCTGTTGGTCGTGTTCACCAGCCCTAACATCTGTTGGTCGTGTTCACCAGCCCTAACATCATCTGTTGGTCGTGTTCACCAGCCCTAACATCATCTGTTGGCCGTGTTCGCCAGCCCTAACATCTGTTGGTCATGTTCACCAGCCCTAACATAATCTGTTGGTTGTGTTCACCAGCCCTAACATCATCTGTTGGCCGTGTTCACCAGCCCTAACATCATCTGTTGGCCGTGTTCACCTGCCCTAGCATCATCTGTTGGTCATGTTCACCAGCCCTAACATCATCTGTTGGTCGTGTTCACCAGCCCTAACATCTGTTGGCCGTGTTCACCAGTCCTATCATCTGTTGGTCATGTTCACCAGCCCTAACATCATCTGTTGGTCGTGTTCACCAGCCCTAACATCATCTGTTGGCCGTGTTCACCAGCCCTAAGATCATGTTGGCCGTGTTCACCAGCCCTAACATCATCTGTTGGCCGTGTTCACCAGCCCTAACATCATCTGTTGGCCGTGTTCACCAGCCCTAACATCTGTTGGTCGTGTTCACCAGCCCTAACATCTGTTGGTCGTGTTCACCAGCCCTAACATCATCTGTTGGCCGTGTTCACCAGCCCTAACATCATCTGTTGGTCGTGTTCACCAGCCCTAACATCATCTGTTGGTCGTGTTCACCAGCCCTAACATCATCTGTTGGCCGTGTTCACCAGCCCTAACATCATCTGTTGGTCGTGTTCACCAGCCCTAACATCTGTTGGTCGTGTTCACCAGCCCTAACATCATCTGTTGGCCGTGTTCACCAGCCCTAACATCATCTGTTGGTCGTGTTCACCAGCCCTAACATCATCTGTTGGTCATGTTCACCAGCCCTAACATCATCTGTTGGTCGTGTTCACCAGCCCTAACATCATCTGTTGGTCGTGTTCACCAGCCCTAACATCATGTTGGCCGTGTTCACCAGCCCTAACATCATCTGTTGGCCGTGTTCACCAGCCCTAACATCATCTGTTGGCCGTGTTCACCAGCCCTAACATCTGTTGGTCGTGTTCACCAGCCCTAACATCTGTTTGTCGTGTTCACCAGCCCTAACATCATCTGTTGGCCATGTTCACCAGCCCTAACATCTGTTGGTCATGTTCACCAGCCCTAACATCATCTCTTGGTCGTGTTCACCAGCCCTAACATCATCTGTTGGCCGTGTTCACCAGCCCTAACATCATCTGTTGGCTGTGTTCACCAGCCCTAACATGGTCGTGTTCACCAGCCCTAACATCATCTGTTGGTCGTGTTCACCAGCCCTAACATCATCTGTTGGTCGTGTTCACCAGCCCTAACATCATCTGTTGGCCGTGTTCACCAGCCCTAACATCTGTTGGCCGTGTTCACCAGCCCTAACATCGTCTGTTGGCCGTGTTCACCAGCCCTAACATCATCTGTTGGTCATGTTCACCAGCCCTAACATCATCTGTTGGCCGTGTTCACCAGCCATAACATCATCTGTTGGCCGTGTTCACCAGCCCTAACATCATCTGTTGGTCGTGTTCACCAGCCCTAACATCATCTGTTGGCTGTGTTCACCAGCCCTAACATCATCTGTTGGTCGTGTTCACCAGCCCTAACATCATCTGTCGGTCGTGTTCACTAGCCCTAACATCATCTGTCGGTCGTGTTCACCAGCCCTAACATCATCTGTCGGCCGTGTTCACCAAGCCTAACATCATCTGTTGGTCGTGTTCACCAGCCCTAACATCATCTGTTGGTCGTGTTCACCAGCCCTAACATCATCTGTTGGTCGTGTTCACCAGCCCTAACATCATCTCTTGGTCGTGTTCACCAGCCCTAACATAATCTGTTGGTCGTGTTCACCAGCCCTAACATCATTTGTTGGTCGTGTTCACCAGCCCTAACATAATCTGTTGGTCGTATTCACCAGCCCTAACATCATCTGTTGGCCGTGTTCACCAGCCCTAACATTATCTGTTGGTCGTGTTCACCAGCCCTAACATCATCTGTTGGTCGTGTTCACCAGCCCTAACATCTGTTGGTCGTGTTCACCAGCCCTAACATCATCTGTTGGTCGTGTTCACCAGCCCTAACATCATCTGTTGGCCGTGTTCGCCAGCCCTAACATCTGTTGGTCATGTTCACCAGCCCTAACATAATCTGTTGGTTGTGTTCACCAGCCCTAACATCATCTGTTGGCCGTGTTCACCAGCCCTAACATCATCTGTTGGCCGTGTTCACCTGCCCTAGCATCATCTGTTGGTCATGTTCACCAGCCCTAACATCATCTGTTGGTCGTGTTCACCAGCCCTAACATCTGTTGGCCGTGTTCACCAGTCCTATCATCTGTTGGTCATGTTCACCAGCCCTAACATCATCTGTTGGTCGTGTTCACCAGCCCTAACATCATCTGTTGGCCGTGTTCTCCAGCCCTAACATCATGTTGGCCGTGTTCACCAGCCCTAACATCATCTGTTGGCCGTGTTCACCAGCCCTAACATCATCTGTTGGCCGTGTTCACCAGCCCTAACATCTGTTGGTCGTGTTCACCAGCCCTAACATCTGTTGGTCGTGTTCACCAGCCCTAACATCATCTGTTGGCCATGTTCACCAGCCCTAACATCATCTGTTGGTCGTGTTCACCAGCCCTAACATCATCTGTTGGTCGTGTTCACCAGCCCTAACATCATCTGTTGGCCGTGTTCACCAGCCCTAACATCATCTGTTGGTCGTGTTCACCAGCCCTAACATCTGTTGGTCGTGTTCACCAGCCCTAACATCATCTGTTGGCCGTGTTCACCAGCCCTAACATCATCTGTTGGTCGTGTTCACCAGCCCTAACATCATCTGTTGGTCATGTTCACCAGCCCTAACATCATCTGTTGGTCGTGTTCACCAGCCCTAACATCATCTGTTGGCCGTGTTCACCAGCCCTAACATCATGTTGGCCGTGTTCACCAGCCCTAACATCATCTGTTGGCCGTGTTCACCAGCCCTAACATCATCTGTTGGCCGTGTTCACCAGCCCTAACATCTGTTGGTCGTGTTCACCAGCCCTAACATCATCTGTTGGCCGTGTTCACCAGCCCTAACATCATCTGTTGGTCGTGTTCACCAGCCCTAACATCATCTGTTGGTCGTGGTCACCAGCCCTAACATCATCTGTTGGCCGTGTTCACCAGCCATAACATCATCTGTTGGCCGTGTTCACCAGCCCTAACATCATCTGTTGGTCGTGTACCCATATGCTCCACTACCACACACTTTTATTCCACCTTCCATCCTCCACTAAGCTCAAAAAAGAACAAAAATGCCAGTTTAGGGAGAAACAGCCCAATCCAGCTCTAAACTACACCCAACCCTAACATTACACCTACCGTCAGATTACGATAACCCAAGGGAAAACTATTTACCCACAACCTCCCTTATAGTAGCCTATTTCTGCATACTGTACGATACACACTCGCTGCAAGCGCCCGCACCCTACATTCACCCCCCACCTCCCGCATGCGCCAAGACACATACAAAAAATCTGCCACTACATACATCACTGCCCTCCGAATGTCCTTGGAAACCCCTCCCACATCAAAATGCAAAGCCCTCAAAGTCGAAATGTTTCTCCCTCCTCCCGCCACTATACCCAGAACTCTCGCTAACCATTGTCCTTACAAAACCCAAGTTCTCACAAAAATGTATAGCATGAAAAGCCGTCTCATCTTCCCCACAATGCAAACAAGTGCCAACACCTACATAACCCATTCTATATAGCGCTGACCTTGTAGCTAGAATTCCCATAAAGAATCTATAAACCACTTCACGAACCCTTGGCTTTAATCTGATCTTCCGAAAGTCTTCCCAAATGCCCCTCCAATCATACAGCGGGTATGTAGCTACTCCCTGTATCACTGTACCCTGCCAACCTGTCCTCCCAAGCCTACTTACCCTTACTGTTTTTGCTTCCCTTACTGCCAACAAATTTCGCACCATATCTTCACACTCCAGTAGTGCCTTCCCCTTCCACCATTTTCGCACATCCTCCATGACCTCTCCCACCCTTCTACCCCTCTCCCCTCCCACCCTCAAGTACCGCTGCTTCACATACACTGCCTTCACTCGTGTGTCCAAAGGTATAAGACCCAGCCCACCCTGCCGCACGCGCATCATCACCACCTCCTTCCGTAGCCATGGCTTCCCATAACCCCACACATACCTCAAAACCACCCTCTCCAGTACCTGAATATCACACGACCTCAGGGGATATATTTCTGCCACGCCCCACACTTTACTGTACACAAGTGTATTTACTACCACCACCCTCTGCTGCAATGTTACATCCCCAGCCCTCCACCCGCGCATCCTACCCATCGCTCTACTCACAACTTCCTTGGAATTTATTCTCTGTGCCTCCCCAGCGTCCGCCATATACACAACCCCACATATCTTAATTCTATCCACTACGTTCCACTCATACTGTTCCCCCAAACCCCCCCCACCCACGTGCCTACTTCTAATAACTTTGACTTTGCTCCATTAACCCGCATCCCAGTCGCCCCACCAAAAATCTCTATTATACGTCCAACATTCCCCAGTCCTATTTCCCCTCCCACCAAAACTGTGGTGTCATCCACATACCCCACAATACCACATCTCCCAGGACCCACCTCTCCCTGTTCCCAAACTCCTTTCTCTATAAGCCTATAAAAAGGGTCCTGCATGCATGCAAAGAGGATTTGAGACAAGGGGTAACCCTGTCGCAAACCCATCCCCATCTGCACCGGCAACCCTAACTTCCCATTAACCTGTACCCTGACCGTTGCAGGCGTATACAAAGCAGTCGCCCAGCGCACAATCTCATCCCCAAAACCCTGTTTTTGTAAAATACTCCACAACATATGTCTATCTACACTGTCATAAGCCTGCTTCCAATCAATCCCTAAGATCCCCCCCCCCCTTGTCTACCCTCCACAAAATCCTTAATTCTTCCATGCCCCTCACGCATACTTCGACCTGGAATCCCACACTTGGCAGACGATGCAACATCCCCCCAATGAAAAGCAGGGGTGTCACTAGCACGTTAAGAGACCATACAATAAGTGTCAGGGGCCCGAGACTGTTCAACTGCCTCCCAGCATACATAAGGGGGATTACCAACAGACCCCTGGCAGTCTTCAAGCTGGCACTGGACAAGCACCTAAAGTCGGTTCCTGACCAGCCGGGCTGTGGCTCGTACGTTGGTTTGCGTGCAGCCAGCAGTAACAGCCTGGTTGATCAGGCTCTGATCCACCAGGAGGCCTGGTCACAGACCGGGCAGCGGGGGCGTTGACCCCCGGAACTCTCTCCAGGTAAACTCCAGGTATGTATGACTCGGTCAAGCACCTTTTTCATACGGTTACCTAAAACCTTCGGAAAAACTTTATAATCTGCACACATGAGGGAGATCGCCCTAAAAGCACCCAATGTCTTCCCCCCCCCCTCCCTTTTAGACCAAAACTACTACCCCCGTGCCCTGCGATTCCCCCAACACTCCCCTTTCCTTCATACAGTTAAACAACAGGACCAGACATTCCTTCATACAATCCCAATGTGTAATATAGAAATCATTAGGAATTCCATCAATGCCCGGCGCTTTTCCCCTACTCAAGCCCATTACCGCCTCCTCCTCACTGATCTTACCCTCTATTACCACTCTCTCCTCCTCCCCTAAAATACCTCGAATTCCTTCTCCCAGAATCTCTCCCTCCCTCTCTCCTCCCTCCCCCTGCTTAAAATTCTCCCTAAACCAATAATCAGCATAATTGCTCATTCCATCGGTGGTACTAAGTACCTGCCCCACCCTATATCCCCCCACCCCTTTACACACCTCTAATCCCATAATCGTGGTCATCTGTTGCCTATTCCTAAATCTCCTCAAAACACATCCTGACGGTTTGTCACCCCATAGAACCTCCTCTAAACCTTCCCTCACACGTATCGCATCAAAACGAGAATTTTGTATATCCCTCAATCTTCCCCTTAAAACCTCTATTTCTCCATGTCTAGCCCCCCTCCCCCTTCATAACAATCATTTAGCTGCCCCTCAAAATATTTCTGTAAACCATACCTCCACCTCGCCTCATCCCGTCCTCTATGCTGATAATACTCCCTAATCTGCAATTTAGCGTGCTTCTCCCACCATTCCAAGACATCCTCTTTGTTGCGAACCTCCCATAGTTGCCTCCACCATTCCCTAAGAAACAACCCCTCCCCCTCTCCCTGAAGTAGCCTCACATTCATTTTCCAATAACCCACATACCTATGAACCATCCCTTCCCATGCCATCTCTGCCAAAACAGCACGATGGTCAGAAAAACCTAAATCTATCGTCATTACACGTTCTACTGTTATATCTCGAGTTATATATATACGATCCAACCTGGCAGCATAACCCCTCCGCATAAACGTGTGCTCTACTTTCCACCCATCGCCCCTGACTATGTCATAAACCCCTGCATCCCTCAACAAATCCCTCAATACCCCAAGCACACACCCTGCCCCTCTCGGCTCCACATCCTTATTCCTGATTACACAGTTCCAATCCCCACCTATTATAGAAACCATTGGTAAACCCCGCATGTAGAAAAGCAAAACCTCCCTTACAAAATTCACCTTTACCCGTATGTTACTATCTGCCGGCATATATATCCCCAGAAAACATACTCTAATCTCGCCCCATATCCCCTCCACCATCACCACCCTCCCCTCCCCCCCCTCTTCCCACTTGAGCACGTGGAATGGGCTGGACTCCCTCACTGCCACTGCCACCCCACCCTTTAATTTCCCTGAACTACTAACATACATCCTAAAACCGTTCAGCCTCAACTCTCTGCCATACTTAAAATTGTGTTCTTGAATAAAACACACATCAATGTTAAAACGCAGCAAAACATCCTCCAACCATACTCGTTTACCGTCAGCTCTAAGGCCATTCACGTTTATACTTAGACACTTAAAGATTCAGAAAGGGTGGCTTTCCTCTATGTCTCTGTGTCCTGTCTGTTACACTTTTTGCTGCTTCTGTCTTTTCCCGTGCACTCTTTCCCGCCTGGACCCCCTCCCCCCCTGTGCACTACCCTGCCCCTTCTTAATCACTCCCGCCCACGTCTTCTTCCCTGAATGCTGAGCTGGTGTTATAACCTCCTCATCCGACGAGCCTCCAGCTCTCTTTCTAGATGTACCCTCAATCTCCATATCAGTATTTCCATTCCCCTTGTGCACCTCAGCTTCCACCTGTAGCAACTGCAACATGCCAGACTCTGACCCCAGAGGCCCTGGAATCTGCTCAATCAAGTCCTTCTCAACCATCAGAATTCTCCTGTCTGTAGATGGGTTCTCCTCTGCAGGCACGTCCAGGAAAGACTTAATCATCTCCTGTAGGGGCGTAGATAACTCCTGTAGGTCACCGGTCTCTCCCACCCCCACAGGCTGCTGCTCAACTCCCTGGCCTGTCTGCAGGGGAGCATCCGAAGCCACTGGTAGCGTCACACAGCTCTCTTCCACGCCCTCCACTTCGTCTGCCCAATTACCTTTGCCTGCTGCACACAAAGTCTTCGGCAGAGGTGCCGCCAGAGACTCTGTGACTACTTGCCGTTCCCAAGGCCGTGGCGCTGCTGCTTTACCACACCCAGCCGCCATGTGGTCAAAAGTGCCACACAGGCGACACGTTTTGCGTTGTCCAGCGTAGGTCACATACATCTGTGTCCTAAAATCCTCCAGGACAACATACGAGGGAATAGGTCTTCTCAATGACATCTTGACAGTGTAAGATCCAGCCGGCAACCCCGCATAGATTCCCTCCGTCCATCGGCCTAAAGTTATAGCATGCACCTCACCATATCTTTGAAAAGTCTCTCTGATATCCACATCGTCTGCTTCGAAAGGAACGTTGCGGATCCTCACTCAGGTGTAGTATTTTGAGGCATCCCGCAGGCGTACCTCCAGACCAGATGATACGGTGATGCTCTTCTCCTGGTACTGAGTCACCGTCCTTTCATACGCCTCCACTGTGCAGAACTTTATGAAGATTCTTGAAGAACCATTAAGCGCTATTCCGTGTAGTTCTTCATTGTCAATGCCAAACGTGTCCCGTATAATCATTGGTAATAAAACAGAGGCATTCGTAGGGTAAATTGTCCCTTTAACAAGGTCAACACACACGGTGTTGCTCCTCCTGCAGTAGCTGGCAGCCATCTTGGTGAAAACAGGAAGTTGCGCAATAGAGAAAGCAGGAGCTGTTTGCGCAGTGCGTCCACATGGCCCAAGAGCGATGAGGACAATGTAATGTAATTAATGGTGGGGTACAAGATACCTTAAATTGTATTAGGGAAACTTTCTGTATTCCACAAGGGCGGCAAAGTGTAAAAAGGGTGATTAAATCTTGTGTAATATGTTGCCGTGTGGATGCCAGATCCTATATGTATCCAGGTCCTCCACCATTGCCAAATGAGCAATTTGAGTCGTTTAGCAACGAACTCCGCCCGGCCGCGGTGTGGAAAATACTGTATATATTTTCCAGAAATACAGTAGCTATATGTAAATAGATGGCCATACTGTATTTAATAAAAATTATGTCATAAAAAATGGAAAGCTGCGCCTGCGCAGACAAGACTCGCCATTGTTATTTGAATTGGACACTAACGTTAGTGAATAATGGGAAGAATTTTTCGTGCTCTAGAGGTAAAATTGGGCTGACACCTCTCAAATAGGAGGCGAAATTGTTGGATGTGCATTCCTGCATAACTTGAGATATCAGGCGAAAAGACAAGACTCTAATTAGACGGAAACAGGATATTACTCCAGCTGTCTTATTTTATGTTAGATTCTGGCCAGTTTGGACCTGGACCTGGAGAGAGTTTCGGGGGTCAACGCCCCCGCGGCCCGGTCTGTGACCAGGCCTCCTGGTGGATCAGCGCCTGATCAACCAGGCTGTTGCTGCTGGCTGCACGCAAACCAACGTACGAGCCACAGCCCGGCTGATCAGGAACTGACTTTAGGTGCTTGTCCAGTGCCAGCTTGAAGACTGCCAGGGGTCTGTTGGTAATCCCCCTTATGTGTGCTGGGAGGCAGTTGAACAGTCTCGGGCCCCTGACACTTATTGTATGGTCTCTTAACGTGCTAGTGATACCCCTGCTTTTCATTGGGGGGATGGTGCATCGTCTGCCAAGTCTTTTGCTTTCGTAGTGAGTGATTTTCGTGTGCAAGTTCGGTACTAGTCCCTCTAGGATTTTCCAGGTGTATATAATCATGTATCTCTCCCTCCTGCGTTCCAGGGAATACAGGTTTAGAAACCTCAAGCACTCCCAGTAATTGAGGTGTTTTATCTCCGTTATGCGTGCCGTGAAAGTTCTCTGTACATTTTCTAGGTCGGCAATTTCACCTGCCTTGAAAGGTGCTGTTAGAGTGCAGCAATATTCCAGCCTAGATAGAACAAGTGACCTGAAGAGTGTCATCATGGGCTTGGCCTCCCTAGTTTTGAAGGTTCTCATTATCCATCCTGTCATTTTTCTAGCAGATGCGATTGATACAATGTTATGGTCCTTGAAGGTGAGATCCTCCGACATAATCACTCCCAGGTCTTTGACGTTGGTGTTTCGCTCTATTTTGTGGCCAGAATTTGTTTTGTACTCTGATGAAGATTTAATTTCCTCATGTTTACCATATCTGAGTAATTGAAATTTCTCATCGTTGAACTTCATATTGTTTTCTGCAGCCCACTGAAAGATTTGGTTGATGTCCGCCTGGAGCCTTGCAGTGTCTGCAATGGAAGACACTGTCATGCAGATTCGGGTGTCATCTGCAAAGGAAGACACGGTGCTGTGTCTGACATCCTTGTCTATGTCGGATATGAGGATGAGGAACAAGATGGGAGCTAGTACTGTGCCTTGTGGAACAGAGCTTTTCACCGTAGCTGCCTCGGACTTTACTCTGTTGACGACTACTCTCTGTGTTCTGTTAGTGAGGAAATTATAGATCCATCGACCGACTTTTCCTGTTATTCCTTTAGCGCGCATTTTGTGCGCTATTACGCCATGGTCACACTTGTCGAAGATAAGATAAGATAAGATAAGATTTCGTTCGGATTTTTAACCCCGGAGGGTTAGCCACCCAGGATAACCCAAGAAAGTCAGTGCGTCATCGAGGACTGTCTAACTTATTTCCATTGGGGTCCTTAATCTTGTCCCCCAGGATGCGACCCACACCAGTCGACTAACACCCAGGTACCTATTTGCTGCTAGGTGAACAGGACAACAGGTGTAAGGAAACGTGTCGAAATGTTTCCACCCGCCGGGAATCGAACCCGGGCCCTCCGTGTGTGAAGCTGAAGCTTTAGCCACCAGGCCACCGGGCCAACTTCAAAGTCTGTATATATTACATCTGCATTCTTTTTGTCTTCTAGTGCATTTAGGACCTTGTCGTAGTGATCCAGTAGTTGAGACAGACAGGAGCGACCTGTTCTAAACCCATGTTGCCCTGGGTTGTGTAACTGATGGGTTTCTAGATGGGTGGTGATCTTGCTTCTTAGGACCCTTTCAAAGATTTTTATGATATGGGATGTTAGTGCTATTGGTCTGTAGTTCTTTGCTGTTGCTTTACTGCCCCCTTTGTGGAGTGGGGCTATGTCTGTTGTTTTTAGTAACTGAGGGACGACCCCCGTGTCCATGCTCCCTCTCCATAGGATGGAAAAGGCTCGTGATAGGGGCTTCTTGCAGTTCTTGATGAACACAGAGTTCCATGAGTCTGGCCCTGGGGCAGAGTGCATGGGCATGTCATTTATCGCCTGTTCGAAGTCATTTGGCGTCAGGATAACATCGGATAGGCTTGTGTTAATCAAATTTTGTGGCTCTCTCATAAAAAATTCATTTTGATCTTCGACTCTCAGTCTGGTTAGCGGCTTGCTAAAAACTGAGTCATATTGGGACTTGAGTAGCTCACTCATTTCCTTGCTGTCATCTGTGTAGGACCCATCTTGTTTAAGTAGGGGCCCAATACTGGACGTTGTTCTCGATTTTGATTTGGCATAGGAGAAGAAATACTTTGGGTTTCTTTCGATTTCATTTATGGCTTTTAGTTCTTCCCGCGATTCCTGACTCCTAAAGGATTCTTTTAGCTTAAGTTCGATGCTTGCTATTTCTCTGACCAGTGTCTCCCTGTGCATTTCAGATATATTGACCTCTTTTAGCCGCTCTGTTATTCTTTTCCGTCGCCTGTAAAGGGAGCGCCTGTCTCTTTCTATTTTACATCTACTCCTCCTTTTTCTTAGAGGAATAAGCCTTGTGCATACATCGAGTGCCACCGAGTTAATCTGTTCTAGGCATAAGTTTGGGTCTGTGTTGCTTAGTATATCTTCCCAGCTTATATCGGTTAGGACTTGGTTTACTTGGTCCCACTTTATGTTTTTGTTATTGAAGTTGAATTTGGTGAATGCTCCCTCGTGACTAGTCTCATTTTGTCGGTCTGGGGCTCCACGCATACATGTCTGAACCTCAATTATGTTGTAATCTGAGTATATTGTTTTTGATATGGTGACATTTCTTATCAGATCATCATTGTTAGTGAAGATGAGGTCTAGTGTATTCTCCAGTCTAGTAGGCTCTATTATTTGCTGGTTTAAATTGAATTTTGTGCAGAGATTTAAAAGCTCGTGTGAGTGTGAGTTTTCATCAGAGCTGCCTCCTGGTGTTATTACTGCAACAATATTATTTGCTATATTCCTCCATTTTAGGTGCCTTAAGTTGAAATCCCCCAGGAGCAAGATGTTGGGTGCAGGAGCTGGAAGATTTTCCAGACAGTGGTCAATTTTTAACAGCTGTTCCTGGAATTGCTGGGATGCTGCATCCGGAGGCTTGTAGACTACCACAATGACTAGGTTTTGGTTCTCGACCTTTACTGCTAAAACTTCCACTACGTTTCTTCATAAATTTTAGACAGGAGTTAGATATGATACAACTTAATCTCCAGTCAAATTGGTGAGTGATTTTAAGATATTAAGATAAGATAAGATAAGATAAGATTTCGTTCTGATTTTTAACCCCGAAGGGTTAGCCACCCAGGATAACCCAAGAATGTCAGTGCGTCATCGAGGACTGTCTAACTTATTTCCATTGGGGTCCTCAATCTTGTCCCCCAGGATGCGACCCACACCAGTCGACTAACACCCAGGTACCTATTTGCTGCTAGGTGAACAGGACAACAGGTGTAAGGAAACGTGTCGAAATATTTCCATCCGCCGGGAATCGAACCCGGGCCATCCGTGTGTGAAGCGGGAGCTTTAGCCACCAGTATGTATATGTATGTATATGTATGTGTATATATATAATCCTTTATTAATTTTAATATACAGTTCACAAACTTATATATTTATCAGAATTCTTGTTGAGGTTTTTTAGTGCCAGGAAGGAAAAAAAACTGGCAGGAAATGGCAGAAATCGTACACCAAATCCAGTCATTCCTGGAGTGGAACCACAGTCGATGGCCTCCACTCCAAACCAACAGATACAGATACTAATGCCGGAAAAAAAATCCCCCCCCAGTACCAACAATACCACCAGTCCGATAACATTCTTCTTTGCAAATATACAGGGTCTAAAGCCAGCAACAAACAACAAAATACCTTTCATCCGTGGACTGCTTGCAGAGGCAAAGGCAATGTTCGCGGCTTTCACTGAGACCCACATAAAGGATCACTTGGACAACGAAATATGGATCCCAGGTTACAACCTATACAGATGTGACAGAGTGACCAGGCCCAAGGGGGGGGGGGGTGGCCTGTACATTGCAGAGTCACTTGTTTGCACAGAACTGCTAAATGCCTCAAATGATGTAGTGGAAGTTTTAGCAGTAAAGGTCGAGAACCAAAACCTAGTCATTGTGATAGTCTACAAGCCTCCGGATGCAACATCCCAGCAATTCCAGGAACAGCTGTTAAAAATTGACCACTGTCTGGAAAACCTTCCAGCTCCTGCACCCAACATCTTGCTCCTGGGGGATTTCAACTTAAGGCACCTAAAATGGAGGAATATAGCAAATAATATTGTTGCAGTAATAACACCAGGAGGCAGCTCTGATGAAAACTCACACTCACGCGAGCTTTTAAATCTCTGCACAAAATTCAATTTAAACCAGCAAATAATAGAGCCTACTAGACTGGAGAATACACTAGACCTCATCTTCACTAACAATGATGATCTGATAAGAAATATCACCATATCAAAAACAATATACTCAGATCACAACATAATTGAGGTTCAGTCATGTATGCGCGGAGCCCCAGACCGACATAATGAGATTAGTCACGAGGGAGCATTCACCAAATTCAACTTCAATAACAAAAACATAAAGTGGGACCAAGTAAACCAAGTCCTAACCGATATAAGCTGGGAAAATATACTAAGCAACACAGACCCCAACTTATGTCTAGAACAGATTAACTCGGTGGCACTCGATGTATGCACAAGGCTTATTCCTCTAAGAAAAAGGAGGAGTAGATGTAAAACAGAAAGAGACAGGCGCTCCCTTTACAGGCGACGGAAAAGAATAACAGAGCGGCTAAAAGAGGTCAATATATCTGAAATGCGTAGGGAGACACTGGTCAGAGAAATAGCAAGCATCGAACTTAAGCTAAAAGAATCCTTTAGGAGTCAGGAATCGCGGGAAGAACTAAAAGCCATAAATGAAATCGAAAGAAACCCAAAGTATTTCTTCTCCTATGCCAAATCAAAATCGAGAACAACGTCCAGTATTGGGCCCCTACTTAAACAAGATGGGTCCTACACAGATGACAGCAAGGAAATGAGTGAGCTACTCAAGTCCCAATATGACTCAGTTTTTAGCAAGCCGCTAACCAGACTGAGAGTCGAAGATCAAAATGAATTTTTTATGAGAGAGCCACAAAATTTGATTAACACAAGCCTATCCGATGTTATCCTGACGCCAAATGACTTCGAACAGGCGATAAATGACATGCCCATGCACTCTGCCCCAGGGCCAGACTCATGGAACTCTGTGTTCATCAAGAACTGCAAGAAGCCCCTATCACGAGCCTTTTCCATCCTATGGAGAGGGAGCATGGACACGGGGGTCGTCCCACAGTTACTAAAAACAACAGACATAGCCCCACTCCACAAAGGGGGCAGTAAAGCAACAGCAAAGAACTACAGACCAATAGCACTAACATCCCATATCATAAAAATCTTTGAAAGGGTCCTAAGAAGCAAGATCACCACGCATCTAGAAACCCATCAGTTACACAACCCAGGGCAACATGGGTTTAGAACAGGTCGCTCCTGTCTGTCTCAACTATTGGACCACTACGACAAGGTCCTAAATGCACTAGAAGACAAAAAGAATGCAGATGTAATATATACAGACTTTGCAAAAGCCTTCGACAAGTGTGACCATGGCGTAATAGCGCACAAAATGCGTGCTAAAGGAATAACAGGAAAAGTCGGTCGATGGATCTATAATTTCCTCACTAACAGAACACAGAGAGTAGTCGTCAACAGAGTAAAGTCCGAGGCAGCTACGGTGAAAAGCTCTGTTCCACAAGGCACAGTACTCGCTCCCATCTTGTTCCTCATCCTTATATCCGACATAGACAAGGATGTCAGCCACAGCACCGTGTCTTCCTTTGCAGATGACACCCGAATCTGCATGACAGTGTCTTCCATTGCAGACACTGCAAAGCTCCAGGCAGACATCAACCAAATCTTTCAGTGGGCTGCAGAAAACAATATGAAGTTCAACGATGAGAAATTTCAATTACTCAGATATGGTAAACATGAGGAAATTAAATCTTCATCAGAGTACAAAACAAATTCTGGCCACAAAATAGAGCGAAACACCAACGTCAAAGACCTGGGAGTGATCATGTCGGAGGATCTCACCTTCAAGGACCATAACATTGTATCAATCGCATCTGCTAGAAAAATGACAGGATGGATAATGAGAACCTTCAAAACTAGGGAGGCCAAGCCCATGATGACACTCTTCAGGTCACTTGTTCTATCTAGGCTGGAATATTGCTGCACACTAACAGCACCTTTCAAGGCAGGTGAAATTGCCGACCTAGAAAATGTACAGAGAACTTTCACGGCGCGCATAACGGAGATAAAACACCTCAATTATTGGGAGCGCTTGAGGTTCCTAAACCTGTATTCCCTGGAACGCAGGAGGGAGAGATACATGATTATATACACCTGGAAAATCCTAGAGGGACTAGTACCGAACTTGCACACGAAAATCACTCATTACGAAAGCAAAAGACTTGGCAGACGATGCACCATCCCCCCAATGAAAAGCAGGGGTGTCACTAGCACGTTAAGAGACCATACAATAAGTGTCAGGGGCCCGAGACTGTTCAACTGCCTCCCAGCACACATAAGGGGGATTACCAACAGACCCCTGGCAGTCTTCAAGCTGGCACTGGACAAGCACCTAAAGTCAGTTCCGGATCAGCCGGGCTGTGGCTCGTATGTTGGTTTGCGTGCAGCCAGCAGCAACAGCCTGGTTGATCAGGCTCTGATCCACCAGGAGGCCTGGTCTCAGACCGGGCCGCGGGGGCGTTGACCCCCGGAACTCTCTCCAGGTAAACTCCAGATACATATTTCATTTGTAATTAATAGGTCTAGAGCAACTTGTGGATAAGACAGTTGTAGGTATCGAAGGGGGACATTTTTGCGACCTAGGTGTCCCAAATTCCTACTTGTCTATGTAAATGATAAATAATAATTATCTTTGTTATCATTTACTGTTATGTACATAATTAGTTACATTCAGATAAATGCAATTTTCCACAGAGAATGTAGAATATAACTTTGGTATAACTGTGTCTAGCATTAGGAATAATATTAGGAGAGAAGTAAATAATGAAAATGATTGTTATAGGAATGCGATCGACACCATGCCTAACCCTTCTAGGGTAGGGTAGGTGCCTGAGCCCGAGCCTTTAGCTCATAAGACTGTCATTCCCATTTGCCCCCTTGGGGCGGGGATGGCAGACCAGAGAGGCCTAGCTTGTGGCTAGGCCTGGGGACAGTTGGTCCCAAAGATGAGGAGGTACTTGTGCCTCCTCCCATGGGAGACTTAGATCTCAGACACTCCCTAAAGAGGGAGCCAAGGCCGGGCCACCACTTGGAAAAGGCCTGGGCCGGGAGAATACCGGCTAATCTTTAATAATAATAATAATAATAATAATAATAATAATAATAATAATAATATAGGAATGCAGTTAGAAGCCTGAGTAGATCTATAACCCACTATGATAACATGAACGTAGATAAGTATGTTTATGGAGCAACTTGCAATGTGAACAGACTGACTGATGTTGTAGTGGCCAGGCTTAGGCTTGGTTACAAGTACTTCTGGCAGTTTGGGAGACACACAGATGATGATCAAACTAAATGTAAATTATGTGATCAGGCATATGGTCACTCTCTTGAACACTATGTGCTTAATTGTCCACTTATTGAGGAATACAGAGATAGATAGTATAATAACCTATGTGACATGTTAAGATATCTTATTAACGAAAATAAGATATCAGATATGCTAAGTAAATTTCCTAAATTCATATATACACCTGTTAACCCTTTTGTGGCCTAGTTCCTGGGTCTTTTGTGTGTATCCATATGCTCTTGCGCTACCGTCCACAGGATGGATATGGGGTGCACAATAAACTAGCCACTTCGGTGGTAAAATCTAACCTAACATTTTCACCAGCGTTAGGGATCGAACCAGGGACACTCAGTGTGAGGTGAGAGCGTTGCCAACTGTGCCACTGTAACTTACGTAAGTCTGTTTAGGCACAGGTAGACCTAAGTACAATTATCTATCATACATAGTGTAAATTACCTAGGATAACCCCAAAAAAGTGAAAGTGACTTATTGGGGTCCTTGTTTAGCTAGCAGAACTTTGGGGTTCCGTCCCTGGATGCATTATGTGCCTCTAATCTTTTCAGTATCCTGGAGTTTACCTGGAGAGAGTTCCGGGGGTCAACGCCCCCGCGGCCCGGTCTGTGACCAGGCCTCCTGGTGGATCAGAGCCTGATCAACCAGGCTGTTGCTGCTGGCTGCACGCAAACCAACGTACGAGCCACAGCCCAGCTGGTCAGGAACCGACTTTAGGTGCTTGTCCAGTGCCAGCTTGAAGACTGCCAGGGGTCTGTTGGTAATCCCCCTTATGTATGCTGGGAGGCAGTTGAACAGTCTCGGGCCCCTGACACTTATTGTATGGTCTCTTAACGTGCTAGTGACACCCCTGCTTTTCATTGGGGGATGTTGCATCGTCTGCCAAGTCTTTTGCTTTCGTAGTGAGTGATTTTCGTGTGCAAGTTCGGTACTAGTCCCTCTAGGATTTTCCAGGTGTATATAATGATGTATCTCTCCCGCCTGCGTTCCAGGGAGTACAGGTTTAGGAACCTCAAGCGTTCCCAGTAATTGAGGTGTTTTATCTCCGTTATGCGCGCCGTGAAAGTTCTCTGTACACCATAAGTATGGTATGCATAATACCTCCGGTACGGCTGAAAAACATTAGGGACGCGTTTCCATAAGACACCTGCTGTCCCGGTCCCTGTTCACCCATCAGTTCAAAATGGGTACCTAAGTCTTAGTGGACTGGTGTGGGTCGCATCCTGGGACAAAACTGACCTAATTTACCCGTAATGCTCAGCATAACAAGCAGCTTTCTGTATAGTATTATGTAATTGATGTCAGCTAGGACTGTATACCATGTACTTGTAGTAAATAAATATATTATTATTATTATTATTATTATTATTATTATTATTATTATTATTATTATTATTATTGTATTAAACTACCTAAGACAGTGTGGCTGCGCATGTCTTACTTATCAGCTTGTCGGTATTGCATGCTATTTAAAATATGATGATTGTAAGATGGATCTCGTAACAATATTTAACATATATTCAACACTTAGCATGGGCAGGTGTATACGGGTCTTTTAAGCAAATTTAGATACTTCAAAGCTGCCCTGACATTATTATTCAGATATTAGCGAAGAATTCTGAAATAATCTGTTGTTACTGAACACAGCCATATTGTCGTACTGCATTCCCCTACATTCAGTGGTAGTTATTTTTAATTTGTTTGTTTTTCACAAACATATATCTTTAAAAATTATTATATTATATAACTGTTTATGTAAAGTTTTTTTGAACCATATAAAATATTAATAATAATGTATGATAAGTAATCGTACGTCCGACCTGTCAATGATGTTTGTACTGTAATATGATAAAAGTAATGTTTAACATGATGAGATATGAGATAAAACATGACTAAGTAGCCAGATTAGTGAGGTGAGAGATAGAGGTAAAGATAGAGTATGTAGGTTGAGGTGAGAGGTAGCGTGGTGGTCTGCTATAGTAGCAGCTGCTCATCAAGGGATGACTCACACTTAAACATTAACTCTCCTTCACCACCTCCAACACTCCCTCACCAACACTTTCCCCAACAATGGCTGGCCTCGGCGCTAAGGATATACTCCGCAACGTGACGGCCCTCGAGCAACTCATTGAAGAAATCAACTTCCAGAGAGCCAAGGAAATGCGGCAATGTCTCATGTCCAAAGACACAGGTGGGTGCCTGTGTCCCAGCATGCCAGGCCGGGATGCATCATTATTACTTGTTTTAAATAGTAATTTGGTTTTCTAAGACATCAGGGACACCATAGTGTAATTGTCAACACATTCATGGAGTTCTGGTGTTACTATCACAATTTACAGGAAAAAAAATATCCTGGGTTATTTATTGATCCATGAAAGTACTTTGGCACTACTAACTACAGTATTCTTCGTTAACTAACATAAATTACTATTCTTACTTGAGTGATTGACACTTAACATTTAATTATAAAGGATTCATTTAAAGCACTAGTGAATACTGATGTTCCCCAAGGTAGCATCCTGGACCCTCTTCTGTTTCCTGTATTTTAAACTATCTTAACTTATTACTCTGGTGATGACACCACTTTTATTCAAATTCAATTTTTTCTTTTTTTTATGCAGTACAAAAAAATGTAGTTTATATGTAATAAAACATTGCTAGGCACAAAAGAAAGCACAAAAGGTCTATTGCTATACTCAGTGTGATGTCCAAGGTTATAGAGGAAGCAGTGTATTCTGAAGTAATTAAGTATCTTAATAATAATAAAAAAATATCCATAGGAAGGGCTAAGGGAGGCTTTGTGGGCAAGGGGCATGGACTTCCATCGGGCGTGCGTGAGCATGTTCAATACGAGTGAATGGAGACGAATGGTATTTGGGACCTGACGAGCTGTTGGAGTGTGAGCAGGGTAATATTTAGTGAAGGGATTCAGGGAAACCAGTTATTTTTATATAGCTGGACTTGAGTCCTGGAAATGGGAAGTACAATGCATGCACTTTAAAGGAGGGGTTCGGGATATTGGAAGTTTAGAGGGATGTGTTGTGTATCTTTATACGTATATGCTTCGAAACTGTTGTATTCTGGGCACCTCTGCAAAAACAGTGATTATGTGTGAGTGAGGTGAAAGTGTTGAATGATGATGAAAGTATTTTCTTGGGTCACCCTGTCTCGGTGGGAGATGGCGGACTTTTAAAAAAAAAAAAAATACATAGTTACCAATCAAGTTTCAGGAGTATACCTAGTATACCTGGAGAGGTTTCACAGCCCAGTCTGTGACCAGGTCTTGTGGTGGATCAGGGCCTGATTGACCAGGCTGTTACTACTGGCTGCACGTAAACCGATGTGCAAACCACAGCCAGGCTGGTCAGATACTGACTTTTGGTGCCTATCCAGCTCCCTCAGGAGATCTTATTCAACTGATATCTCCTTATCAATAGTTAATATGATGGACTACCTGAGAACTCAAAAATGTGGTGACCCCTGGACTTGCAAAAGTCATGCAGTTCAATTACTTGTAATATATTGTGTAAGAATGTACAAGCTATTGGGTTAGGCTTTGTGGACCAGTTTGTCTTATCTGAGAAACAGAAAAAAAATTCTTGGAGTCTCTATGGAAGTGAGTTTTCTAGGTAGATTCCATTAAAACCATACCACGGGTGGGGTAGAACCTGTGATCAGAGAGTCGTAAAACTCCAGACCGTGGTATTGTTTGTTTGCAGTCATGTTACGATTTCATAAGTCATTAGACTCGCAAAATAGTAATGACACGAAGTTTGCTGAAGTACATAAACAGGAACACAGTCTGTCCCTGACACCAACTTCAACTCTTGCATCTGGCACCAACCTCAACTCTTGCACCCGACACTAGCTTCAACTCTTGCACCTGGCACCAACCTCGACTCTTGCACCTGGCACCAACCTCGACTCTTGCACCCAACACCAACCTCAACTCTTGCACCCAACACCAACCTCAACTCCTGCACCCAACACCAGCCTCAACTCTTGCACCCAGCACCAGCCTCGACTGTTGCACCTGACACCAGCCTCGACTGTTGCACCTGACACCAGCCTCGACTGTTGCACCTGACACCAGCCTAGACTGTTGCACCTGACACCAGCCTAGACTGTTGCACCTGACACCAGCCTCGACTCTTGCACCTGACACCAGCCTCGACTGTTGCACCTGACACCAGCGGTGACTCTTGCACCTGACACCAGCGGTGACTCTTGCACCCAACACCAGCCTCAACTCTTGCACCTGACACCAGCCTCAACTCTTGCACCCGTCGCCAACCTTGACTCTTGCACCCAAAACCAACCTCGACTCTTTCACCTGATACAAACTTCAACTCTTGCACCCGACACCAACTTCGACTCTTGCACCCGACACCGACTTTTGCACCCAACACCAGCCTCGACTCTTGCACCCGACACCAACCTCGACTCTTGCACCCGACACCAACCTCGACTCTTGCACCCGACACCAACCTCGACTCTTGCACCCGACACCAACCTCGACTCTTGCACCCGACACCAACCTCGACTCTTGCACCCGACACCAACCTCGACTCTTGCACCCGACACCAACCTCGGCTCTTGCACCCGACAACAACCTCGGCTCTTGCACCCGACACCAACCTCGGCTCTTGCACCCGACACCAACCTCGGCTCTTGCACCCGACCCCACCCGCGCCTCTTGCACCCGACACCAACCTCGCCTCTTGCACCCGACACCACCCTCGGCTCTTGCACCCGACACCAACCTCGGCTCTTGCACCCGACACCAACCTCGGCTCTTGCACCCGACACCAACCTCGGCTCTTGCACCCGACACCAACCTCGGCTCTTGCACCCGACACCAACCTCGGCTCTTGCACCCGACACCAACCTCGGCTCTTGCACCCGACACCAACCTCGGCTATTGCACCCGACACAAACCTCGGCTCTTGCACCCGACACCAACCTCGGCTCTTGCACCCGACACCAACCTCGGCTCTTGCACCCGACACCAACCTCGGCTCTTGCACCCGACACCAACCTCGGCTCTTGCACCCGACACCAACCTCGGCTCTTGCACCCGACACCAACCTCGGCTCTTGCACCCGACACCAACCTCGGCTCTTGCACCCGACACCAACCTCGGCTCTTGCACCCGACACCAACCTCGGCTCTTGCACCCGACACCAACCTCGGCTCTTGCACCCGACACCAACCTCGGCTCTTGCACCCGACACCAACCTCGGCTCTTGCACCCGACACCAACCTCGGCTCTTGCACCCGACACCAACCTCGGCTCTTGCACCCGACACCAACCTCGGCTCTTGCACCCGACACCAACCTCGGCTCTTGCACCCGACACCAACCTCGGCTCTTGCACCCGACACCAACCTCGGCTCTTGCACCCGACACCAACCTCGGCTCTTGCACCCGACACCAACCTCGGCTCTTGCACCCGACACCAACCTCGGCTCTTGCACCCGACACCAACCTCGGCTCTTGCACCCGACACCAACCTCGGCTCTTGCACCCGACACCAACCTCGGCTCTTGCACCCGACACCAACCTCGGCTCTTGCACCCGACACCAACCTCGGCTCTTGCACCCGACACCAACCTCGGCTCTTGCACCCGACACCAACCTCGGCTCTTGCACCCGACACCAACCTCGGCTCTTGCACCCGACACCAACCTCGGCTCTTGCACCCGACACCAACCTCGGCTCTTGCACCTGATACAGGTATTACAGTGAAAACGACCCTCCAAACGTAGTGCCCACTGTTTCGTCTACTTCCTTTACATTCACTTGTGGCTCTTCCCTCCTATGAGATCACTCGTATCAGACTTGACATCAGTGCACTTAAATATCAACTGTCACATCAGGCACACTAATGCGCTATCACTTTAGGTTTCACATGCCCTCTCAGTCACAAAAAAACTTGAACTGGCCACCACTTAACAAAAGTACTGTGCTTCAAGGTTAATCTTGAAACTAATGTTAACCAAGTAGTCATTCATCACCCTCTCTTTCAGTAGTAATCATGGTGATCTTATTTTTATAGCTTCTATAGTAAAAATGCAAAAATATATGGACTTTGTAGTACAGTGGTCCCTCGATAATCATCGGGCTCGATAGTCGTCCTTTTCGAAAATTGTCGCGTTATTTTCGTCCAAACATTGGCTCGCAAATGGTCGGTTGACTCGCTAATCGTTGTTCATTTTGGACGCGTACTCACAGCTCTGAGCCGCCTCGGCCTCCCTTCCCAGCCAGTGTTCCATTGTTTACCAGTGAGTGACGGTCCCCTCACTTGTTCATATGAAACATTTCATAATATTCCATTCACTTTAGTGCTTGCAAGTGCTAAATAAGCTACCATGGTTCCAAAGAAAGCTCCTAGTGCCAAGCCTTTGGTAAAGAAGGTGAGAAATACGATTAAATTTAAGAAAAACATCATTGTACTATATGAAAGTGGTGTACGTGTGGCCGAACTGGCCAGGATGTATAACAAACCCCATACAACCATATCTTCCATCGTGGCAAAGAAAAAGGAAATCAAGGAAGCTGTTGTTGCTTGTAGAAAATTGTGGCCAGATTGTGTCCACAAGAGGGATTTTGAAGGGTTTGTGGCTGACACTGATGAGCCTGTATCAGTTGTGAAATCTATTGTGGCATTGGGGAGTTCCATGGGGTGTGACGTGAGTTTGGAGGATGTGGAAGAGTTGGTGGAGGACCACAAAGAAGAGCTCACCACTGAGGAGCTGCAAGAGCTTCAGCAGGAACAGCAACAGATTGCAACTCAGAATTTTGCTGCAGAGGAGGAGGAAGAGAGATGGAAGAAGGTGTTTTGTTCAGAAATTAAGGAGATTTTTGAAATGTGGGGTAGGATGGAAAGATTTATGGAGAAACAATACCCTGAGAAGGATGTTGCAAGCCATATTGGCAACTTGTACAGTGACAGAGTCTTGGCCCATTTTAGGGAGGTTTTAAAGAGACGCCAGAAACAGAGCTCTCTGGACACTTTTTTTTTTTTTTTTTTGCGAGACAGGACTCCAGTGACTCAGGTTGGTCCTAGTGGCATTAACCCTTTCAGGGTCCGTCCCGTAGATCTACGGCTTTACGGTGAGTGTCCAAACCGTAGATCTACGCCATGAGCTCAGCTCACTCTGATAAACTGTGAGTGGTACATTTGGGCCTAGATATGAGAGAATACATCTATGTGGTATGTGTGCACCACATAAAACAGATCCTGCAGCACACTGTGTATAATGAGAGAAAAAAACTGAAATCATGATTTTTCGATTAAAACAGCAACTTTGCAGTGTTTTTTCGTATGTTTTTTATAGTTGTATTTGCGATTTCTTGGTCTCGCTTGATAGAATGGAAGACATATTACAGAAATAGAGATGATTTTGATTGGTTTTAGTACTGGAAATGGCTTGAAACTGAGCTCAAAGTAGCGGAAATGTTAAATTTTTGCCGATATTCAAGAGTAAACAAACGACCTCACACGTCTAATACACGTCAGCTGATGGGTCTAATATACATTCACAAATATGGTGATGATATTTATACAATTATTACAGTATTGCATAACAGTAAATCTTGTATTTTTTGGTGTGAATAAAAATTCATTATGTGAATAAAAAATCAAAATGGAATTTATTTGTAAAGCCTCAAAACATAACTAATGAACAGAGGAAATGTTAGTTTAGTGCCAGGAATGCCTACATTGTTTATTCTGGACCCTATTTTGAAATTGGAATATTTTGAACTTTGTGTTAAATTGGCCAAATTAACAATTTCCGATCACTTTATTTTGTAGTTGAAACAGTTGACTTGGCTATTTCTTGTGCTCAATCGATAGAAGTAATACTAGTGAAATAGCTAAGAATTTGGTTGATTGGAATAATGTAATTGGCCTAAAATGGGAGTCAAAGTCGGCAAAATCGCCGATTCGTAAATATCGCTGACACATCAAAATTCGCGAGAGCATAATTTCGTCAATTTTCCACCAAATTTCGTACTTTTTGTTTTATTACCTTCACAAAAAGATTCTCTACGATTTCATAAGAAAAAATAACAAATTTTTTTTTTTAAATTCTTGGACACTCGTGCGTGACTCCAGATTTGGGCCTTGGACCCTGAAAGGGTTAATAAACAGAGAACAGAAGTAACCCCAGAAAAGGACTTGGTACCTAAGGTGTTGATGGAAGGGGATTCCCCTTCCAAACAGTAACTAATCCAATCTCTCTCCTCCTCCAGTCTTCCATACAGTAAGAAGAATCGCCAATAGGTAAGGTAAGTGTTACGCTGTTAATTTTTCATTCATCATGTCCCATTGTATTGTTTATGTACTACATCTATATTTCATGCAAAAAATTTTTAGTTTTAATACTTCTGGGTGTCAGGAACGGATTAATTGTATTTACATTATCTCTTATGGGGAAAATTGATTAAAAAATCGTCTATTTCGATAATCTTCTCACTTCCAGGAACTGATTAACGACGATGAACGAGGGACCACTGTAATTATACCAATAGACCTTGAAGCAAAAAATCCATTACTTTTTAATAAAGATACTGGACAAGGGCACTACAAGGAAATCATCAGAGGAGCTTTAACCCTTTGACTGTCGCAGGCCCCTTTCTGAAACTGTCATTCTATGTCGCAAATTATTTGAAAAAAAAAATTATTTTTTCTTATGAAAATGTTTAGGATTATTTTGCAGTGTGTTTTAAGCGTAAAAAGTTTTTTGCCATCAGTACTTACCGAGATATAGAGCTGCAAAGTTGGCAGAAAGTGAGGTGCGTACGGCAACAGCGGCGACTGCCGCCCACCCGGTATTCTTTTATTTACTCTAATTCAAAAGTTTCTTGTATTTTCCAATGTTTTTCTTTTCCAAGTAACTTATGTGGCCTGTGAGACCAATGTAAGGTGCATTGTTCAAATATACACTCATTGTTTACAACACAATAACTGAACAAACTTTATCACTGTTAGTTTGTGTATAAAATTTGTTTACACAAACAATACAAAACAATGTTTATTACTATTGTTCCATAATATATATACATATGTTATTTATTTATTTATTATCACACCGGCCGATTCCCACCAAGGCAGGGTGGCCCGAAAAAGAAAAACTTTCACCATCATTCACTCCATCACTGTCTTGCCAGAAGGGTGCTTTACACTACAGTTTTTAAAACTGCAACATTAACACCCCTCCTTCAGAGTGCAGGCACTGTACTTCCCATCTCCAGAACTCAAGTCCGGCCTGCCGGTTTCCCTGAATCCCTTCATAAATGTTACTTTGCTCACACTCCAACAGCACGTCAAGTATTAAAAACCATTTGTCTCCATTCACTCCTATCAAACACGCTCACGCATGCCTGCTGGAAGTCCAAGCCCCTCGCACACAAAACCTCCTTTACCCCCTCCCTCCAACCCTTCCTAGGCCGACCCCTACCCCGCCTTCCTTCCACTACAGACTGATACACTCTTGAAGTCATTCTGTTTCGCTCCATTCTCTCTACATGTCCGAACCACCTCAACAACCCTTCCTCAGCCCTCTGGACAACAGTTTTGGTAATCCCGCACCTCCTCCTAACTTCCAAACTACGAATTCTCTGCATTATATTCACACCACACATTGCCCTCAGACATGACATCTCCACTGCCTCCAGCCTTCTCCTCGCTGCAACATTCATCACCCACGCTTCACACCCATATAAGAGCGTTGGTAAAACTATACTCTCATACATTCCCCTCTTTGCCTCCAAGGACAAAGTTCTTTGTCTCCACAGACTCCTAAGTGCACCACTCACTCTTTTTCCCTCATCAATTCTATGATTCACCTCATCTTTCATAGACCCATCCGCTGACACGTCCACTCCCAAATATCTGAATACGTTCACCTCCTCCATACTCTCTCCCTCCAATCTGATATTCAATCTTTCATCACCTAATCTTTTTGTTATCCTCATAACCTTACTCTTTCCTGTATTCACCTTTAATTTTCTTCTTTTGCACACCCTACCAAATTCATCCACCAATCTCTGCAACTTCTCTTCAGAATCTCCCAAGAGCACAGTGTCATCAGCAAAGAGCAGCTGTGACAACTCCCACTTTGTGTGTGATTCTTTATCTTTTAACTCCACGCCTCTTGCCAAGACCCTCGCATTTACTTCTCTTACAACCCCATCTATAAATATATTAAACAACCACGGTGACATCACACATCCTTGTCTAAGGCCTACTTTTACTGGGAAAAAATTTCCCTCTTTCCTACATACTCTAACTTGAGCCTCACTATCCTCGTAAAAACTCTTCACTGCTTTCAGTAACCTACCTCCTACACCATACACTTGCAACATCTGCCACATTGCCCCCCTATCCACCCTGTCATACGCCTTTTCCAAATCCATAAATGCCACAAAGACCTCTTTAGCCTTATCTAAATACTGTTCACTTATATGTTTCACTGTAAACACCTGGTCCACACACCCCCTACCTTTCCTAAAGCCTCCTTGCTCATCTGCTATCCTATTCTCCGTCTTACTCTTAATTCTTTCAATTATAACTCTACCATACACTTTACCAGGTACACTCAACAGACTTATCCCCCTATAATTTTTGCACTCTCTTTTATCCCCTTTGCCTTTATACAAAGGAACTATGCATGCTCTCTGCCAATCCCTAGGTACCTTACCCTCTTCCATACATTTATTAAATAATTGCACCAACCACTCCAAAACTATATCCCCACCTGCTTTTAACATTTCTATCTTTATCCCATCAATCCCGGCTGCCTTACCCCCTTTCATTTTACCTACTGCCTCACGAACTTCCCCCACACTCACAACTGGCTCTTCCTCACTCCTACAAGATGTTATTCCTCCTTGCCCTATACACGAAATCACAGCTTCCCTATCTTCATCAACATTTAACAATTCCTCAAAATATTCCTTCCATCTTCCCAATACCTCTAACTCTCCATTTAATAACTCTCCTCTCCTATTTTTAACTGACAAATCAATTTGTTCTCTAGGCTTTCTTAACTTGTTAATCTCACTCCAAAACTTTTTCTTATTTTCAACAAAATTTGTTGATAACATCTCACCCACTCTCTCATTTGCTCTCTTTTTACATTGCTTCACCACTCTCTTAACCTCTCTCTTTTTCTCCATATACTCTTCCCTCCTTGCATCACTTCTACTTTGTAAAAACTTCTCATATGCTAACTTTTTCTCCCTTACTACTCTCTTTACATCATCATTCCACCAATCGCTCCTCTTCCCTCCTGCACCCACTTTCCTGTAACCACAAACTTCTGCTGAACACTCTAACACTACATTTTTAAACCTACCCCATACCTCTTCGACCCCATTGCCTATGCTCTCATTAGCCCATCTATCCTCCAATAGCTGTTTATATCTTACCCTAACTGCCTCCTCTTTTAGTTTATAAACCTTCACCTCTCTCTTCCCTGATGCTTCTATTCTCCTTGTATCCCATCTACCTTTTACTCTCAGTGTAGCTACAACTAGAAAGTGATCTGATATATCTGTGGCCCCTCTATAAACATGTACATCCTGAAGTCTACTCAACAGTCTTTTATCTACCAATACATAATCCAACAAACTACTGTCATTTCGCCCTACATCATATCGTGTATACTTATTTATCCTCTTTTTCTTAAAATATGTATTACCTATAACTAAACCCCTTTCTATACAAAGTTCAATCAAAGGGCTCCCATTATCATTTACACCTGGCACCCCAAACTTACCTACCACACCCTCTCTAAATATGTACAGTCACTAAACACGTTCCTAGAACTGCTGCAGCTTGTGGAACTCTTTGAAACATGGGTATATACAGAGTGGCACTTTACACTCCTCACACATAAAACGAGTGTCTCTGCGTGTTTGTGGGCATTTTGTGGTATGTGTACATACATAACACCTCTTCTGAGCATTTTTCTTGGAAGTAGTAGGAGGCAGCTGTATGGGGTAGTGATCACCAGGCCTCAAACGAGATGGCGTGTGTTGGTAATTTCGTGGGCACTGGTCTGTTGCAGGTGTTGCTCCTTGGTACTTTGCGATTATTTGTCTGATTACTGACAAACAAAATTCACCATATTTTGGTGTTTTGTTGGTCTTCAACTTGTATATGTTATAAGCATTTAGCATGGAGATATCAACAAGATGGGAAAAAAAGTTTTATATACCACTTATAACTCTTGCGTACACAATCAGCAAACCCAATCTGCATGTCACATTTGTCCACTAAGCGCATATTGAGGTTGTAGTCCATGACAGCTGCAGGCTTTAGAATGGGTTCATTGGTCTCTCTGTTGTACCTGCCACTGTGTGCCATTTTGTTTCGGTGAACTGATGTCAGCAATGTGACATCACGTTTGTCATGCCACCGAAATGCCATGATGTCATTGGCAGCAAAGGCTTGCACCTCACCTCTGCGAGTGCCAGCGTTGAACCTTGGCATATGTTTACGATTACCACGCACTGTGCCACACACGTCTGTCAAGTTCACTTGCAAGAAATCACTGAGTAAGGGGCTTGTGTACCAGTTATCAGTAAATAACATATGCCCCTTTCCAAGATATGGTTCCATCATTGTTCTAACCACATCACCAGAGATACCCAATGACTTCATGGTATCTCTCAAAGTATTACTGCCAGTGTACACAATGATATCCAAAACTAGACCACTTCTGCAATCACACAGTACAAATAACTTTATATAAAGCATTTCCTCTTGCTTGGTATATATTGCTTGAATGAGAGTCTTCCTTTGAACAAAATCAAAGACTCATCAATAACAAGCTTCCTGAAGGGATAAAAATACATGCAGCACTTTTGTTTCATGTACATAAACACATTTCTGATCTTATATAACCTGTCGCTTCTGTCAGGCCTGGTTTTGTCTGAAAAGTGTAACATACGTAACATTATCAAGAAACGATTGACACCTAAAATGTCACTAAAACCTGGAGTTGAAATCAGGCATTCTGTTGCCCAGTATGTGGTGACAGTGTGCTTATACACATGTGGCATAAGCATTATTGTGGCAAAAAACAGGTACATCTGTGCCACAGTTGTCTCCTTCCACTGGTGTAGCCATGATCTTGTTGAGAGAATTGTATTTGCCATGGTGTATCCATAGTATGTGATGGTTTCCCTGACAATGATGTCCATCAGGGGTTCATTGAAGAATAACTCAAAGCATTCCAGTTCACTAGCATTGTTCCCAAGTGGACATGATGGCTTTATTCCACTTTGTGTTTCATCAAAGTCGTGGGGACTGGGAATAAACTCGTCACCTTCCTGCCAATCCGAGATGCGGTCTGCTGGTGGGTTCTTGATATTGTAACATGGTTGTGGTTGTGCAGGTTGTGGTTGTGTAGGTTGTGGTTGTGTAGGTTGTGGGAGTGTGGGGTTGGGTGAGGCTGGTTGTTGTTGTGCAGAGTCAGCAGCGCGGCCCGCTGCTGGTGCCGCATGGGTCGTGCCACCATCACTATCACCACCACTGCCTGCTGCCTCACTCACATCATTCATACCCATCGTAACAATATCGTCATCTTCACTATCAGGTCGTGGTGTAGGGCCACGGGATGTGCTCCCAGAGTTTCTCCTTCCCCTTGGAACAGCATATGAAACACTACCAGACCGCATGCTACATTGTACATTCTGCAGCTTCACTGGGGAATATTTACCCTCACTGTCACAACTAGAACTGCTTTCAGTAACCTTGAAATCACTATCACTATCACATTCACTGCTAACATCTGGGTCTTGTACACGACCAAATAGTTTCCTCTTTCGTCCTGGTACAGGTGAACGTGAACGTGAACGTGGACAAGCCGAACCAGCACCAGTGGTGGATGGTTGTGGGTCATCTGGGTCTTCATCACTAATTACATCATCCTGGGCACTTTTTGGTCACACTCACTTGAAAACCCTGGAATTCACTGTCACTGACACTTTCATCGCTGTTAGAGCTATCACTTGGGAACAAAAGACCTCCAATCTGCCGAAGAATGAGTGAGGTACTTCTTACCGCGAGGCATGGTGAAAATGGACTACCAAGATGGCGTTCCCACAATGCACCGCTGAGTCCCAGATTTTTTCACAGGGTGCACACCCACCACTGAGACCCATTCTCTCTCATGTAGGCCTACCAGGCCTTTCCCGCTTGAGTTGAAGCCGCTAGAATTTATGCGTATAAATACGTCAGAAACAGTGGCGTGTAAGACGTATGTATACGGCATAAACAGTCAAAGGGTTAAAAGGACATTGGACAAAGGCTGAAGTTGTCTTCATGCCAAAGATAACCTTGATAATCAAGAACAGACTTGAGAAAATCTCCATGACAGAAAGAGTCTTCTAGGAAGCACAGTGGAACCCCGGATTTCGTCTTTACCGGATATCGTACGATTTGGATTTTGACCACTTTTTTCAGCGAAATTTTGCCCTGGATTTCGTACCTTGTCCCAGAAATCATCTGTATCAGACGCATCCCCCCCTTCCAGGACGCTGCCACTTGTGCGTACATATCTCAATCTGGCTGTGTCACTGGTTGAGTGAGCATTCATCCGAAACATTTCATAATAATCCATTTTTTTGTGCTTGTTTATTGAATGCAACTGCAAAATAAGCCACCTTGGGTCCAAAGAAAGTTCCTAATGCCCAGCCCTTTGGTAAAGAAGGTGAGAAACATGATAGAATTCAGGAAAGAGATTGTAGAAAAATATGAAAGTGGCGTAAGTGTGGCCGAGCTTGCAGATGTGTGGCAAGTCAAATTCAACAGTCAGTTCCATCCTGGCAAAGAAAGTAGAAATCGAGGAAGCTGATGTTGTGAAAAGGGTGATTAAGGACATCTGTGCAAAGTGGAATGAGGTGCAAACTTGTGTGGAAAAATATCACCCTGACCAAACCGATACAAGCCGTATCTGAAACATGTTTAGTGACAATACCTTGTCTCATTTTAGGCAAATCTTAGAGATGCCAGAAACAGAGCTCTCTGGACAGATTTTTAGTGTGACAGAGGTCCAGTGCCAGTAAAAGACAAAGAAGGGAAGTAACCCCAAATAGGGCTTTGATACCTGAAGTCCTTATGGAGGGGGATTCCCCTTTCAAACAATAACCTCTGCTCCTCCCTCTCCCCTCCTCACTGTTCATACCCCAACAATTCTTCAATCCATTTCATTAATCATTTATATTTCTTTTTCATTGCTTTCTGCATGTAAAACTATAGTTATTCTTTAAAAAAATGTATTGTTTATATTTTTGGGTGTCTGGAATGGATTAACCCCTTGACTGTCACAACCCCAAATCCTACAATGTGTGTGTGTTGCAAAATATTAAAAAAAAAAATTATTTTTTCTCATGAAATGATAGAGAATCTTTTCCCGATGGTAATGACACCAAAAGTACAAAATTTGATGGAAAACTTACGAAATTATGCTCGTGAATTTAGTGATCTCGGCGATATATATGCATCAGCAATTTTGCCCACTTTAAGCCCAATTTCGGCCAATTCCATTGTTCCAGTCAATCAAACTCGGAGCTATTCCTTTAGAACTCCATTTGTTCTGTCGATTGAGTACAAGAACCCGCCCATTTGCTGAATTCAACTACCCAATAAAGTGGTCAGAAATTGTCCAAATTGGCAGTTTCTGATCAAACTGCCAATTTCAAAATAGGGTTCAGAATAAAGAGTGCAGACATTCCTGGCACTAAAATAACATTTTCTCTGTTCATTAGTCATGTCTCCAGGCCCCTCTTATATTACTCTCGCTTTCTATATTGAATTTTTATTCACACGAAAAATAGAAGATTTAATGTTATGCAGACCACTGCATTATTGTAATAATTGTATAAATAATGTCAACCCATTTGTGACTGCATATTAGACTGGCCAGTTGGACATGTATTGGACGGTGACGTCATTTGTTTACTCCTGAACATTGGCAAATATCGGACATTTCCGCTACTTGGAGCTCAATTTCAAGGTCCTTTTCATCATGAAACCAATCAAAATCATCTCTATTTCTGTAATATATCTTCCATTCTATCAAAGGAGACCAAGAAAATGAGAATACAACCATAAATACTATGTGAAAATACACCTCAAAATCCGCATTTTAATCCAGAAACATGGTTGGAGTTTTTTTTTTCTCGTTATGCACTGCGTGCTGCAGGATGTTTTTTATACTGCACACACTGACCACACAGAGCCATTCTGTCATATGTGGGCCTACCAGTTTTCTCCCACTTGATTTGAAGCCACTAGAATTTTGGAGTATTAATACGTCTAAAATACTGGCTTGTAAGACTTATATATACAACAAAAACAGTTAAAAGGTTAATTGTATTTACGTTATTTCTTATGGGAAATAGTGCTTTGGTTTTCATCCATTTTGGATTTAGACCGACCTTCTGGAAAGGATTAAGGATGAAATCCAGGGTTCCGCTGTAATTTGTATTGCTCAAACCCTAATGGTTACAAAAATAAGTGACATTTTACACATTTTACAGTCACAGTAACTATGACTTGAAACATTGATATTGTCTTGGAACGAACACCAGATATAAACAGTGTTTTTTCTGTTTATTCTGTATCTTTATTGTATGACAAATATACGAAGGATCGTACTATGTCTTGCTTTGTAGTACAGTGCCTGCACTCTGAAGGAGGGGTGTTAATGTTGCAGTTTAAAAACTGTAGTGTAAAGCACCCTTCTGGCAAGACAGTGATGGAGTGAATGATGGTGAAAGTTTTTCTTTTTCGGGCCACCCTGCCTTGGTGGGAATCGGCCAGTGTGATAATAAAAAAAAAAAAATAATATATATAGTTGTGGATGTTGCCGTCTACCTGTAGTAAGAGTGTGTATTTATATTATCAGATACAGGGTTTGTGATGGTGCAGGGTACCACTTACTGGACCGACCTCTTTGTCCGACACTTCCTCTTCCAGACGGATCGCTCTACAGATGCTGATGATCTCTTATTTTTTATCAGAAAGAAACACCTGAAAGGTTCACGATACATTCCAAAATATCAGGTTGGTGTCTGTATGACAGTTTAGCATGACTGAAATGTTTCTTGCTTTAATAAAGCATTATGGAATTGAGATTGTTGCATGTGTACTATTGATATACATACTCTACAGTATTATTATTGCAAGCTTTAAATTAAAAAGAGTTTTGATGTGTACCTTTCACCCATTTATTTCCTAATAAGTACTTTTTAATATGGTAAACTAAACAACTTCAAAAATAGTGTTGTGAAGTAGACTGCAGGTTTTTAATAAAATAAAATATAGCACTGTATATTTAAAATTCAAAACACCTCCGTAAGTTTTGTTGGTTTATATATATATATGTTGTGCCGAATAGGCAGAACTTGCGATCTTGGCTTAAATAACAACGCTCATCTTGCTATATAGGACAAGTGAAAATTTGTGTATGCAATAATTTCGCCAAAATCATTCTGAACCAAAAGAAAAAAATATATTTCACTGTGTTTGTTTAGTATTAAATTATTGTAAACAAATATAAAATATATTTAGTTGGGTTAGGCTAAAATAAATTGCGCTTGTTATAATAAGGTTAGGTAAGTTTTCTAAGTTTCTTTTGGTGCAAAATTATAAATTTTTACATCAACATTAATGAAAAAAATATATCTTTAAACGTATAAGAGAAAATTTTAGAAAGGACTTAATTATAAATGAGTTCTTGCTAATTGACCAGTTTTACATATTCGGCACGACATATATATATGTATATATATACATGTATATATATATATTTATATATAAATATATATATTTATATATATATATCTATATATAATATATCTATATCTATATATATACACACACACACACAGGTCTCCCTCAACATTCACGAGGGTTAGGGGATCAAGAGCCTCGCGAATGTTGAAAAACCGTGAATGTTTGGTGCCCCAATATATTGTAGGGAAATATAATACAATACTGCTTCCTTAACTTGTTGAACCATGAACAATCATAAAATACATGAAAACGTCGTAAATTGTACTAAATACATACGTTATGCCTTAACAACATGTATGTTATTAAATACCACTGCCTCCACCACTGCAAGTCCCTGCTACCCTCCCTCCGACCCCCCACAACTGGCAGCCAGCCCTCCCACCACTGTGTGGCGAGTGTTTTGTTTGTTCATTATTTGCTATTAAACTACATTATAAATAATGTCAACCCATTTATGACTGCATATTAGAATGGCTATTCGGACAGGTATTGGAAGGTGACATCATGTGTTTACTCTTGAACACAGCAAAGAATCAAACATTTCTGCTACTGCTAATAATAATAATAATAATAATATTAATAATGATAATATTAATATATTAATAATAATAATAATAAATACGATAGAATTGAAGAAGGAAATTGTACAAAAATACGAGGGCTGAAGCAGTGGTGGAGGAAGTGGTTGACACATCGTCAGTGTGGCTTTGTTTATGTTGGAGTGAGTATTAGTCTCCGTGCTCTTCCAAACATTTCACAATAATTCATTGTATTTGGTGCTTGTAGATTGAGTGTGACTGGAGTGGTAGAGGCAGTGGTAGAGGCAGTGGTAGAGGCAGTGGTAGAGGCAGTGGTAGAGGCAGTGGTAGAGGCAGTAATAGAGGCAGTAATAGAGGCAGTGATAGAGGCAGTGGGTGAGGCAGTGGCATTTACTAACATATATGTTATAAATAATAATAGTACATGTTAATATTAATAACATTTATAATAATAATAATAATAAATGTTATTCATAATGTACTATTATTATTTATAACATATATGTTAGTAAATATCACTGCCTCTATCACTGCCTCTACCACTGTCTCACCCACTGCCTTTACCACTGCCTCTACCACTGCCTCAACTGCTGCCTCACCCACTGCCTCTATCACTGCCTCTACCACTGCCTCACCCACTGCCTTTACCACTGCCTCTACCACTGCCTCAACTGCTGCCTCACCCACTGCCTCACCCACTGCCTCACCCACTGCCTCAACAGCTGCATCACCCACTGCCTCTACCACTGCCTCAACTGCTGCCTCACCCACTGCCTCACCCACTGCCTCACCCACTGCCTCACCCACTGCCTCACCCACTGCCTCACCCACTGCCTCACCCACTGCCTCACCCACTGCCTCACCCACTGCCTCACCCACTGCCTCACCCACTGCCTCACCCACTGCCTCACCCACTGCCTCACCCACTGCCTCGACCACTGCCTCGACCACTGCCTCACCCACTGCCTTTACCACTGCCTCTACCACTGCCTTAACTGCTGCCTCACCCACTGCCTCACCCACTGCCTCTACCACTGCCTCTACCACTGCCTCTACCACTGCCTCTACCACTGCCTCTACCACTGCCTCTACCACTGCCTCACCCACTGCCTCACCCACTGCCTCACCCACTGCCTCACCCACTGTCTCTACCACTGCTTCTACCACTGCCTCACTGCCTTTACCACTGCCT
Source organism: Cherax quadricarinatus (assembly GCF_038502225.1). Classification (NCBI taxonomy): domain Eukaryota; kingdom Metazoa; phylum Arthropoda; class Malacostraca; order Decapoda; family Parastacidae; genus Cherax; species Cherax quadricarinatus. Next base: position 14,760,427 of record NC_091350.1, on the reverse strand, counting down.
CTACCACTGCCTCAACTGCTGCCTCACCCACTGCCTCTATCACTGCCTCTACCACTGCCTCACCCACTGCCTTTACCACTGCCTCACCCACTGCCTTTACCACTGCCTCACCCACTGCCTCACCCACTGCCTCACCCACTGCCTCACCCACTGCCTCACCCACTGCCTCACCCACTGCCTCTACCACTGCCTTTACCACTGCCTCTACCACTGCCTCTACCACTGCCTCACCCACTGCCTCACCCACTGCCTCACCCACTGCCTCACCCACTGCCTCTACCACTGCCTCAACCACTCCAGTCACACTCAATCTACAAGCACCAAATATGATGAATTATTGTGAAATGTTTAGAAGAGCACGGAGACTAATACTCATTCCAGCATAAACAAAGCCACACTGACGATGCGTCAACCACTTCCTCCACCACTGCTTCAACCCTCGTATTTTTGTACAATTTCCTTCTTCAATTCTATCGTATTTATTATTATTATTATTATTATTATATTAATATTATTATTATTAGCAGTAGCAGAAATGTTTGATTCTTTGCTGTGTTCAAGAGTAAACACATGATGTCACCTTCCAATACCTGTCCGAATAGCCATTCTAATATGCAGTCATAAATGGGTTTACATTATTTATACTGTAGTTTAATAGCAAATAATGAACAAACAAAACACTCACCACACAGTGGTGGGAGGGCTGGCTGCCAGTTGCAGGGGTCAGAGGGAGGGTAGTAAGGACTCGTGGCGGTAAACTTAAATATGATATATATATACAGGAGGGCCCCAATTATACGGCTGGTTAGGTTCCAGGCTACCGCCGTAAAGCGGAAACCGCCGTAAAGTGGAACACCCTTTTTTTCCACTTACAAATGCATACAAACACTAGATAACAAGTTTACACTAACATATATTAAGTTAGCAATAGAACCAGGCATCAAAAAACAATAAAAAAGTACAATACACACATAGTGCACTCATTACTTACCTTAACCCTTTCAGGGTCCGTCCCGTAGATCTACGGCTTTACGTTCAGGGTCCAAACCGTAGATCTACGCCATGAGCTCAGCTCACTCTGATAGACTGTGAGTGGTACATTTGGGGCTAGATATGAGAGAATACATCTATGTGGTATGTGTGCACCACATGAAACAGATCCTGCAGCACACTGTGTGTAATGAGAGAAAAAAAATGAAATCATGATTTTTCGATTAAAACAGCAACTTTGCAGTGTTTTTCGTATGTTTTTTATAGTTGTATTTGCGATTTCTTGGTCTCATTTGATAGAATGGAAGACATATTACAGAAATAGAGATGATTTTGATTGGTTTTAGCATTGGAAATGGCTTGAAACTGAGCTCAAAGTAGCGAAAATGTTAAATTTTTGCCGATATTCAAGAGTAAACAAACGACCTCACACGTCTAATACACGTCAGCTGGTGGGTCTAATATACATTCACAAATATGGTGATGATATTTATACAATTATTACAGTATTGCATAACAGTAAATCTTCTATTTTTTGGTGTGAATAAAAATTCATGATGTGAATAAAAAATCAAAATGGAATTTATTTGTAAAGCCTCAAAACATAACTAATGAACAGAGGAAATGTTAGTTTAGTGCCAGGAATGCCTACATTGTTCATTCTGGACCCTATTTTGAAATTGGAATATTTTGAACTTTGTGTTAAATTGGCCAAATTAACAATTTCCAATCACTTTATTTTGTAGTTGAAACAGTTGACTTGGCGATTTCTTGTGCTCAATCGATAGAATAGAAGTAATACTAGTTAAATAGCTAAGAATTTTGTTCATTGGAATAATGTAATTGGCCTAAAATGGGAGTCAAAGTCGGCAAAATCGCCGATTCGTAAATATTGCTGACACATCAAAATTCGTGAGAGCATAACTTCGTCAATTTTCCACCAAATTTCGTACTTTTTGTTTTATTACCTTCACAAAAAGATTCTCTACGATTTCATAAGAAAAAATAAAAAATTTTTTTTTGAAAATTCTTGGACACTGGTGCGTGACTCCAGATTTGGGCCTTGGACCCTGAAAGGGTTAAAATATTTATAGTCTTAATCTAGGGTGAGACAAGTAGTATTTATTGTAAGAAATCAAGTGTGGTATGTATGGTAGTCAGCCAGGCTACCATACCAGGCCACCCCACCCACACATACAATTCTATGATATTTAAGCATCCCAGAGCGATAAAATGTATATACAGTTCACTCATTACTTACCTTAAAATATTTGTAGTCTTAATGTAGGGTCAGGAGTAAGTAAATGAGATAAAACGAATAAATGAGAGAGAGAAAGAATGAGTGCATGAGAGAGGACAGGCGCAGACTTATGTAAACAAACCAGGCGAAGGTAAGTTTTGTAAACAAAGTGTACATGTCTGGTTTGTGTACAAGTTACATTGTGTACAGGTTGTCTCTACATTGATACGGTAGAATAAATAAAGAAGAACACTCCCATTCTCATGTAACATCATTTTGAGAAGAAATGATGCTCTGAGTGAAGGCAATGGAAATAAGTCACTCTGACTTTTTTGGGTTATCCTAGGTTCTCTGCACATATGTTGTTATGTATGATAATCTATGTAACTGTATTTGTGTATACCTGAATAAACTTACATACATACGAAAGGAATAATTTTCTACAGTTACCCCCAGTAACACATTTTCTCTTATGTTAGATTAGAGAAAATGTTATTCTTGGCATCACTTGTACAAGTTATCTGGCTACCACATCTCATATTTATGTTTATTTATTCTATTGTAGGGTGTATTTATCATCTTTTCATGTTATGTATCGTGTTTATTATATAATTTTGAAAAAATATCATAGATGGATTAATGAAAATGTGTATTTAACGTAATATGCGAC
>NC_091350.1:14692527-14752527 GCF_038502225.1 Cherax quadricarinatus | reverse complement strand
AATAATTCAAAGAATTCCAGTTCATTGGCCGTGGTTCCAAGGGGACAGGTAGGTAGAATTCTACTTTGAGAGTCATCAAAGTGGTGAGGGTTGGGAACAAAATTGGGATTTTGCTGCCAATCCCACATACGGTTTGCTGGTGGATACTGGACATCATAGGCTGATTGTACGGGTGGTTGTGGTTGTGGCGGGCTGGTGGCTGACGCTCCGCTTTGTCCTTGAACTGACGAGTCAGCAGCGTGGGTCCCCGCGTGGCACAGTGAGTCGCGCATGGCGGTGCCACTACCACCACCAGCACCACTAACACCATCCACTGATGCCTGTGGCCCATCCATGCCAAGTGTAGCCACATCATCCTCACTATCACTACCTAAAACGGGTGTAGGGCCACGGGATGTACTCCGGGATGTACTCCGTCCCCTGGGCACTGCATAGGGTACACTACCCGAGCGCATGCAGCGGCGAACATACCGACGCTTCACTGGTGAATGTTTCCTCACTATCACTACTCGAATGATCGTCGAGCGCAATAAAATCACACTCCACGTCAGAATCATCGTCATTACTGAAGTCAGAGGCCTGGCCACGGGAAAATATTAGTTTTCTCTTACGTTTAGGAACACCCGACCGTGAGTCACGAGTGCCCACACCAGAGGTAGAAGGTCGAGGATTGTCGGGGTTTTCTGCACTATTATCGATATCCTGGTCATTATTTTCGGTCACTAACTTATCAAAGCCGTAGAATTCGTCTTCATTTCCACTTTCATCAGTGTCGGAACTATCAGACAGGAAGAGGAGAGTCCCAATTTTCCGGGGAGTGAGAGCTGACTTGCGACAAGGCATGGTGAACAAGGGTGAATGAGCCAGCGTTCCCACAATGCTATGCAGGCGCCTAGATTTTTTGTTTATGGCGCACACCCACGGCGCAGACCCATTCTCTCACATGTAGGCCTATGAGCGCTTTCGCGCTAAATTTGACGGCGCTAGAATTTTGGCGTAGATCTACGGTTTGGACACTCACCGAAAAGCCGTAGATCTACGGGACGGACCCTGAAAGGGTTAAAGTGCAGGCATTGTACTTCCCATTTCCAGGACTCAAGTCCGACTATTTGAACATAACCGGTTTCCCTGAATCCCTTCACTAAATATTACCCTGCTCACACTCCAACAGATCGTCAGGTCCCAAGTATCATTCCCCTCCATTCACTCCTATCTAACACGCTCATGCACGCTTGCTGGAAGTCCAAGCCCCTAGCCCACAAAACCTCCTTTACCCCCTCTTTCCAACCCTTTCGAGGACGGCCCCGGGGCCTCCTTCCTTCCCCTATAGATTTATATGCTTTCCATGTCATTCTACTTTGATCCATTCTCTCTAAATGACCAAACCACCTCAACAACCCCTCTTCTGCCCTCTGACTAATGCTTTTATTAACTCCACACCTTCTCCGAATTTTCTGCATAATATTTACACCACGCATTGCCCTTAGACAGGATATCTCCACTGCCTCCAACCGTCTCCTCGCTGCTGCATTTACCACCCAAGCTTCACATCCATATATGAGTGTTGGTACTACTATACTTTCATACATTCCCTTCTTTGCCTCCATAGATAACGTTTTTTGACTCCACATATACCTCAACGCACCACTCACCTTTTTTCCCTCATCAATTCTATGATTAACCTCATCCTTCATAAATCCATCCGCCGACACGTCAATTCCCAAGTATCTGAAAACATTCACTTCTTCCATACTCCTCCTCCCCAATTTGATATCCAATTTTTCTTTATCTAAATCATTTGATACCCTCATCACCTTACTCTTTTCTATGTTCACTTTCAACTTTCTACTTTTACACACATTCTCAAACTCATCCACTAACCTTTGCAATTTTTCTTTAGAATCTCCCATAAGCACAGTATCATCAGCAAAAAGTAACTGTGTCAATTCCCATTTTGTATTTGATTCCCCATAATTTAATCCCACCCCTCTCCCAAACACCCTAGCATTTACTTCTTTTACGACCCCATCTATAAATATATTAAACAACCATGGTGACATTACACATCCCTATCTAAGACCTACTTTTACCGTGAAGTATTCTCCCTCTCTTCTACACACCCTAACCTGTGCCTCACTATCCTCATAAAAGCTCTTTACAGCATTTAGTAACTTACCACCTATTCCATATACTTGCAACATCTGCCACATTGCTCCTCTATCCACTCTATCATATGCCTTTTCTAAATCCATAAATGCAATAAATACTTCCCTACCTTTATCTAAATACTGTTCACATATATGCTTCAATGTAAACACTTCATCTACACATCCCCTACCCACTCTGAAGCCTCCCTGCTCATCTGCAATCCTACATTCTGTCTTACCTCTAATTCTTTCAATTATAACCCTTCCGTATACTTTTCCTGGTATACTCAGTAAACTTATTCCTCTATAATTTTTACAATCTCTTTTGTCCCCTTTCCCTTTATATAAAGGAACTATACATGCTCTCTGCCAATCCCTAGGTACCTTCCCCTCTTTCATACATTTATTAAACAAAAGTACCACCCACTCCAACACTATATCCCCCCCTGCTTTTAACATTTCTGTCATGATCCCATCAGTTCCAGCTGCTTTACCCCCTTTCATTCTACGTAATGCCTCACGTACCTCCACCTCACTTACATTCTGCTCTTCTTCACTCCTAAAAGATGGTATACCTCCCTGGCCAGTGCATGAAATTACCGCCTCTCTTTCTTCCTCAACATTTAAAAGTTCCTCAAAATATTCTCGCCATCTACCTAATACCTCCCTCTCCCCATCTACTAACTCCCCTACTCTGTTTTTAACGGACAAATCCATACTTTCCCTAGGCTTTCTTAACTTGTTTAACTCACTCCAAAATTTTTTCTTATTTTCATTAAAATTTCTTGACAGTGCCTCTCCCACTCTTTCATCTGCTCTCCTTTTGCACTCTCTCACCACTCTCTTCACCTTTCTTTTACTCTCCATATACTCTGCTCTTCTTATAACACTTCTGCTTTGTAAAAACCTCTCGTAAGCTACCTTTTTCTCTTTTATCACACCCTTTACTTCATCATTCCACCAATCACTCCTCTTTCCTCCTGCCCCCACCCTCCTATAACCACAAACTTCTGCCCCACATTCTAATACTGCATTTTTAAAACTATTCCAACCCTCTTCAACCCCCCCACTACTCATCTTTGCACTAGCCCACCTTTCTGCCAATAGTCGCTTATATCTCGCCCGAACTTCCTCCGTATATATACGACCAAAACAGTCAGAGGGTTAAAAGTTAATTCCCCCAAAAATGAAAATTCCTTAAATTTTGATGTACAGTAGACCGTCATTTAGCACGAGTTTATTTGGCACGGTTTGGGTATTGCACGATTGAAGAATTGCAGCACAATTTTGTGTAACATGTCGTTTAATTAATTTAACACAGTTCAGTTTGTGGGAAGGAAAAATAAAATTATCTTTTGCTCAAGCAGCCACCTTGTGGAGCAGCCGGGGAACCCTCCCACCATCTCCTGCCACTCCCCGACACCACCCCACCATACTAGCATTCGTAATTCATACGTGTCCAGTCTTTCTCTGCATCAAGGCACATGTGTTTGTGAATTGTGTTATGATATTTTAATTACTTTATCTTGTATCTACCAAGCAATCATGACACCCAGTAGCCATACTAGTGTTGCTGAAAGTGGCACGAAGAGGTATAAGCACTTAAGTCTTAGAATTAACAAAGAAAGTAAGATATTAGACAAGAGATAACTTGTAGCTGTAATGAAGTATTACTTTGCACACAGAAAAAGAGGTAAACATGAGTTTGCATGACTGACTAAATGACTTACTAAATGACTGACTTGCTGACTTCCTGAGTGACTTGACTGACAGTAAGTCAGTCAAGTCACTCAGTAGGTCAGTCAAGTCACTCAGTGAGTAACTTGACTTACTGAATGACTTGACTGACTTATTGAATGACTTGACTGACTTACTGAGTAACTTGACTGAATGGCTTAAAGTTAAACACTCCATTACAACCATCAACTTCAGTACCAGAACCTCTACCATCCACCTCAGCCCAGTAGGGCCACAACATAACTCTCCACTCTCTTCACAATCATCCACAAACACCAACACCCGTAATTTAAGGTAAGAAATACTATTATTTCTGTTACATTTGTAGTCTTAAGCAGTAAAAACAACATAATACATCACAACAATGAACTAAAACTACATATTCACTTTTATTTTTGTAAGATGTGGAGGCCTAAAAAAAACTTGTTTGGCTTTTTGGGGGCTCCTTGGAACGTAAGCCTGGTTTTCCCCTAAGTTCTTCACTTCATCTAACACGATTTTACCTTGCATGGCATTTTCAGGAACGTAACTACCATGCTAAATGACGGTCTACTGTACAACGAAATACACTTTTCTTACCTTCTGGCAGCTAAGTTGGGTAGGCTTTGCTAGACTACATTCATTTCTGTACATAAATGCCTTGTCTATTTGACAATTTTGTCTTATTGAGCTGCAGACATCATTGTACTTTTAAATTATAATTTGAGAATTGGGGCTTTCCATGTGCAGTATTAAATATCCATTTTTTATACAAACTATGCATCATCTGGAAATAAAGAATTTAAATTTTAGATATATAGCTGTTTCTTTTTTCTAACTTTAGCCCAGCATATTGCATGTTTATTATACTACAAAGTTGTTATTATTAATGCTCTTACTGTTTACTAGCATCCTCTTTTCAGTTTTATTAATTGTATAGATTATATTACAGTATTTGTATTGCAATTACATCCACCTTTTATTTTCATGTCCTAAATAATATTACTCAGTATGTCTTTATAATCATGTGCAAGCCTTGCATTTGGAAAACGCATATGACAGGGTGGATAGGGGGGCAATGTGGCAGATGTTGCAGGTGTATGGTGTAGGAGATAGGTTACTGAAAGCAGTGAAGAGTTTTTACGAGGATAGTGAGGCTCAAGTTAGAGTACATAGGAAAGAGGGAAATTATTTCCCAGTAAAAGTAGACCTTAGACCAGGATGTGTGATGTCACCATGGTTGTTTAATATATTTATAGATGGGGTTGTAAGAGAAGTAAATGCGAGGGTCTTGGCAAGAGGCGTGGAGTTAAAAGATAAAGAATCATGCATAAAGTGGGAGTTGTCACAGCTGCTCTTTGCTGATGACACTGTGCTCTTGGGAGATTCTGAAGAGAACTTGCAGAGGTTGGTGGATGAATTTGGTAGGGTATGTAAAAGAAGAAAATTGAAAGTGAATACAGGAAAGAGTAAGGTTATGAGGATAACAAAAAGATTAGGTGATGAAAGATTGGATATCAGATTGGAGGGAGAGAGTATGGAGGAGGTGAATGTATTCAGATATTTGGGAGTGGACGTGTCAGCGGATGGGTCTATGAAAGATGAGGTGAATCATAGAATTGATGAGGGGAAAAGGGTGAGTGGTGCACTTAGGAGTCTGTGGAGACAAAGAACTTTGTCCTTGGAGGCAAAGAGGGGAATGTATGAGAGTATAGTTTTACCAACGCTCTTATATGGGTGTGAAGCATGGGTGATGAATGTTGCAGCGAGGAGAAGGCTGGAGGCAGTGGAGATATCATGTCTGAGGGCAATGTGTGGTGTTAATATAATGCAGAGAATTCGTAGTTTGGAAGTTAGGAGGAGGTGCGGGATTGCCAAAACTGTTGTCCAGAGGGCTGAGGAAGGGTTGTTGAGGTGGTTCGGACATGTAAAGAGAATGGAGCGAAACAGAATGACTTCAAGAGTGTATCAGTCTGTAGTGGAAGGAAGGCGAGGTAGGGGTCGGCCTAGGAAAACTTGGAGGGAGGGGGTAAAGGAGGTTTTGTGTGCGAGGGGCTTGGACTTCCAGCGGGCATGCGTGAGCGTGTTTGATAGGAGTGAATGGAGACAAATGGTTTTTAATACTTGACGTGCTGTTGGAGTGTGAGCAAAGTAATATTTATGAAGGGATTCAGGGAAACCGGCAGGCCGGACTTGAGTCCTGGAGATGGGAAGTACAGTGCCTGCACTCTGAAGGAGGGGTATTAATGTTGTAGTTTTAAACCTGTAGTGTAAAGCACCCTTCTGGCAAGACAGTGATGGAGTGAATGATGGTGAAAGTTTTTCTTTTTCGGGCCACCCTGCCTTGGTGGGAATCGACCAGTGTGCTAATAAAAAAAATTTAATTAAAATCTAATTATTAATATACAGTTTGCTATCTTTCCATTGAAGCATATAATTCCTTATATTATTATTGTTTCTCTATTATTAATCCAATAATTTTAAATGTTTTACTGACACAAGCAGTTGACACAAAATCCTATAATTTCCATGCTCATTCTAGCTGGATAATTTTTCAGAGAGACTACATAATCTCTTTGTTCTGAAGAATCTTCAAAGATTTTTGCAGCTTATGTGTTATTAATGTATTGAGGTAATCCATTCTTAAATCTCACTGTCACTAGACAAAATTCTATCCACTCTCACATTTATTCTAATTGTAGGGCTGTTCAGCTTTTGCTTCATATTTTCCTGCTGTATCAAGCTAAACATTACCTATATTGAAGCTTAACATTGGCTGTGTTAGAGCTAAATATCACCTAGCTATTTCTTTTTCATTGTCCTATTCTTTGTGTGCCTCATTCTGACTTTCAGTATCGCTAGCAATCCTCTTTGGTTCCATGGCTAATTTGCAGTGATGAGGGATGGTCAGAGAAAGTAAAAAAAATAATTGAGCTGTTAGTTAACTTGTGCCAACTCAGGTCACATTGGGACATCTGGTTGATAATGAGTTGTGACAGCTTGAGAAGCCCTGTGAGTGACAATATGAGGGCCATCCTGGCATACAAAAGTTAACTTTTTCGTATTGTATTTGGAAGAGGACATTTACTATAGAAAGTGGTAAGTACTGTACCCTTTTAATTTTTTTTTATGTTTATTCTGTAGATTTTGTCATCTTTGGATCTATGGGCAACACAGAAATTTCAGTAATTCACAAAACTTCTGGCTCCAAGATCAAATTATTGAGGTTGTACTGTATTTTATTAATTACTTCAAATGGCTCTCCCCCATGATGGCAGGGCGACTCAAAGAAGAAAACACATTCATCCTCACTCATTCAGTTGTCTTTCTAGAAGTGTGCTGACATCACAATTCTTTCTATAGTTATTAATTTCAGTGTAACCCTCATCTGTATGTACATGTTCCAGTTTTTTATTTTATATCCTACTCGATACACTGCACATACAAAGTATTTCCTAAATATTTTTACTGTACTTTGTTCTGTTAGCTGTAACACATTCTGTATAATGTTTTTTGTGAATAAATTATTTGACTCATAATTCATGTCTTTCTTATTATAGAGTGTTATGGATGCTAATTTTTCTAGTTAGCTTTCATTATGTCATACTTTATACTGTGCCTATATTTGACCCTGTACTCTTCAGACAGAAGTAGAGGTTTATAGGAGAGACAGCCGCAAATTGCCTATTGGAGATCCTGATATTGACTGGGAAGAAACTGTCTACCTTAACCTCATCATTCACCAGTTTGACTACACCCTTACACTGGCTGTTTGTACACGCACCAGCCCTAAAGACCTTCAAGTTCTCCGTCGACATTCACAGGTATGTTAGAAAAAAGTGTTCTCATTAACGTCATATATATAGTGAAGAAGACTTTACTTTTACTTGATCCTTTTTCCTCTGCTTTCTTCTTTCCCCTTCTTTGCCTTTCACCTCCTTCTCTTCCTTTGCCATATCCTCCTTTCTCATCTGTTTATGAAACCTGTAGGTAGATGCCTAGATCAAACTAAAGCACTGAAACGAAATAGGAAATTTTAGACAACGTTTCTTCAGCATCTTCTCCCAGAAAAAAAAAATAATGGGTTATTATTCCTGTGACATCTAGACAGCATCATTGTTTTTAATGCATTGGCTGTCTCCCACCAAGACTGGGTGACCTGAAAAAGAAGAAACAAAAGTTACTCAGTGGTCAGTCGTCACGTGAGGTCACAGACCCTGAGCTGCTTTGAGGATTAGTGTGGACGGTTACAAAGCATGGCTTGCTTCTGCAGTGTTTTAAAAATTGAGGTTGGAGAGTTGAAGGAGGAGGTCTTGCTTCTCCAGGAGGAGATTAGGAGGCTGAAGGTCCACCTCAATGGGTCTGGGAGAGAGTGTGAGGTGGCTGGAGTTGTGGGGAATGAGGCTTCTAGCAGCGAGGTGCAGTCTGTCTCTCGCTGTGGGGAGGCTGTAGTTGGGGAGGCAGCAACGGCTACCAGCAGTGAGGAGCAGCCCAGCACCTGCTACAAGTGGCGAGTAGTTCACAGTAATGGAAGGCGCATCAGAGTAAGGAAAGTTAAGAGTGAAGATCTGAAGGTAGGAAATCGCTTCTCTGTTCTTCAGGATGAATGTACTTCAGTGGCCAGTGAAGGTAAGGGTACTACTGCCCCTGCTAATGGAGGTAAGCGCATTCTTGTGGTTGGTGACTCTCAGGTAAGATACATTGACCGTGCTTTTTGTAATAGGAATAAGAAGATGAGAGATAGAGTGTGCTTCCCTGGAGCTGGTGTTGGGGACATTGTCAACAGGCTGGATAATATCATGTCAGGTAATGGGAGCAAGCCCATTATCTGTCTCAGTGCTGGTGGAAATGATATTGGGAAGGGTAGGAGAGAAGAGCTGCTAGATAAGTACAGGTCAGCTATAGATTTCATTAAGTCTAAGGGAGGGATCCCAATCATATGTAGCATCTTGCCTAGAAGGGGAGTAGGAAATGAATGGTTGTCTAGGGCAATTGGTGTAAATTGCTGGCTAGACAGATACTGCAAGGAACTTGCAATCCCATTCATTGACAACTGGAACAACTTTTATGGCAAACATGATATGTATGCAAGGGATGGGGTACATCTCTCTGGGGCTGGGGTGGTAGCACTTGCAGACTCGATTGAGAAGGCCATTGGTGAAATGCCTATGATTTTAAACTGATGGAAGATAGAGGTATGGGTGTGTGTGGGAAACAAGCAGGTTGCAATACTTGGGTTGGAAACAGTAAATGTATAAAAGGCATTCAGCATGAAGTTATAAATAAAGACATTAGATCAGGTCAGCAAACAAAGGGGGACAGCAGAGGGCAGCAAGGGACTAGCTCCCTTAAGGTTTACTATACTAATAGCAGGAGTGTAAGAAATAAGATAGATGAGCTAAGATTAATTGCAAGTGCAGGAAACATAGATATTATTGCTATAACAGAGACCTGGCTCAATCTGAAAGATAGAGAGATGCCCTCTGAATGTCACATACAAGGCTATAAATTATTCCACACTGACAGGGTCAACAGGAAAGGTGGTGGAGTAGCGATGTATGTCAGAGACAATTTAAATTGTTGTGTTAGACAAGATATTAAATTAGAAGCGTCAGCCACTGAATCTGTTTGGTTACAGCTTCTCGAGGGCCGAGAAAAACTAATTTTGGGTGTGATTTACAGGGCCCCAAATCTTGATAGGGAGTGCAGTAAACTTCTATGGGACGAAATTCGTAAGGCATCTACATACGAAAATGTTGTGCTAATGGGAGATTTCAACTATAGACAGATTGACTGGAGCAATTTGACAGGAAATTTAGAGTCAGGTGACTTTCTTGATACGATCCAGGATTGTTTTTTAAAACAGTTTGTGACAGAGCCAACTAGGGGAAATAACCTCCTTGACTTGGTTCTTGCCAGTAGGGAAACACTAATTAATAATCTTGAGGTTAATGATGAGCTTGGGGAAAGTGATCACAAATCACTCAGTTTTAATATATCATGGAATTCCCCTAATAATGGCAATCAAGTCTCCGTCCCTGACTTTCGCTTGGCTGATTTCATAGGACTGAAAAATTACTTAGGTGGGCTGAACTGGAATGACCTGACTAAGGGTCAGGTAGGTGGTGATGGTTGCCGATATGATGCTTTCCAGGGCATAGTTCTAGCTGCTCAGTCAAATTATGTTCCAAATAGGGAAATCAGATCAAACAAAAATGATCCTAAATGGATGAACAATAGATTAAAATATCTGATTGGTCAAAAGAGAGGCATATATAGGCAAATCAAAAGAGGAGAGGGGCAATTGAGAAATCGATATATTCAGTTAAAGAGAGAAATAAAAAAGGGAATTAGAAAAGCAAAAAGAGATTATGAGGTTAAAGTTGCAAGAGAATCGAAGACTAACCCAAAAGGATTCTTTCAGGTATACAGAAGTAAGATCAGGGACAAGATAGGCCCACTCAAAAGTTCCTCGGGTCAGCTCACTGACAGTGATAAGGAAATGTGTAGAATTTTTAACACATACTTCCTCTCAGTTTTTACACAGGAGGATACCAGCGATATTCCAGTAATGATAAATTATGTAGAACAGGACGATAATAAACTGTGCACTATTAGGGTCACAAGTGACATGGTCCTTAGGCAAATAGATAAATTAAAACCTAACAAATCCCCAGGCCCTGATGAACTGTATGCAAGGGTTCTAAAGGAATGTAAAGAGGTGCTTAGCACACCTTTGGCTAATCTTTTCAACATATCACTACAAACTGGCATGGTGCCAGATAAGTGGAAAATGGCAAATGTGATACCTATTTTCAAAACAGGTGACAGGTCCTTAGCTTCGAACTATAGACCAATAAGCCTAACCTCCATAGTGGGAAAATTTATGGAATCAATAATTGCCGAGGCAGTTCGTAGCCACCTTGAAAAGCATAAATTAATCAACGAATCTCAGCATGGTTTTACAAAGGGGCGTTCCTGCCTTACGAATTTATTAACTTTTTTCACTAAGGTATTTGAGGAGGTAGATCATGGTAATGAATATGATATTGTGTATATGGACTTCAGTAAGGCTTTTGACAGGGTCCCACATCAGAGACTATTGAGGAAAATTAAAGCACATGGAATAGGAGGAGAAATTTTTTCCTGGATAGAGGCATGGTTGACAAATAGGCAGCAGAGAGTTTGCATAAATGGGGAGAAATCAGAGTGGGGAAGTGTCACGAGCGGTGTTCCACAGGGGTCAGTGTTGGGCCCCCTGCTGTTCACAATCTACATAAACGACATAGATGAGGGCATAAAGAGCGACATCGGCAAGTTTGCCGATGACACCAAAATAGGCCGTCGAATTCATTCTGACGAGGACATTCGAGCACTCCAGGAAGATTTGAATAGACTGATGCAGTGGTCGGAGAAGTGGCAGATGCAGTTTAATATAGACAAATGCAAAGTTCTAAATGTTGGACAGGACAATAACCATGCCACATATAAACTAAATAATGTAGATCTTAATATTACGGATTGCGAAAAAGATTTAGGAGTTCTGGTTAGCAGTGATCTGAAACCAAGACAACAGTGCATAAGTGTTCGCAATAAAGCTAATAGAATCCTTGGCTTCATATCAAGAAGCATAAATAATAGGAGTCCTCAGGTTGTTCTTCAACTCTATACATCCTTGGTTAGGCCTCATTTAGATTATGCTGCACAGTTTTGGTCACCTTATTACAGAATGGATATAAATTCTCTGGAAAATGTACAAAGGAGGATGACAAAGTTGATCCCATGTATCAGAAACCTTCCCTATGAGGATAGACTAAGGGCCCTGAATCTGCACTCTCTAGAAAGACGTAGAATTAGGGGGGATATGATTGAGGTGTATAAATGGAAGACAGGAATAAATAAAGGGGATGTAAATAGTGTGCTGAAAATATCTAGCCTAGACAGGACTCGCAGCAATGGTTTTAAGTTGGAAAAATTCAGATTCAGGAAGGATATAGGAAAGTACTGGTTTGGTAATAGAGTTGTGGATGAGTGGAACAAACTCCCAAGTACAGTTATAGAGGCCAGAACGTTGTGTAGCTTTAAAAATAGGTTGGATAAATACATGAGTGGATGTGGGTGGGTGTGAGTTAGACCTGATAGCTTGTGCTACCAGGTCGGTTGCCGTGTTCCTCCCTTAAGTCAATGTGACCTGACCTGACTAGGTTGGGTGCATTGGCTTAAGCCGGTAGGAGACTTGGACCTGCCTCGCATGGGCCAGTAGGCCTTCTGCAGTGTTCCTTCGTTCTTATGTTCTTATGTTCTTATTTCTTTTTACATTTAGTAGTATATACAGAAGAAGGGTGACTAACCCCTGGCTCCCAGCATATTAGTGGCCTCTTATGACATGCATGCTTTACAGAGGAAAGATTCTTCTCCACTTTCCCATTGAGAAATATAACTTTTTTTTAACACACTGGCCATCTCCCACCAAGGTAGGGTGACCCAAAAGAAAAAGAAACACTTTCACCACCATTCACATTATCACTGCCTTGCCAGAGGCATGCAGATGTGACAGTGTAGGTATCACTCTAAACAGCAAATATCTCAAACTCCTCCTTTAGAGTGCAGGCACTGCTTCCCACTTCCAGGACTCAAGTCTGACTAAATTATAGTTGATAATAATTCTTTTAACAGTGCAGTTGACTGTGTCCTTTATACCTCAGAAAATACATATGTATAGAAATGAGATTATCTTGGAAATACAGTATTCCTTATGACTATAGGGGTGGCTCATGATTAAAGTAGCCACTTAGATTTGGGCACTAGTTAATTTTATTCTTATGATAATTAGGAAAAAGGTGTGTTCCTAGAGCTCTTACCTTTCATCTGATCCGTATTTAGCTTTAGAAGTAAGATAATGGCTAGTTCAGAGTCACAGTTTGGCTAAGTTAGTTTGGACTAATGTGTCCACTTAGTGTGCGGCACATGCTTGAAGAGAAGACTGAGTTGTTCTAAAAGGGCATGTACTCCTGATTTACATCATTGCCACCAAGGGAGATGAAGCCACCATCAATCACTGCAAGCTCTGAGCTACTGTGAGTACCACAAGCTGCCTCAACTCTCCTAGCACCACCTTGGGATCCACTAGTTCTTGCAGAGTTGAATATCAGCTGCTACCTAGCTTCCACTACTATACCTTCCCTGTTGGTCTGCCTTCACCCCATCCTGGTGCACCATGCCTTTACTAGCCTTCATTTCTTCTTCACGTAACAACCACAATGCAGTGGCCTTCAGAATTAACCAAGGGACAGTAGCCCACCTTCCTTTTTCTCAAAAACACCTAGCTGCTGTGGAAGACTGCCCTGACTTGTCTCCCCAGAGTGCACTGCATCAGTGCACTTGTTATTTGTTACTAGTTGGAGAATTGGAGCAGGCAATCAACAGAGAAGTCTGTCCCCAGGCTGGGCTGTGAGGGTTAAGAACTCTTGAAATCTATCACAGGTATGCTATCATGATCATTTTTGTTTCCCAGAGTTAGCACTGTCTGCTCTGCTGGCACCCCAAGCTGAAAAATGAAGCGAGAATCTGTTATCAATATTGAAGGAATCTGCAATTGACTTGACATGACTAAGAATATAATATGATTTCCATGCTGCTCTTTAAACTTTCACAGTATCCACATTAAAAAAGAAGTTCTCCTTAAATGGTAGAAAATCATTTCCTGAAGGTAATGACACCAAAACTATGAATTTTGATGGAAAACTTAGGGAATTATGCAGGCACAATCTTAAGAGGTCTGGGTGCATTTTATGCACCTGCAATTTTTGCAGAATTTGTGTCCTATTTGAAGCCAATTTCCTTACCTGTGTCGAAAAATAAAATAAAAAAAAATTTTTTCTTCTGAAATAATGGAGAATCTTTTCCTGATGGTAAGGACATCAAAAGTACGAAATTTAATGGGAAACTTATGGAATTGTGCTCTTGCGAAGTTATTGGTCTTGGCAGTATATATGCATCAGCAATTTTGCCCACTTTGAGTCCTATTTTCAGCCAGTTCCATTGTTCCAGTCAACCAAACTCATGGCTATTTCGCTAGAATTCCATTTGTTCTATCGATTGAGTACAAGAAACTGCCCATTTACTGATTTCAACTACCCAGTAACCTGGTTGGAAATTGGCAGTTTGGTCAATTTCACACAAATTTCAAAAGATGCCAATTTCAAAATAGGGTCCAGAATAAACAATGCAGACATTCCTGGCACTAAAATAACATTTTCTCTGTTCATTAGTCATGTCTCCAGGTCCCTCTTATATTACTCTTGCTTTCCATTTTGAATTTTTATTCACACAAAAAATAGAAGATTTACTGTTATGCAGATTACTGCATTATTGTAATAATTGTATAAATAATGTCAACCCCATTCATGACTGCATATTAGGCTGGCCAGTTGGACATGTATTGGACAGTGACTTCATTTGTTTACTCTTGAACATTGGCAAATCAAACATTTCTGCTACTTTGAGATCAATTTCAATGTACTTTTCTTCATGAAGCCAATCAAAATCATTCTCATTTCTGTAACATACGTATCTTCAGTTCTATCAAAGGAGACCAAGAAAATGAGAATACAACCATAAATACCATATGAAAATCCACCTCAAAGTAGGCGTTTTAAACTAAAAACACGGTCTGAGTTTTTTTTTCTTTTGCACTGTGTGCTGCAGGATTTTTTTTTATAGTGTGCACACTGACCACGCGGACCCATTCTCTCACATGTAGGTCTACCAGCTTTCTCTTGCTAGATTTGAAGCTGCTAGAATTTTGGTGTATTAATACGTCACCGACACTGGCTTGTAAGCCATACCTATGTATACGTCACCAGCAGTTGGAGGGTTAATTAAATTCTTAGCTATTTTGCTATATGCTTTCCATTCTATCTATTGTGTGCAAGAAATCGCCCATTCAAATATCAGAACTACTCTAAAAAGTGCACAGAATTTGGTAATTTGACCAGTTTTATGTAAAATTAAAAATTCCAATTTAAAAAAGTCCAAAATAAGCAAGGAAGACACTCTGCACACTAAAACATTTTCTTTGTGCAGTAATTATGTCTCCAAGCCTCTCCTATACATATTACATTTTGAATTCACCATCACAAAGAATCAAACATTTACCCTATTTCTTCGATATTAAAATATAACCAGGAATGATTTGTCATGCTTTACAGTGTCCCAGTAACTGCATCAGATCTAGTAAAACCTATCAAACAGATTGGAGGTTGTAGGGGAGGCCTTACCTGTCCTCAGGAATATCTACAGAGATCAAATATTTCAATTTTGTTTTTGAGGCTGATTTCTAGCTACTTATGGCTCCTGAACTAAATAAAATCATCTTTATTTCAGTAATATGTCTTTCATTCTATCAATTGTTACCAACAAACTGCCAATAAAACAACAAAAACTATCCTAGAAAGCACCCCAAGTTCACTGTTTTAAACAAAACATTGTATGAGGCAGAATTTTTTTTTTATATAGTGCATACTCACCACACAGGCTCATTGTCTCATATCAGTGCCAAAATTTACCATTCACAGCTTATCTGAGTAAGCTGAGTGCATAATGTGTAAGTACGTAAAGGACCATAGCTTCAGTTATATAGTTGTACATGATGGACAGTCAAAGGGTTAATTTGGAAATTGCTAAAAAATCACTGAAACTTATCAATAAGAAAAAATTTCAATGTGAATTTGGTAGGGTGTGCAAAAGAAGAAAATTAAAGGTGAATACAGGAAAGAGTAAGGTTATGAGGATAACAAAAAGATTAGGTGATGAAAGATTGAATATCAGATTGGAGGGAGAGAGTATGGAGGAGGTGAACGTATTCAGATATTTGGGAGTGGACGTGTCAGCGGATGGGTCTATGAAAGATGAGGTGAATCATAGAATTGATGAGGGAAAAAGAGTGAGTGGTGCACTTAGGAGTCTGTGGAGACAAAGAACTTTGTCCTTGGAGGCAAAGAGGGGAATGTATGAGAGTATAGTTTTACCAACGCTCTTATATGGGTGTGAAGCGTGGGTGATGAATGTTGCAGCGAGGAGAAGGCTGGAGGCAGTGGAGATGTCATGTCTGAGGGCAATGTGTGGTGTGAATATAATGCAGAGAATTCGTAGTTTGGAAGTTAGGAGGAGGTGCGGGATTACCAAAACTGTTGTCCAGAGGGCTGAGGAAGGGTTGTTGAGGTGGTTCGGACATGTAGAGAGAATGGAGCGAAACAGAATAACTTCAAGAGTGTATCAGTCTGTAGTGGAAGGAAGGCGGGGTAGGGGTCGGCCTAGGAAGGGTTGGAGGGAGGGGGTAAAGGAGGTTTTGTGTGCGAGGGGCTTGGACTTCCAGCAGGCATGCGTGAGCGTGTTTGATAGGAGTGAATGGAGACAAATGGTTTTTAATACTTGACGTGCTGTTGGAGTGTGAGCAAAGTAACATTTATGAAGGGATTCAGGGAAACCGGCAGGCCGGACTTGAGTCCTGGAGATGGGAAGTACAGTGCCTGCACTCTGAAGGAGGGGTGTTAATGATGCAGTTTAAAAACTGTAGTGTAAAGCACCCTTCTGGCAAGACAGTGATGGAGTGAATGATGGTGAAAGTTTTTGTTTTTCGGACCACCCTGCCTTGGTGGGAATCGGCCAGTGTGATAATAAAAAAAAAAAAATAATAAATATTATAAAAATGAGGAGTGAATGGTATCAACAGGCAAAGCTTCGTAAAGAGTGCACAAATGTGTCGTCCTTTAGAGCAGTGACTATATTAAAAAGGTTTACTCAAACATCTGTGTAACTTAGAAAATCTCATGTGCCATCTGAGAGCCTTACAGGTAATGGCAGTTTCCAGTACTTGGGTGCAGTATTATTTCATGATGTTAATGTTACAGCCACACTAAAATGGTTTAGCAAGTCTGTGCCAATAAAGGGATTCATGATTTTGAATGGTTTACCAGAATAAATGTTGTGCTCAATAAATTACTTTAAAGAATATTTATTCTAATCAGTTTCTGCATAAATCATGTTGAGCATCTTGATTATTGCATCATGTGAATTTATTTGGGGGTCTGAATCACTACTGGCAAGGATACAGTATATTATGATCAGTTATGTAAGAATATCCTCTTCAAGGGGGGCTCCTTGGCGTGGTGAAGAGGCTCATGGTTTGAGGAATTAGACCTGTCGGTCTACTTCCTCAGACCGAACCTAATTACCCCCCAATCCCCCGTTCCCTATCCCATCCTCCCCTTTTTCCTTTCCTCCTCCTCCTCCCCACCCCCCCCTTTTGCCCTTCCTTTTTGGCCTTTTTTTTTTTTTGTCCCACAGGCACGCTAGTTCCTAGGTAGGGGAAAGGGTACCGGGGTCCATCCCATTCCGTTGAGGTTCTTGGCTGTGGCATAGTTTGCCGTGGAATCTGGATTGCCTGGGGATGTCCTGATCCCTCTCCGGTATCCCGGAGGGTGGCTTTAGGTGTCTCTCGGGCGACGGGTGTATCTCTGGAAGCCACCTTTTGGATTCCGGGGGTGGTGGCCAAAGGAGGTATGCTTTGTGGCGGATTTCCGGCCGCCCTCTCTTTTGTCCACAGAGGTAGCTCGGCAGATGTGAGGTTGCTATCCCGGATTGCCGGTTTACTGGCATGATGGGTAGGGTATGGCACGGGTTCCATGCTGCATCTGCGCTACTTGCGGTGCTGAGGTCCTCTTGGGCGCGGAGGGAGATTTCTGGCCCTTTCATTCCTCCTAGGAACTATCCCTTTTTTTATTCTTTTTTATTTTTATTTTCTTCTTTCTTTTTTTTTCTTAAAAACAAAAAGAAAGAAGTAACCTAACCATGGCAGCCCTAGTCCATGAACCTGCTACCCCCGGGCCCCTTCTTGATACCGCACCCCGTTCTGACCCCGCCTCGTCTTTGGACCACTCTTCGGACACTCCTCATGCCTCTGTACCTCTTGCCGGTGCTGTTTCCTCACCCGCTTCAGGTACTGAGGCCTCGACTGACTCCTTCGATTTATCTGACCTTCGCTCTCCTCTGACTATGCTTCCGGCCTCTCCCTCTACAGTGCGGCAATTTTCGAATCGCCGGCCCGTTCCACATCGGACCAACTCTGGTCCCACGCCTAAACGCCAACGACAATTACCTGCTGATGATACTTCTCCACCTTCTCGTTCTTCTCAGAAAAGATCGACACGTCCTTCACTACCTTTCCACGCTCAGTTTCAGACTGCACAATGGACTAAATTCTTCACTTTACGACCGACTTCCTCTACTGCCTATCTTTCTGACCACAGTATTGGCAAGGCACTCCTACGCCATGTTGGTAAAGATATTTCTTTTCATGCTCTTAAGAGCGGTACGCGCATCGTCACCGTACAGAATGCTACCCAGCCTCATGAGCTTTCTCGTCTTTCCCATATCGATACTGTTCCTGTAACTATTGAAAAGCATCATTCCCTCAATTCTTGTAGTTGTACCGTCATTCTGCCCCATACCATAGTTCAACAAAATTTCCAGACATGTGGCACTGACATTCTTGAACAGCTGGAACTCGAAGATCTGCCAATTCTCAAGGTAGACACTTACGTTCTTCCTGCCCGCGGGCGGAGACGATACCCCTAGCAATGTGGCTCGTTTAACTTTTGACAGCCGTGAACTCCCATCCTCAGTTTATGTAGCAGGACATCGGTTACAAGTTCGAAAGGTGATCCCTACACCGCAACAGTGTAGAAATTGCTGGCGATTTGGCCATCCAGCGAAATATTGCAGATCTGTCGCCAAATGCCCAGTCTGTGGTGCCGATGACCATTCTAATACGTCTTGCAATCGACCTCCCTCTTGCCTTAATTGTCATGAGGCTCACTCTTCGTACTCTCGCCGTTGTCAAGTCTACTTAAACGAGCGGGAAATCCGTTACCTCAAAGAGGCAGAAGGTCTCCCTTATGCAATGGCAGTTTCTCATCTCCGCCTCCAAGGGAGACTACCTTGTGTTTCTTATTCCCGTGTTTCAAAACCTCCCCCCACTTCTGGTATCCCATCTTCTGCACCCACCTCTGTGGTTACCTCTCCCAGTCACTCCTGTAGCTAATTCTTTTGCTGTCCTCGGCTCAGACGTCCCTACTTCAACGTCTCAGTCTGATCTCGCTTCTTCGTGTTCTCTCTCACAAGCCTCAGTAGTGACGAGATCTCGTATGACACCTCCCAATCGTCCCTCTACTTCTCAAAAGTCAAAAAAAGGTCCGTTAACACCTCCTACCCATCTTCCACCTCCTCATTTTCCCTTCCCTGTCTCTGTACCTGGTTCTCCCCCTCTCACTGGCTCTGTTACAAGTGTAGAGGTTCACCCTCCTCCTCATACTGTACCTTCCTCCCCTGTTCCCTCCCAAGTTTCTTTCTCTTCTGCCACCTCCCAGGTTTCTGCCTCTTCTGTCCCCTTCCACGCTTCTCCAGTTCCCTCCACCCTTTCGCCCCCCCTCTACCTTGGTAGAGTCCATTACAGTTCCAATCTTTACTCATCCTGCCCCTACCATTTCCAATATTGTCTCCCATACGACGTCTCTGAATTCTGAAACACTTGAAACAATCTCTGAATATATTGCAGAGACCAAACCATCAATGGACACTGATCCACCCTCAGGTCCTTCTCTCTCCTCTACTCCATCTGCGCAACTCCTTTCTTCACAGCGCACCGTTCCTTCGCTGCTTGAACGTTTTCCACTGCCTCCGCATGTGGACTTTTCTAACCCCTCTAGTCCGTAGGAACCCTTACCTGCGGATTTCAGGTATCTTTATCATTGCCAATCATGGCCTATTTACAGTGGAATATACGCAGCCTCAGGGGTAATCGGGGTGAGCTTCAGATGTTACTCTCCCAGTTTTCCCCTGTTGGTGTTTGCTTACAGGAACCAAAATTACACTCTGCTGTTATCTCTCCCATCTCAGGCTAAAATTTATTGTTTTCTTCAGATCCTTTTCCTGATGGGACCTTTAATGAAAGTGCCCTTCTTCTACGCACTGATATTCCGTACCGTCAGCTATTTGTTCGTACTTCGCTGCATTACACAGCAGCCGGTATCCACTTGCATAGGTGGTATACGCTCTGTTCTTTATATCTCTCTCCTTCCCGGGCATTATCTATTCCGGATATTGCCTTTCTTGTTTCGCCATTACCACCACCGATTCTGTTACTTGGTGATTATAATGCCCACCATTTCCTCTGGGGGGGGGGGGGGGTCTCACTGTGATTCCCGGGCATTCAGTTAGAGGCTTTTCTTGCCACCCACCCCCTCCATGTTTTAAATACAGGTACTCTCACCCATTTTGATCCTCGGACTCACACACACTCTTGCATCGATCTCTCAGTCTGCTCTTCCTCCGCCGCATTAGACTTCACTTGGTCTGTTTTTCCGGACTTACATGACAGCGATCATTTCCCAATCATTCTTACTTCCCCTTCATATTCACCACCTCTTCGCATCCCACGCTGGCAATTTGATCAGGCAAATTGGAACCTTTACTCACACCTAACTGTTTTTAGAGAGGTTCCTTCTTCGTCCTCCATCGATGAGCTTTTACACCTCTTCTCGTCCTCCGTTTTAACCACAGCTTCTCATTCTATACCCCAAACTTCGGGCAGGCATTCTCAGAAATGCATGCCTTGGTGGTCTCCTGCTTGTGCTCGTGCAGTACGTTTGAAACACGCTGCATGGGGCAGGTACCAGTACAATAGAACCACGGAGAGACTTCTT
The DNA here is from genome assembly GCF_038502225.1 of Cherax quadricarinatus. NCBI lineage: Eukaryota > Metazoa > Arthropoda > Malacostraca > Decapoda > Parastacidae > Cherax > Cherax quadricarinatus. Next base: position 14,731,901 of record NC_091350.1, on the reverse strand, counting down.
GATTTTAAGCAGAAGCGTGCAATCGCTCGCCGTGTCATCCATGATGCTAAACGCACTTGCTGGCGAGATTATGTCTCCACCATCACCTCTGCTTCCTCTATGAGTGCAGTCTGGAAAAAAGTACGAAAACTGAGTGGTAAATATTCTCCTGACCCGGCTCCTGTTCTGCGGGTTGCCGGTGTTGATATAGCAAACCCACTAGATGTTGCCAATGAAATTGGCAATCATCTGGTCTGTATTTCTCAGGGACTCCATCTATGCCCCTCATTTCTTTCCTCAAAGTCTGCCAGAGAGTTAGCACCCTTGGACTTTTCTTCTCTCAGAGCTAAGACTTAAGTGCTTAAACCTCATCGTGCCACTTTCAGCAACACTGGTATGGCTACTGAGTGTCACGATTGCTTGGCAGATACAAAATATAGTAATTAAAATATCATAACACAATTCACAAACATGGCTGCCTTGTAGCAGAGAAAGACTGTACTGAATTACGAATGCTGGGATGGTGGGGTGGTGTCCGGGAGTAGTAGGGGATGGCGGATGGGCTCCCCAGTAGCTCCACGAGAAGCTGGCCACTTGAGCAGAAGAGAATTTTTTTTTTTTCCTTCCCACAAACTGAACCATGTTAAATTAATTGTACGACTTGTTACATAAAATTGTGCCGCAATTCTTCAATCGTGCAATACTCAAATCGTGCCAGATAAACTCGTGCTAAATAATGGTCTAATGTACATAGAACACTACACTCAAACATAAACCCTTCACTCAAACTTCTCCTCACCAACCTAAATAGGAAGCACGATTGTAACACAAGATGCAGATCACTTTTTGATGTACCCTGTGTCCACATCACACTATGTAAGAACTCTATGCATATAAATGGCCCCCAAATTTGGACCTCATTACCAGTAAACATCAATTTAAGACTCTTCTTAAAAACCATCTACTCACCCGAAACTAAATATACAATGCTCAGTAGTTAAATTTACCCAACATACCTCTGAATTACCTAAATCTTAACATTTCAAAATTTAAATACCCAAAATTCATACATAATACAGTGGACCCCCGGTTAACGAACTTTTTTCATTCCAGTAGTATGTTCAGGTGCCAGTACTGACCGAATTTTTTCCCATAAGGAATATTGTGAAGTAGATTAGTCCATTTCAGACCCCCAAACATACACGTACAAACGCACTTACATAAATACACTTACATAATTGGTCGCATTTGGAGGTGATCGTTAAGCGGGGGTCCACTGTACTACATTGCAGAATAAATACCTGCACAAAACTATACTGCCTTACACCATATTGTAGCATTCTCATACTGTAAACTACTTTCACCAATGCTCAGTATTATATTCTAATATTATAACTTAAATATTTACTATTGATTTGAAAGCCTGTATTTGTTTTACTTGATGGTAGGATTGCTGGTGTCTTTTGTCTGTCTCATAAACATGCAAGATTGCGGGTACATCTTGTTACTTCTACTTACACTTAGGTCACACTGCACATAGATGTACACGTTTATATATATACACTCATCTGAGTTTTCTTTGATTTTATCTTAGTTCTTGTTCTTATCACTTTTCCTTTTATATCCATGGGGAAGTGGAATAAGAATCTTTTCTCTGTAAGCCATGCGTGTTGTAAAAGCCAACTAAAATGCCGGGAACAATGGGCTAGTAATCCCTTTTCCTGTATACCCTACTAAAAAGAAAAAGAAAACCATCAAAGTGGGATGCTTGAATGTGCATAGATGTTGTGCGAATGATAAGAAAGAGATGATTGTGGATGTTATGAATGCGAAGAATCTGGATGCCCTGGCTTTAAGTGAAACAAAGCTGAAGGGGGTGGGAGAGTTTCAGTGGGGAGAAATAAATGGGATTAGGTCAGGGGTTTCGAATGAAGCTAAAGAAGGAATAGCAATAATGTCGAAGGATAAGTTATGGCAGGAAAAGAGGGAATATAAATGTATTACTTCAAGGATTATGTGGAGTAAAATAAGGGTTGCATGTGAAAAGTGGGTTATAGTAAGCATTTATGCACCTGGAGAAGAGAGAAGTGTGGAGGAGAGAGAGAGTGATTTTGGGAAATGTTGAATGAGTGCATGGGGAGTTTTGAACCAAGTGAGAGAGTACTTGTGGTTGGGGATTTCAATGCTAAAATGAGTAAAAAGTTGTGGAGGGAGTAGTAGGCAAATTTGGGGTGCCAGGGGTAAATGAAAATGGGGAGCCTTTAATTGAGCTATGTGTAGAAAGAGGTTTGGTAATAAATAATACACATTTTATGAAAAAGAGGATAAATAAATATACAAGGTATGATATAGCACATAATGCAAGTAGTTTGTTAGATTATGTATTGATGGATAAAAGGTTGATGGGTAGGCTTCAGGATGTACATGTTTATAGAGGGGCAACTGATATATCAGATCATTATTTAATTGTAGCTACAGTTAGAGTAAGAGGTAGATGGGACGAAACGAAAATGGAAACAACAAGTAAGAGGTAAAAGTGTATAAACTAAGGGAGGAGGAAGTTAGGGTGAGATATGAGCAACTATTGACAGAAAGGTGGGCTAGTGCAAGTATGAGTAGTAGGGGTGGGGTTGAAGAGGGTTGGAATAGTTTTAAAAAAGCAGTATTAGAATGTGGGGCAGAAGTTTGTGGTTATAGGAGGGTGGGTGCAGGAGGAAAGAGGAGTGATTGGTGGAATGATGAAGTAAAGGGTGTGATAAAAGAGTAAAAGGTAGCTTATTAGAGGTTTTTTTCAAAGCAGAAGTGTTATAAGAAGAGCAGAGTATATGGAGAGTAAAAGAAAGGTGAAGAGAGTGGTGAGAGAGTACAAAAGGAGAGCAGATGATAGAATGGCAGAGGCACTGTCAAGAAATTGTAATGAAAACAAGAAAAAATTTTGGAGTGAGATAAACAAGTTAAGAAAGTCCAGGGAATGGATGGATTTGTCAGTTAAAAACAAGGTAGGGGAGAAAGTAGATGGGGAGCTGGAGATATTAGGTAGATGGCAGGAATATTTTGAGGAACTTTTAAATGTTGACAAAGAAAGGGAGGCATTCATTTCATGCACTTGCCAGGGAGGTATAGCATCTTTTAGGAGTGAACAAGAGCAGGATGTGAGTGTAGGGGAGGTGCATGAAGCATTACATAGAATGAAAGGGGGTAAAACAGCTGAAACTGACGGGATCGTGACAGAAATGGTAAAAGCACGGGATGATATAGTGTTGGAGTGGTTGGTATTTTTGTTTAATAAATGTATGGAAGAGGGGAAAGTACCTCATGATTGGCAGAGAGCATGTATAGTTTCTTTATATAAAGGAAAGGGGGACAAAAGAGATTGTAAAAATTACAGGGAAATAAGTGTACTGAGTATACCAGGAAAAGTGTATGTTAGGGTTATTATTGAAAGAATTAGAGGTAAGACAGAGAGTAGGATTGCGAATGAGCAAGGAGGCTTTAGAGTGGGTAGGGGATGTGTAGAACAAGTGTTTACATTGAAGCATATATGTGAACAGTATTTAGATAAAGGTAGGGAAGTTTTCATTGCATTTATGGATTTAGAAAAGGCTTATGATAGTGGATAGGGGAGCGATGTGGCAAATGTTACAAGTACATATATGGAATAGGTAGTAAGTTACTAAATGCTGTAAAGAGTTTTTATGAGGATAGTGAGGCTCAATTTAGGGTGTGTAGAAGAGAGGGAGATTACTTCCCAGTAAAAGTAGGTATTAGGCAGGGATGTGTAATGTCATCATGTTTGTTTAACCCTTTGAGGGTTTCCGGCATACTAGTACGGCTTACGCACCAGGGTTATTGACATACTAGTATGCCTAAATTCTAGCGCCTTCAAATCTAGCAAGAGAAAGCTGGTAGGCCTGTATACGAAATAATGGGTCCTTGTGGTCAGTGTGCACAGTATAAAAAAAATTCTGCAGCACACAGTGCGTAGTGAGAAAAAAAATCTTTGGCAGTGTTTTTGGTTTAAAACAGGGACTTTGCACTGTATTTTTGTATGGTTTTTATGGTTGTATTCTAGTTTTCCTGGTCTCATTTTATAGAATAGAAGACATATTACAGAAATTGAGATGATTTTGATTGGTTTCACAATGAAAAGTACCTTGAAATTGAGCTCAAAATAGCAGAAATGTTCGATTTTTGCCAAAGTTCAAAAGTAAACAAATCATGCCATGCATCCAATACATGTCTAATATTCTTTCATAAGTGTGCTGATATTATTTATACCATTTCTACACTAATGCAGTAGTCTGCATAACAGTAAATCTTCTATTTTTTGTGAGAATAAAAATTCAAAGTGGAAAGCAAAAGAAATGTAAGAGGGGCCTGGGGATATGACTAATGAACAGAGGAAATGTTATTTTAGTGCCAGGAATGTCTGTCTTGTTTATTCTGGACCCTATTTGGAAATTGGCATCTTTTGAGATTTGTGAAATTGGCAAAATTGCTATTACCTGACCACTTTATTGGATAGTTGAAATCAGTAAATGGGTGGTTTCTTGTACTCATTCGATAGAAAAAATGGAGTTCTAGCAAAATAGCTATGTTTTTGTTGACTAGTACATTGGAATTGGGTGTAAATAGGGCTCAAAGTGGGCGAAATCGCCGATGTGTGAACATCAAGACTGCTAACTTCACGAGTTTGGAAGGGTGTGTAAAGGTAGAAAGTTGAAAGTGAACATAGATAAGAGTAAGGTGATGAGGGGTATCAAATGATTTAGATAAAGAAAAATTAGATATCACATTGGAGAGAAGGAGCATGGAAGAAGTGAATGTTTTCAGATATTTGGGAGTTGATGTGTCAGCTGATGGGTTTATGAAGGATGATGTTAACCATAGAATTGATGTATATTTTGTTTTCTTTGTGCAGGACATTAACTTTTAATACTGAGCACCCTATAGTGTATTTTTTTTTTTTTTTCCAGAAAGTTTATGCAAGTCCTAGCCGGCGCCGAATGGACACAAAAGGAGAAGTTGAAGAGATAACCTACCCTAATGTTTGCTTTCATGTCGATAATTTTGATGAGGTAAATGAAAATTCAATTCAGCATGCACTGATATGTGATAACTAATGTATTAAAAAAACATTTCAGTTTGCATTAAATAGACAGTTTTCATAATTATGACAATTTTATGTGGTTTAGAAAATGCCAGCATGCCAGCAATAAGATTGCATATCATGTGTGCATTGGTTTTTAGGTAATTGATTCAGAGAACCGACAGAATGATGAATTAGACATTTGCTCAACACTTGGGTATCTTTATTGTGGAAATGTTTTTGTCAACCAATGGCTTCCTCAGTCTGATATAGGAAAGAATGGTTGAAGATCAGTAGGAGTTTGAGGTAATCAGTCCCTCATTCTGGAGTCGATGTGATCAGTCCATCAGTCTTGATAAGAGTGCAGAATGTATGTGGAAGAGGAGCTTTTATACCTTAGACAGGTGGTGAAGCAGACTTAAGCAGTGTCACCTTGGACAAATCCATAGGTGGAAGTAGGTCATGCCTATAGGTTAGGCAAGTGTAGAGTTCCCTGTATCAAGATCCAAAGATTTTGCTGCAGCCAGTATTAACAGCCTGGTTAATCAGGCTTTGATTCCCCATGGGGTCTGGTCTGGGACTGGGCCAAGAGGGTACTGATCCTTGAAAACATGCTTCAAGTATCCTGCATGACTGAAGAAGCCTGTTGTGTGAATGAAATGTTTCAGAAAAGATATCTAGGTGTTGCACACGCCTTACTCTTTATTGTTGCTTGATTCTGCTAGTAAACCAGTGCACCCTCTTGAGTTGCACCTTTCTTGAGTAGCTGAATTCTCTCTTGAGTTTATTTCAGTTCATTGTCAAGGTTTGATTTACACGACTTATCCACTGCATTGGCAGTGAAAAAGTTCTTATATCGGGGATCTAGAATTGTGTTGAGTATTGTGTTGCAGTTGGTGGTGTAACAATAGAACCTAGTTAACATTAACTCAGAGCTGATTGTGGCTACCCAGGCCTGAGAATTTTGAATCACTCAAAGCTTTCATGATGATATATTTCAAGTATGGTACCTTAGGCAGTATTTCTGGGACCAGACAATTTCTTTCACTTAAGACTTGTAGTTGTTTTGTAAAATGTTTTCATCATAGAAGATAACTTGGTACTAAGATTCCACACTCTTCCATCAAATGATGGAATGTGTGTTTTATCTAAACAATACATTACAGTTGCTTTTTTTTCTTCGCAAATGCACTCTAACATGAAATAAGTGCTATTCCAGCAAATAAGTACATCCTGAATGAGCTTGAGCTTTGGTAGTTCATTTTGTTCTTGAAGAGCCTCTAGTTTACTGCAGTTCTACAGGAGAATGACTAATAGTGGATCAGGTCATCTTTATTGATAGTTTTTTTTGTAGTTTTTTTTTTTTTTACAATTATCATTGTTCCTAATGAGGAGGAAGTTAAGAAAAGGCAGGGAGTTGTCTTCCTCTGGCTATGTAGGTGATATAAACAGTTCACCTTGGTTGACCTGGCTCTTGAGTTTATGAAAGTTGAAATGACTTGGTACTGTAACCTAGTATTTGACAAATTTAAGCCAAGTGATGTAGTTTGGAGGATGATTGTGAATTTGTACCTCTCAAAATGTTTAAGGTTAGCCAGAGTAAATTTTTGCTTGTAGAAATTATCCTCACACAGCAGGAAAGATCAAGATCAGCAGAGGTATAGTTCCTGAGGAAAGTAATTACCATTAAAAATTTTTATACTCTGATTTGTAGGACATGTTAAGAAGTGCCATATGTAATAAATAATGCATTCCAATAGGTTTTAGGCCAATTTAGAACAGAAGCTTGATTTTCAAATACATGTACATCAAAAAAATGTGTAAATCATGCTCAAGGAAACTTGGTAGCATAGAGACAGTTTTTATCACTTTTTATGAATTTATTCTATTTACACAAGTTTTACATGATATATGATGTACAGAATTTGTTGGAGCAAGAGGCAGAGCTGTACCTGCATTTGAGGGATCGTTAGACTATACAAGTCATAGTATTTGATTACTGTACATTTTGCAGAATTTATTATATACATGTATTTTATTCATTTAGGTTTTTGCTGATATGCTAGTCCGTGATGGAGAGATGGTGTGTGTAGAACTGGTGGCTTCCGATCATGCCGGCACCCGTCAAGCTGTAATCTTCTTAGGTTCTATTAGATATGATGCTCTTAAGCGTGTCTACGATGCTCGGGTGAGTCTTGAGCCAGGTGCCTCTTTCAATTTTTTTTTTTATAGTGGCTAGATGGCACTACTAGATTTGATGTATGATGTTGTCTCTTGTTTATTTTTACATAGTGCAGCTGAAGTGCTTTTGATTACTTTCTTCCAAGGAATTTATATTTTAAATAATATAACTTATAAAAGAATAATATATACATAGACATTTTTTATCTCTGATTTGTAATGTACAGTGTATTAATAAATTTTTATAAAACTAGTTTACAGTGGTGGTATGGTACATGAAATACAAAAATATAGTGAATGTTTCTTTTTCCTAAAGATTAGAAAAAAGCTCCTTTAACACTTTCACTGTTACAACCTCTGAAACTAAAAGTGCTCACAGTGTTAAGATTAAAAAAAAAATTTTTGAAATTGTAGCAAATCTTTTTCTGAAGGTAATGACACTAAAAATGTAAAATTTGATGGAAGACGTGCAAGATTAGGCAATTGTAAAACTGGTGTTCTGGATGCAGTTTGTGCATCAGCAGATTCCCTTAATTTGGGGCCTAGTTTAGACCAATTTCTTTCTTCAAACTGACTCGATTCCTGTATGTCTCGCTAGTACAGTGGAACCTTGGCTTACGAACTTAACCCGTTTCGTGACCTTGTTCGTATCCTGATTTGTTCATATGCAGTCAGTTTTCCTTGTTTAAATTACAGTGGACCCCCGCATACTGTCACCATCACATAACGTACAATCCGCATACCGCTCGCTTTTATCGCAAAAATTTTGCCTCGCATACCGCTCAAAAACCCGCTCACCGCTCTTCGTCCGAGACACGTCCAATGTGCGCCCTTAGCCAGCCTCACATGTGCCGCTGGTGGCATTGTTTACCAGCCTGCCTCCGCAGTAACATCCAAGCATACAATCGGAACATTTCGTATTATTACAGTGTTTTTGGTGATTTTATCAGCCAAATAAGTGACCATGGGCCCCAAGAAAGCTTCTAGTGCCAACCCTACAGCAATAAGGGTGAGAATTACAATAGAGATGAAGAAAGAGATCATTGATAAGTATGAAAGTGGAGTGCGTGTCGCCGACCTGGCCAGGTTGTACAAGAAACCCAAATCAACCATCGCTACTATTGTGGGCAACAGAAAGGCAATCAAGGAAGCTGTTCTTGCCAAAGGTTTAACTGTGTTTTCGAAACAGAGATCGCAAGTGATGGAAGATGTTGAGAGACTCTTATTGGTGTGGATAAATGAAAAACAGCTAGCAGGAGATAGCGTTTCTCAAGCGATCATAAGCGAAAAGGCTAGGAAGTTGCATGAGGATTTAATTAAAAAAATGCCTGCAACTAGTGATGATGTGAGTGAATTTAAGGCCAGCAAAGGTTGGTTTGAGAGATTTAAGAAGCGTAGTGGCATACATAGTGTGATAAGGCATGGTGAGGCTGCCAGTTCGGACCACAAAGCAGCTGAAAAATATGTGCAGGAATTCAAGGAGTACATAGACAGTGAAGGACTGAAACCTGAACAAGTGTTTAATTGTGATGAAACAGGCCTGTTTTGGAAGAAAATGCCAAGCAGGACCTACATTACTGAGGAGGAAAAGGCACTCCCAGGACATAAGCCTATGAAAGACAGGCTTACTTTGTTGATGTGTTCCAATGCTACTGGTGATTGCAAAGTGAAGCCTTTATTAGTGTATCACTCTGAAACTCCCAGACCGTTCAGGCAAAAGAATGTCCTCAAGGAGAATTTGTGTGTGCTGTGGAGGGCAAACAGTAAGGCATGGGTCACTAGGGACTTTTTCTATGACTGGTTACACCATGCGTTTGCCCCCAATGTGAAAGATTACCTAACTGAAAAGAAATTAGAACTTAAGTGCCTCCTGGTGTTAGACAATGCCCCTGGTCATCCTACAGACGTGGCAGAGCGACTTTATGGGGACATGAAATTCATTAAGGTGAAGTTTTTGCCTCCTAATACCACTCCTCTCCTGCAGCCCATGGACCAGCAGGTTATTGCAAACTTCAAAAAACTGTACACAAAAGCTCTGTTTGAAAGGTGCTTTGTAGTGACCTCAGAAACTCAACTGACTCTAAGAGAGTTTTGGAGAGAGCACTTTAATATCCTCAATTGTGTAAACCTTATAGGTAAGGCTTGGGAGGGAGTGACTAAGAAGACCTTGAACTCTGCTTGGAAGAAACTGTGGCCAGAATGTGTAGACAAAAGGGATTTTGAAGGGTTTGAGGCTAACCCTGAGAGGATTATGCCAGTTGAGGAATCCATTGTGGCATTGGGAAAGTCCTTGGGGTTGGAGGTTAGTGGGGAGGATGTGAAAGAGTTGGTGGAGGAGGACAATGAAGAACTAACCACTGATGAGCTGATAGATCAACTTCAACAGCAAGAGGCCAGACCTGAGGAAACTGGTTCAGAGGAGGGGAGAGAGAAATTGAAGAAGTTGCCTACTACAAAGATTAAGGAAATCTGTGCAAAGTGGCTTGAAGTGCAAACCTTCATGGATGAAAATCACCCTCACACAGCTATTGCAAGCCGTGTTGGCAACCTGTACACTGACAATGTTGTGAAACACTTTAGGGAAGTCATAAAGGAACGAGAGGTACAGGCCACTATGGACAGATATGTTGTGCGAAAGAAGTCCAGTGACTCTGAAGCTGGTCCTAGTGGCATTAAAAGAAGGGAAGTAACCCCAGAAAAGGACTCGACACCTCAAGTCTTAATGGAAGGGGATTCCCCTTCTAAACACTAACACTCTCTCCCCCCTCCTCCCATCCCATCAATCATCACCAGATCTTCAATAAAAGTAAGTGTCATGTAATTGTGCATGCCTTTTTCAGTTTGTGTGTATTAAAATTAACATTTCATGTGGTAAATTTTTTTTTTTCATACTTTTGGGTGTCTTGCACGGATTAATTTGATTTCCATTATTTCTTATGAGGAAAATTCATTCACATACCGACCATTTCGCATAACAAAGAGCCCTCTTGCACGGATTAAAGTCGCTATGCGGGGGTCCACTGTAATTGAAATGCAATTCAGGAGGCATGACAAAATAATGCTAATATCAAATCTGTGGCTTAGTTGTCTATCACAATTTATTTAATATAACATAATAAGCAATATTAATAACAGAAACATGATATATACTCTAGAATGAATAAAATAGGCCATAATATGGCGAGTGATGGCAACGCCAGCAGCAGCATCCTGCCGACATTTACTCTCCCACTCTAGTATCTTCCCAATCTATAACCCCACGCCTAGCTTGTGTTTATATATGATTAATGATTAGGTTGTCACATATGTAACCACAGGTGTGGTCAAGACAGATGTATATATAAGTGAAGACGTGATCACTGTGGTCACAATGGTGGTGGCGGCGGCAGTGGCCACAGTGGTTGTGGTGGCCAGCTGCCTCACCCTCTGCTGGTGCCTTCTTCGTTTCTCTAGCTTTTTTCATAGTTTCTAATTGCTTCCTGAGCTTCTTGCTGATTGTACGCGAATACTCTCTCTTTGGGTGAGGCATTGTGTAAGAAATTTGTGCAATATAAGACAAAATTATGCATCCCAAGGGTCTGCTGCAGTCACTCAGAGTGGCTCACCTCCCCTTCCTTTTGACCCTTGGTTGGCACTGAGATAGCCGTGGTCTAGCAGCTATACCTACAGCCACCCAGAGGGTTACCAATTTGTATTTTGAAGCATTTTGCACAAAAACATGAAAAAAATTATGTAAAATGTCTAAAAAATGACAATATATTATTATTATTATTTTTTTTTCAACAAGTCGGCCGTCTCCCACTGAGGCAGGGTGACCCCAAAAAAAAAAAGAAAATCCCCAAAAAGAAAATACTTTCATCCTCTTGATATTCAACACTTTCACCTCACTCACACATAATCACTGTTTTTGAAGAGGTGTTCAGAATACAACAGTTTAGAAGCATATTCATATAAAGATACACAACATATCCTTCCAAACTGCCAATATCTCAAACCCCTCTTTTAAAGTGCAGGCATTGTACTTCCCATTTCCAGGACTCAAGTCCGGCTGTATAAAAATAACCAGTTTCCCTGAATCCCTTCACTAAATATTACCCTTCTCGCACTCCAACAGATTGTCATGTCCCGAATACCATTCATCTCCATTCACTCCTGCCTAACACGCTCACGCACGCTTGCTGGAAGTCCAAGCCCCTCACCCACAAAACCTCCGTTACCCCCTCCCTCCAACCTTTTCGAGGATGACCCCTACCCCGCCTTCCTTCCCCTACAGATTTATACGCTCTCCATGTCATTCTACTTTGATCCATTCTCTCTAAATGACCAAACCACCTCAACAACCCCTCTTCAGCTCTCTGACTAATACTTTTATTAACTCCACACTCCGAATTTTCTGCATAATATTTGCACCACATGTTGCCCTTGGACAGGATTATTATTATTATTATTATTATTATTACAGTGGACCCCAGCATAGCGACCTTAATCCGTGCAAGAGGGCTGGCTGTTATGCGAAATGTTCGCTATGTGAATGAATTTTCCCCATAAGAAATAATGGAAATAAAATTAATCCGTGCAAGACACCCAAAAGTATGAAAAAAAATTTTTTTTACCACAAAAAAATGTTAATTTTAGTACACACAAACTGAAAAAGGCATGCACAATTACATGACACTTACTTTTATTGAAGATCTGGTGATGATTGATGGGATGGGAGGAGGGGAGAGAGAGTGTTAGTGTTTAGAAGGGGAATCCCCTTCCATTAAGACTTGAGGAGGCAAGTCCTTTTCTGGGGTTACTTCCCTTCTTCTTTTAATGCCACTAGGACCAGCTTCAGAGTCACTGGACTTCTTTCGCACAACATATCTGTCCATAGTGGCCTGTACCTCTCGTTCCTTTATGATTTGTCTAAAGTGGTTCACAACATTGTCATTGTAACAGTCACCAGCACGGCTTGCAATAGCTGTGTGAGGGTGATTTTCATCAAAAAAGGTTTGCACTTCAAGCCATTTTGCACACATTTCCTTAATCTTTGAAGTAGGCAATTCCTTCAATTTCTCTCTCCCCTCCTTTGAACCAGTTTCCGCAGGTCTGGCCTCTTGCTCTTGAAGTTGATCTATCAGCTCATCAGTGGTTAGTTCTTCATTGTCCTCCTCCACCAACTCTTCCACATCATCCCCACTAACCTCCAACCCCAAGGACTTCCCCAATGCCACAATTGATTCCTCAACTGGTATACTCCTCTCAGGGTTAGCCTCAAACCCTTCAAAATCCCTTTTGTCTACACATTCTGGCCACAGTTTCTTCCAAGCAGAGTTCAAGGTTCTCTTAGTCACTCCCTCCCAAGCCTTACCTATAAGGTTTACACAATTGAGGATATTAAAGTGATCCTTCCAAAACTCTTTTAGAGTCAATCGAGTGTCTGTGGTCACTTCAAAGCACTTTTGAAACAGAGCTTTTGTGTACAGTTTCTTGAAGTTGGAAATGACCTGCTGGTCCATGGGCTGCAGGAGAGGAGTGGTATTAGGAGGCAAAAACTTCACCTTAATGAAGCTCATGTCCCCATAAAGTCGCTCTGCCACGTCTGTAGGATGACCAGGGGCATTGTCTAACACCAGGAGGCACTTAAGTTCTAATTTCTTTTCAGTTAGGTAATCTTTGACATTGGGGGCAAATGCATGGTGTAACCAGTTATAGAAAAAGTCCCTAGTGACCCATGCCTTACTGTTTGATCTCCACAGCACACACAAATTATCCTTGAGGACATTCTTTTGCCTGAACGCTCTGGGAGTTTCAGAGTGATACACTAATAAAGGCTTAACTTTGCAATCACCACTAGCATTGGCACACATCAACAAAGTAAGCCTGTCTTTCATAGGCTTATGTCCTGGGAGTGCCTTTTCCTCCTGAGTAATGTAGGTCCTGCTTGGCATTTTCTTCCAGAACAGGCCTGTTTCATCACAATTAAACACTTGTTCAGGTTTCAGTCCTTCAGTTTCTATGTACTCCTTGAATTCCTGCACATATTTTTCAGCCGCTTTGTGGTCCGAACTGGCAGCCTCACCATGCCTTATCACACTATGGATGCCACTACGCTTCTTAAATCTCTCAAACCAACCTTTGCTGGCCTTAAATTCACTCACATCATCACTAGTTGCAGGCATTTTTTTAATTAAATCCTCATGCAACTTCCTAGCCTTTTCACATATGATCGCTTGAGAGACGCTATCTCCTGCTAGCTGTTTTTCATTTATCCACACCAATAAGAGTCTCTCAACATCTTCCATCACTTGCGATCTTTGTTTCGAAAACACAGTTAAACCTTTGGCAAGAACAGCTTCCTTGATTGCCGTTTTCTTGGCCACAATAGAAGAGATGGTTGATTTGGGTTTCTTGTACAACCTGACCAGGTCGGTGATACGCACTCCACTTTCATACTTATCAATGATCTCTTTCTTCATTTCTATAGGAATTCTAACCCTTATTGCTGTAGGGTTGGAACTAGAAGCTTTCTTGGGGCCCATGGTCACTTATTTTCCAGAAACAGCACCGAAAACACTGTAATAATACAAAATATTCCGATTGTATGCTTGAATGTTACCGCGGAGGCTGGCTGGTAAACAATGCCACCGGCGGAACATATGAGGCTGGCTCAGGCCGCACATTGGACGCGTCTCGGACGAAGGCCGCTGAGCGGGTTTTTGGGCGCTATGCGGGGCAAAATTTTAGCGATCAAAGCGTCCGCTATGCGGATTGTCCATTATGCAAGGCGTCCGTTATGCGGGGGTCCACTGTACTAGTACGTCAAAAACCCCTACGCGTAAAACGTACTAGTACGACGAAAACCCTCAAAGGGTTAATATATTTATAGATGGGGTTGTAAAGGAAGTAAATGCTAGGGTGTTCGGGATAGGGGTGGGATTAAATTTTGGGGAATCAAATTCAAAATGGGAATTGACACAGTTACTTTTTGCTGATGATACTGTGCTTATGGGAAATTCTAAAGAAAAATTGCAAAGGTTAGTGGATGAGTTTGGGAATGTGTGTAAAGGTAGAAAGTTGAAAGTGAACATAGAAAAGAGTAAGGTGATGAGGGTGTCAAATGATTTAGATAAAGAAAAATTGGATATCAAATTGGGGAGGAGGAGTATGGAAGAAGTGAATGTTTTCAGATACTTGGGAGTTGACGTGTCGGCGGATGGATTTATGAAGGATGAGGTTAATCATAGAATTGATGAGGGAAAAAAGGTGAGTGGTGCATTGAGGTATATGTGGAGTCAAAAAACGTTATCTATGGAGGCAAAGAAGGGAATGTATGAAAGTATAGTAGTACCAACACTCTTATATGGGTGTGAAGCTTGGGTGGTAAATGCAGCAGCGAGGAGACGGTTGGAGGCAGTGGAGATGTCCTGTTTAAGGGCAATGAGTGGTGTAAATATTATGCAGAAAATTCGGAGTGTGGAAATTAGGAGAAGGTGTGGAGTTAATAAAAGTATTAGTCAGAGGGCAGAAGAGGGGTGGTTGAGGTGGTTTGGTCATTTAGAGAGAATGGATCAAAGTAGAATGACATGGAAAGCATATAAATCTATAGGGGAAGGAAGGCGGGGTAGGGGTCGTCCTCGAAAGGGTTGGAGAGAGGGGGTAAAGGAGGTTTTGTGGGCAAGGGGCTTGGACTTCCAGCAAGCGTGCGTGGGCGTGTTAGATAGGAGTGAATGGAGACGAATGGTACTTGGGACCTGACGATCTGTTGGAGTGTGAGCAGGGTAATATTTAGTGAAGGGATTCAGGGAAACCGGTTATTTTCATATAGTCGGACTTGAGTCCTGGAAATGGGAAGTACAATGCCTGCACTTTAAAGGAGGGGTTTGGGATATTGGCAGTTTGGAGGGATATGTTGTGTATCTTTATATGTGTATGCTTCTAGACTGTTGTATTCTGAGCACCTCTGCAAAAACAGTGATAATGTGCGAGTGTGGTGAAAGTGTTGAATGATGATGAAAGTATTTTCTTTTTGGGGATTTTCTTTCTTTTTTTTTGGGTCACCCTGCCTCGATGGGAGACGGCCGACTTGTTGAAAAAAAAAAAAAAAATACAGAAAATAATGACAAATAAATATAAAACACTAAAAAAATGGATAAATGAACATTTAACAATGTGGCAATGTGGCAGATGTTGCAAGTGTATGGTGTAGGAGGTAGGTTACTGAAAGCAGTGAAGAGTTTTTACGAGGATAGTGAGGCTCAAGTTAGAGTATGTAGGAAAGAGGGAAATTTTTTCCCAGTAAAAGTAGGCCTTAGACAAGGATGTGTGATGTCACCGTGGTTGTTTAATATATTTATAGATGGGGTTGTAAGAGAAGTAAATGCGAGGGTCTTGGCAAGAGGCGTGGAGTTAAAAGATAAAGAATCACACACAAAGTGGGAGTTGTCACAGCTGCTCTTTGCTGATGACACTGTGCTCTTGGGAGATTCTGAAGAGAAGTTGCAGAGATTGGTGGATGAATTTGGTAGGGTGTGCAAAAGAAGAAAATTAAAGGTGAATACAGGAAAGAGTAAGGTTATGAGGATAACAAAAAGATTAGGTGATGAAAGATTGAATATCAGATTGGAGGGAGAGAGTATGGAGGAGGTGAACGTATTCAGATATTTGGGAGTGGACGTGTCAGCGGATGGGTCTATGAAAGATGAGGTGAATCATAGAATTGATGAGGGAAAAAGAGTGAGTGGTGCACTTAGGAGTCTGTGGAGACAAAGAACTTTGTCCTTGGAGGCAAAGAGGGGAATGTATGAGAGTATAGTTTTACCAACGCTCTTATATGGGTGTGAAGCGTGGGTGATGAATGTTGCAGCGAGGAGAAGGCTGGAGGCAGTGGAGATGTCATGTCTGAGGGCAATGTGTGGTGTGAATATAATGCAGAGAATTCGTAGTTTGGAAGTTAGGAGGAGGTGCGGGATTACCAAAACTGTTGTCCAGAGGGCTGAGGAAGGGTTGTTGAGGTGGTTCGGACATGTAGAGAGAATGGAGCGAAACAGAATGACTTCAAGAGTGTATCAGTCTGTAGTGGAAGGAAGGCGGGGTAGGGGTCGGCCTAGGAAAGGTTGGAGGGAGGGGGTAAAGGAGGTTTTGTGTGCGAGGGGCTTGGACTTCCAGCAGGCATGCATGAGCGTGTTTGATAGGAGTGAATGGAGACAAATGGTTTTTAATACTTGACGTGCTGTTGGAGTGTGAGCAAAGTAACATTTATGAAGGGATTCAGGGAAACCGGCAGGCCGGACTTGAGTCCTGGAGATGGGAAGTACAGTGCCTGCACTCTGAAGGAGGGGTGTTAATGTTGCAGTTTAAAAACTGTAGTGTAAAGCACCCTTCTGGCAAGACAGTGATGGAGTGAATGATGGTGAAAGTTTTTCTTTTTCAGGCCACCCTGCCTTGGTGGGAATCGGCCAGTGTGATAATAAAAAAATAAATAACTTACCTTTATTAACTCTTATTGGTGTATGGAAGACAGGTAGGAGGTAAGAGGAAGGCAAGTTTATTATGCTTCAATATGATGCTAATATCATCTCTACGGCCTATTTATCTATCACAATTCATCTAATGTGACATAATAAAGAATATTAACAACATAGAAACATGATATATACTCTAGAATTAATAAAATATGCCATAATATATGAGAGGAATAAGTGGTGGAAATGTTGTTGGGTTTATAAGGGCCACTGAGAGAAGTCGTACATGGTGGTGGTGGTGGTGAAAGCGGCAGCAGAACCCACTTCCACTATTCACATTAAACAGTGCATGTAATATATGAATAAGAAATATTTACATTTTAATTTATAAATAAGAAATATTTACATTTTAATTTATAAATAAGTAAGTTTATTCAAGTATACACAAATACAGTTACGTACATAGATTATCATACATAGCAGCATATGTGTAAAGTGCCTAGGATAACCCAAAAAAGTCAGAGTGACTTATTTCCATTGGGGTCCTTTTATATTTATATTTATTTTATATTTCCTTTTATATTTAGTCAGAGGGCTGAAGAGGGTTTGTTGAGGTGGTTTGGTCATTTAGAGAGAATGGATCAAAGTAGAATGACATGGAGAGTGTATAAATCTGTAGGGGAAGGAAGGCGGGGTAGGGGTAGTCTTCGAAAAGGTTGGAGGGAGGGGGTAAAGAAGTTGTTGTGGGTGAGGGGTTTGGACTTCCAGCAAGCGTGCATGAGCGTGTTAGATAGGAGTGAATGGAGACAAATGGTATTTGGGTTCTGATGAGCTATTGGAGTGTGAGCAGGGTAATATTTAGTGAAGGGATTCAGGGAAACCAGTTATTTTATATAACCGGACTTGAGTCCTAGAAATGGGAAGTACAATGCCTGCACTCTAAAGGAGGGGTTTGAGATACTGGCAGTTTGGAGGGATATATTGTGTATTTTTATACATATATACTTCTAAACTGTTGTATTCCGAGCACCTCTGCAAAAATAGTGATTATGTGTGAGTGAGGTGAAAGTGTTGAATGATGATGAAAGTATTTTTTGGGGGGATTTTCTTTCTTTTTGGGTCACCCTGCCTCAGTGGGAGACGGCCGACTTGTTAAGGAAAAAAAAAAAATTTACCTTTATACTTACACTTTTATATTTATACATACTTACTTTGGAGGAGATGTTAGTTTAATTAGTTTGATAGAGGAGATGCTGGAAGAGGTTTAGGGTAGTGGAAGATAGCAGGGTAGTGTATGTTCAGCGGCCCTATACACATCCATCAACATTGGAGAGTTACTTTCATGTTTTTCTATCGCTTACTCGCTTAACTTACTTGCTACACTGTTAATTCTACACTTATTGCTGCTTGGCACTATACCCTTTATCCATACCTGCTGCTTTAGTATCGTACATATTGTAGAATCACTGAATCAATGCAGAAGGCACATTCTCCCCTCTCTTCCTCCTCCACTTTGGTACTAAGCTACGAGTTTTTTCTTGAATTCTATTATACTTCTTTCCTTCTTTACAACAGGGCTGGCACTAGAAGCTTTCTTTGGGCCCATGGTGGCTTACTTAGCAGTTACAAGCACTAAAAACAATGGAATAATACAAAATATATTGCATGTACGCCTGGAATCGTCCTCGCTGGCTTGTAAGCAGTGGCACACTGGCTGTACATGGAGTGGCTGGGTGGCCCAGGTTGCTTAGGCCGTGTGGACACATTCGTGATGAATGTCCTTAACCGAGTTTTTTATTGGTAACCGAGCCAATATTTTGATGCAAAAACGTATCGTTATTCGATTTTATCGCTGCCCATTGACATCGTTACTCGAGGGTCCATTGTACATATACACTTTATATAAACAGTTTAACATTTCTATACATTCTGTAGTGTATTATGATTTATTATGTTTTTATATTTGATATTTCTGCAATTAGCCTCACAAATATTCTGTTTTCTCTTAGAATAAGAGCATGGGAAGGTGCTATAGTCAAGATAGGAAATGGCGGATGCTTCCGCTGCTGCCTCTGCCACCATATTATGGCCTGTTTTATTCATTTTAGAGTATATATCATGTTTCTGTATTAATTACATTGTTTATTATGTCATATTAGATCATATTAGATGAACTGTGATAGATAAATAAGCCATACAGCTGATGTTAGTGTCACATTCAATTATTTTGTCTCGTCTCCAGAGTGAAGGAACAGATTCACCCTTTGACTGTCGAGGCCGTATATATACGTTTACGAGGTACCCTGTTTGATGTATATATACTCATAAATTCTAGTGGCTTCAAATCAGGCAGGAGAAAGCTGGTAGGCCCACATGTGAGAGAATGGGTCTGTGTGGTCAGTGTGCACCATATAAAAAAAATCCTGCAACACGCAGTGCATAATGAGAAAAAAAAAACTCCGACCGTTTTTTTTTAATTAAAATGCCGACTTTGTGGTCTATTTTCGTATAGTATTTGTGGCTGTATTCTCGTCTTCTTGGTCTCATTTGATAGAATGGAAACTATATTATAGAAATAGAGGTGATTTTGATTAATTTTACTATAAAAAGAACCTGGAAATGGAGCACAAAGTACGGGAAATGTTTGATTTTTGCCTATGTTCAAAAGTAAACAAATGATGTCATTGTCCAATAAATGTCCAAATAGCCATTCTAATATGCAGTCATGAATGGGTTGACATTATTTATACAATTATTACAATATTGCAGTAGTCTGCATAACAGTAAATCTTCTATTTTTTGTTTGAATAAAAATTCAAAATAGAAAGCAAGAGTAATATCAGAGGGGCCTGGAGACATGACTGATGAGCAAAGAAAATGTTATTTTAGAGCCAGGAATGTCTGCATTGTTCATTCTGGTCCTTATTTTGAAATTGTCATATTTTTTAATTTTCATGAAATTGGCCAAATTGCAAATTTCTGACCATGTTATTGGGTAGTTGAAATTGGTAAATGGGCAGTTTCTTGTACTCAATCGATGGAAAAAATGGAGTTCTGAAGAAATAGCTATGAGTTTGGTTGACTGGAATAATGGAATTAGCCGAAAATAGGGCTCAAAGTGGGCGAAATTGCCGATTTGTAAATATCGCCGAGGTTGCTAACTTCACGAGAGCGTAATTCCGTCAGTTTTCCATCAAATTTCGTTTTTTTTGGTGTCTTTACAATCGGGAAAAGATTCTCTATCATTTCATAAGAAAAAATAATTTTTTTGTTTTTTTGAAATTTTGCGACACCAGGAGACACCTCAGGATTGGGGGTTGTGACAGTCAAAGGGTTAATGGCTTTTCGGTTAATATAAATGAGGAAAATTGATTTGATATATGTATGAGTAGTAGGTTGGTAGACAGCAACCACCCAGGGAAGTACTACCGTCCTGCCAGATGACTGTGAAACAGAAACCTGTAACTGTTTTGCATGATGGTAGGATTGCTGTTTTCTTTTTCTGTCTCATAAACATGCTAGATAACAGGGATATCTTGCTACTCCTACTTACACTTTGGTCACACTTCACAGACACGCACATGCATATATATATATACATATATCTAGGTTTTTCTCCTTTTTCTAAATAGCTCTTGTTCTTCTTTATTTCTTCTATTGTCCATGGGGAAGTGGAAAAGAATCTTTCCTCCGTAAGCCATGCGTGTCGTATGAGGCGACTAAAATGCCGGGAGCAATGGGCTAGTAACCCCTTCTCCTGTAGACATTTACTAAAAAAGAGAAGAAGAAAAACTTTATAAAACTGGGATGCTTAAATGTGCGTGGATGTAGTGCGGATGACAAAAAACAGATGATTGCTGATGTTATGAATGAAAAGAAGTTGGATGTCCTGGCCCTAAGCGAAACAAAGCTGAAGGGGGTAGGGGAGTTTCAGTGGGGGGAAATAAATGGGATTAAATCTGGAGTATCTGAGAGAGTTAGAGCAAAGGAAGGGGTAGCAGTAATGTTGAATGATCAGTTATGGAAGGAGAAAAGAGAATATGAATGTGTAAATTCAAGAATTATGTGGATTAAAGTAAAGGTTGGATGCGAGAAGTGGGTCATAATAAGCGTGTATGCACCTGGAGAAGAGAGGAATGCAGAGGAGAGAGAGAGATTTTGGGACATGTTAAGTGAATGTATAGGAGCCTTTGAACCAAGTGAGAGAGTAATTGTGGTAGGGGACCTGAATGCTAAAGTAGGAGAAACTTTTAGAGAGGGTGTGGTAGGTAAGTTTGGGGTGCCAGGTGTAAATGATAATGGGAGCCCTTTGATTGAAGTTTGTATAGAAAGGGGTTTAGTTATAGGTAATACATATTTTAAGAAAAAGAGGATAAATAACTATACAAGATATGATGTAGGGCGAAATGACAGTAGTTTGTTGGATTATGTATTGGTAGATAAAAGACTGTTGAGTAGACTTCAGGATGTACATGTTTATAGAGGGGCCACAGATATATCAGATCACTTTCTAGTTGTAGCTACACTGAGAGTAAAAGGTAGATGGGATACAAGGAGAATAGAAGTATCAGGGAAGAGAGAGGTGAAGGTTTATAAACTAAAAGAGGAGGCAGTTAGGGTAAGATATAAACAGCTATTGGAGGATAGATAGGCTAATGAGAGCATAGGCAATGGGGTCGAAGAGGTATGGGGTAGGTTTAAAAATGTAGTGTTAGTGTTCAGCAGAAGTTTGTGGTTACAGGAAAGTGGGTGCGGGAGGGAAGAGGAGCGATTGGTGGAATGATGATGTAAAGATAGTAGTAAGGGAGAAAAAGTTAGCACATGAGAAGTTTTTACAAAGTAGAAGTGATGCAAGGAGGGAAGAGTATATGGAGAAAAAGAGAGAGGTTAAGAGAGTGGTGAAGCAAAGTAAAAAGAGAGCAAATGAGAGAGTGGGTGAGATGTTATCAACAAATTTTGTCGAAAATAAGAAAAAGTTTTGGAGTGAGATTAACAAGTTAAGAAAACCTAGAGAACAAATGGATTTGTCAGTTAAAAATAGGAGAGGAGAGTTATTAAATGGAGAGTTAGAGGTATTGGGAAGACGGAGGGAATATTTTGAGGAATTGTTAAATGTTGATGAAGATAGGGAAGCTGTGATTTCGTGTATAGGACAAGGAGGAATAACATCTTGTAGGAGTGAGGAAGAGCCAGTTGTGAGTGTGGGGGAAGTTCGTGAGGCAGTAGGTAAAATGAAAGGGGGTAAGGCAGCCGGGATTGATGGGATAAAGATTTATTATTTATTATTATCACACTGGCCGATTCCCACCAAGGCAGGGTGGCCCGAAAAAGAAAAACTTTCACCATCATTCACTCCATCACTGTCTTGCCAGAAGGGTGCTTTACACTACAGTTTTTAAACTGCAACATTAACACCCCTCCTTCAGAGTGCAGGCACTGTACTTCCCATCTCCAGGACTCAAGTCCGGCCTGCCGGTTTCCCTGAATCCCTTCATAAATGTTACTTTGCTCACACTCCAACAGCACGTCAAGTATTAAAAACCATTTGTCTCCATTCACTCCTATCAAACACGCTCACGCATGCCTGCTGGAAGTCCATGCCCCTCGCACACAAAACCTCCTTTACCCCCTCCCTCCAACCCTTCCTAGGCCGACCCCTACCCCGCCTTCCTTCCACTACAGACTGATACACTCTTGAAGTTATTCTGTTTTGCTCCATTCTCTCTACATGTCCGAACCACCTCAACAACCCTTCCTCAGCCCTCTGGACAACAGTTTTGGTAATCCCGCACCTCCTCCTAACTTCCAAACTACGAATTCTCTGCATTATATTCACACCACACATTGCCCTCAGACATGACATCTCCACTGCCTCCAGCCTTCTCCTAGCTGCAACATTCATCACCCATGCTTCACACCCATATTAGAGCGTTGGTAAAACTATACTCTCATACATTCCCCTCTTTGCCTCCAAGGACAAAGTTCTCCGTCTCCACAGACTCCTAAGTGCGCCACTCACTCTTTTTCCCTCATCAATTCTATGATTCACCTCATCTTTCATAGACCCATCCGCTGACACGTCCACTCCCAAATATCTGAATACGTTCACCTCCTCCATACTCTCTCCCTCCAATCTGATATTCAATCTTTCATCACCTAATCTTTTTGTTATCCTCATAACCTTACTCTTTCCTGTATTCACCTTTAATTTTCTTCTTTTGCACACCCTACCAAATTCATCCACCAATCTCTGCAGCTTCTCTTCAGAATCTCCCAAGAGCACAGTGTCATCAGCAAAGAGCAGCTGTGACAACTCCCACCCTGTGTGTGATTCTTTATCTTTTAACTCCACGCCTCTTGCCAAGACCCTCGCATTTACTTCTCTTACAACCCCATCTATAAATATATTAAACAACCACGGTGACATCACACATCCTTGTCTAAGGCCTACTTTTACTGGGAAAAAATTTCCCTCTTTTCTACATACTCTAACTTGAGCCTCACTATCCTCGTAAAAACTCTTCACTGCTTTCAGTAACCTACCTCCTACACCATACACTTGCAACATCTGCCACATTGCCCCCCTATCCACCCTGTCATACGCCTTTTCCAAATCCATAAATGCCACAAAGACCTCTTTAGCCTTATCTAAATACTGTTCACTTATATGTTTCACTGTAAACACCTGGTCCACACACCCCCTACCTTTCCTAAAGGTAGGGATATAGTTTTGGAGTGGTTGGTGCAATTATTTAATAAATGTATGGAAGAGGGTAAGGTACCTAGGGATTGGCAGAGAGCATGCATAGTTCCTTTGTATAAAGGCAAAGGGGATAAAAGAGAGTGCAAAAGTTATAGGGGGATAAGTCTGCTGAGTATACCTGGTAAAGTGTATGGTAGAGTTATTATTGAAAGAATTAAGAGTAAGACGGAGAATAGGATAGCAAATGAACAAGGAGGCTTTAGGAAAGGTAGGGGGTGTGTGGACCAGGTGTTTACAGTGAAACATATAAGTGAACAGTATTTAGATAAGGCTAAAGAGGTCTTTGTGGCATTTATGGATTTGGAAAAGGCGTATGACAGGGTGGATAGGAGGGCAATGTGGCAGATGTTGCAAGTGTATGGTGTAGGAGGTAGGTTACTGAAAGCAGTGAAGAGTTTTTACGAGGATAGTGAGGCTCAAGTTAGAGTATGTAGGAAAGAGGGAAATTTTTTCCCAGTAAAAGTAGGCCTTAGACAAGGATGTGTGATGTCACCGTGGTTGTTTAATATATTTATAGATGGGGTTGTAAGAGAAGTAAATGCGAGGGTCTTGGCAAGAGGCGTGGAGTTAAAAGATAAAGAATCACACACAAAGTGGGAGTTGTCACAGCTGCTCTTTGCTGATGACACTGTGCTCTTGGGAGATTCTGAAGAGAAGTTGCAGAGATTGGTGGATGAATTTGGTAGGGTGTGCAAAAGAAGAAAATTAAAGGTGAATACAGGAAAGAGTAAGGTTATGAGGATAACAAAAAGATTAGGTGATGAAAGATTGAATATCAGATTGGAGGGAGAGAGTATGGAGGAGATGAATGTATTCAGATATTTGGGAGTGGACGTGTCAGCGGATGGGTCTATGAAAGATGAGGTGAATCATAGAATTGATGAGGGGAAAAGAGTGAGTGGTGCACTTGGGAGTCTGTGGAGACAAAGAACTTTGTCCTTGGAGGCAAAGAGGGGAATGTATGAGAGTATAGTTTTACCAACGCTCTTATATGGATGTGAAGCATGGGTGATGAATGTTGCAGCGAGGAGAAGGCTGGAGGCAGTGGAGATGTCATGTCTGAGGGCAATGTGTGGTGTGAATATAATGCAGAGAATTCGTAGTTTGGAAGTTAGGAGGAGGTGCGGGATTACCAAAACTGTTGTCCAGAGGGCTGAGGAAGGGTTGTTGAGGTGGTTCGGACATGTAGAGAGAATGGAGCAAAACAGAATGACTTCAAGAGTGTATCAGTCTGTAGTGGAAGGAAGGCGGGGTAGGGGTTGGCCTAGGAAAGGTTGGAGAGGGGGTAAAGGAGGTTTTGTGTGCGAGGGGCTTGGACTTCCAGCAGGCATGCGCGAGCGTGTTTGATAGGAGTGAATGGAGACAAATGGTTTTTAATACTTGACGTGCTGTTGGAGTGTGAGCAAAGTAACATTTATGAAGGGGTTCAGGGAAACCGACAGGCCGGACTTGAGTCCTGGAGATGGGAAGTACAGTGCCTGCACTCTGAAGGAGGGGTGTTAATGTTGCAGTTTAAAAACTGTAGTGTAAAGCACCCTTCTGGCAAGACAGTGATGGAGTGAATGATGGTGAAAGTTTTTCTTTTTCGGGCCACCCTGCCTTGGTGGGAATCGGCCAGTGTGATAATAAATAATAATAATGAGTAAATTGAGTTACGAGCTAGGTCATGGAATGGATTAAACTCATAAGTCAAGGTTCCACTGTATATAATTAAAGCAAAACTCCAAAAAATTAATGAAAGAGACCTAGGAGTTGTGGGGGGCCCTACCTTTTCCCAGGAAAATTTCCAAATATCAAATATTTCACCTGCTATGAGGCCTATTTCAGGTTGCTTCCAATCTGAAACTGACCAAAATTATCTTCATTTCACTTGTATCTCTTTGTCTATCGTTTGCCACATCTTGGATTCGCTATTTTAACCCAAACGTGAGTCAGAGGTTCATTGTTCCCATCACGGACTGCATAGGGCCGATTCATTCTCTCATGTCTTGGCCAAAATTTACTGATCAGTGGGATATGGCTGGTTTGTTGAAAGAAAGAAGTTTACCGAGTTTACTGAGATGGGGTGGTCATTATTGAAAGAATTAGAGGTAAGACAGAGTAGGATTGCAGATGAAGAAGGAGGCTTTAGAATGGGTAGGGGATGTGTAGACCAAGTTTTTACATTGAAGCATATATGTGAACAGTATTTAGATAAAGACAGGGATGTTTTCATTGCATTTATGGATTTAGAAAAGGCATATGATAGGGTGGATAGGGGAGCAATGTGGCAGATATTGCAAGTGTAATGGAATAGGTAGTAAATAAATGCTGTAAAGAGTTTTTATTAGGATAGTGAGGCTCAGGTTAGGATGTATAAGATTACTTTCCAGTGAAAGTAGGTCTTATACAGGAATGTGTATTGTCACCATGGTAGTTTAACACTTTTGTAGATGGGGTTGTAAAGGAGGTAAATGCTAGAGCATTGGGGAGAAGAGTGGGATTAAATTATGGGGGAATGAAATACAAAATAGGAGTTGACATAGATACTTTTTGCTGATGAAACTGTGCTTTTGGGAGATTCTAAAGAGAAGTTGCAAAGATTAGCAGACAAGTTTGGGAGGGTGTGTAAAGGAAGAAAGTTGAAAGTGAACATAGAAAAGAGTAAGGTGATGAGTGTATCAAACGAGTTAGATAAAGAAAAAATGGATATCGCACTGGAGGGAGGAAATATGAAAGAAGTGGATGTGTTCAGATATTTAGGAGTAGACTTGTCAGCAGATGGGTTTTTGAAGGACAAGGTTAACCATATAATTGATGAAGGGAAAAAAGGTGAGTGGTGCATCCAGACATGTGGAGACAAAAAAAAAAAAAAGTTATACATAGATGCAAAGAAGGGAATGTATGAGAGTATAGTGGTACCAACACACTTATATGGGTGTGAAACATGGGTTGTAAATGCTGCAGCAAGGAGGAAGCTGGAGGCAGTGGAAATGTCATGTCTAAGGGCAATGTGTGGTGTAAATACATATTATGCAGAGAATTCATTGTGTGGAAAACAGGTGCTGTGGAGTTACTACAAGTATTATTCAGAGGGCTGAAGAAGGGTTGTTGAGGTGGTTTGGTCATTTAGAGAGGATGGAGCAAAATAGGATGATTTGGAGGATGTATTAATCTGTATTGGAGGGAAGGAGGGTTAGGGGTCATCCTAGGAAAGTGGAGGGAGGGACATGCAGCAGGCATGTGCGATTGTGTTAAGAGTGTACGGAGACGAATGGTTTTTGGGATCTGACGAGCTGTTGGAGTGTGAGCAGGGTAATATTTGGTGAAGGGATTCAGGGAAACCGGTTAGCTGACTGGAGTCCTGGAGGTGGGAAAGTACAATGCCTACATTTTAGAGGAGGAGTTTGAGATATTGGCTGTTTGGAGTGATATTTAAATTATCTTATCTGGGTGCCTCTGCAAAGACAGTGATTGTGTGAATGATGGTGAAAGTGTTTCTATTTTGGGTCACCCTGCCTAGGTGGGAGATGGCTGACTTGAGAGAGAGAGTGAGGCAATACAGTGGACCCTCAACCAATGGCAGCATTGACTAACTCCAAAATCAACTAATGGCGCTCTTTTGTGTCAAAAAATTGGCTCTACCAACGGCGAAAAACTTGTCTAAAGGCTTTCGTCCCAAACGTGTCCATGCAGCCTGAGCGTACCCAGCCACTCCAAGATTCCATGTACAGCCAGTGTGCCAGTGTTATAAGTAAGTAAGTAAGTAAGTAAGTAAATTTATTCAGGTATACACAAATACAGTTACATAGAATTATCATACATAGCAGCATATGTGTAGAGAACCTAGGATAACCCAAAAAAGTCAGACAGAGTGACTTATTTCCATTGGGGTGTTTACAAGCCGTTTCGGTCGATTCCACATGTACCTGCAATATATTTTGTATTCTAGTGTTTTTAGTATTTGTAACTGCTAAATAAGCCACCATGGGCCCAAAGAAAGTTTCTAGTGCCAGCCCTGTGATAAAGAAGGAAAGAAACAATAAAATTTAAGAAAAAACTCGTAGCAAAGTGGAGGAGGAAGAAAGAGGGCAGAATGTGCCTTCTGCAGTGATTCAGTGATTCTATGATATGTACGATACTAAAGCAGCAGGTATCGATAAAGGCTATAGTGCCAGCCAGCAATAAAGTGTAGAATTAACAGTGTAGCAAGTAAATGATAGAAAAACGACACGAAAGTAACTCTCCAATGTTGTTGGATGTGTTTATATCCACTGAACATATGCCGGCCTGCTATCTTCCACTACCCTAAACCTCTACCAGCATCTCCTTCATCAAACTAACTAAACTAACATCTCCTTCATCAAACTAACTAAACTAACATCTCCTTCATCAAACTAACTAAATTAACATCTCCTTCATCAAACTAACTAAATTAACATCTCCTCCAAGGTAAGTGTAACTATAAAAGTGTAAGCATAAAAGTAAATACTATCTTTTTTTTTTCAACAAACTGGCCATATCCCACCTAGACAGGGTGGCCCAAAAAGAAAAAAGAAAGTTTCTCTTTTTGAATTTAGTAATTAATACAGGAGAAGGGGTTACTAGGCCCTTGCTCCTGGCATTTTAGTCTCCTCTTACAGCATGCATGGCTTATGGAGGAAGAATTCTATTCCACTTCCCCATGGAGATAGGAAATAAACAAGAGCAAAAACTAGAAAGAAAATAGAAGAAAACCCAGATGGGTGTGTGTATATATATATATATATATGCTTGTACATGTATGTGTAGTGTGACCTAAGTGTAAGTAGAAGTAGGAAGATGTATCTGAAACCTTGCATGTTTATGAGACAGAAAAGTGGACACCAGCAATCCTACCACCATGTAAAACAATTACAGGCTTTCGTTTTACTCTCACTTGGCAGGACGGTAGTACCTCCCTGGGCGGTTGCTGTCTACCAACCTACTACCTAGGAAAAGTAAATATATTAAGTGTAAATAAAAAAGGACCCCAATGGAAATGTGTAAGTCACTGACTTTTTTGGGTTATCCTAGGTACTTTACACATATGCTAATATGTATGATAATCTATGTAACTGTATTTGTGTATACCTGAATAAACTTGTTTATAAATTAAAATGTAAATATTTCTTTTTTATAAATTAAAATGTAAATATTTCTTATTTATAAATTACATACATGGTTTAAGTGTGATGGTGGTTGCGGTGGTGGCGGCGGCGGCGGCAGAAGCCTCCACTGCCACCAACACGGCTTCTCTCAGTGGCGGCCCTTAAACCCAATAATAACACTTAGCCATTTACTCCTCTCATACATTATGATATATTTTATTCATTCTAGAGTATATATCATGTTTCTATGTTATTAATATTGTTTATAATGTCATACTAGATAAATTGTGATAGATAAATAAGCCGCAGAGATGATATTAGCGTCATATTGAAGCATAATAAACTTGCCTTCCTCTTGCCTCCTACGTGTCTGTCATACACTAACAAGTCAAGTCAACAAAGGTAAGTGTGATGTTAAATGTTCATTTATCCATTTCTTTCTTTCTTTCTACACACTGGCCGTATCCCACTGAGGTGGGGTGGCCCGAAAGGAAAAACGAAAGTTTATCCTTTTAAATTTAGTAATATATACAAGAGAAGGGGTTACTAGCCCCTTGCTCCCAGCATTTTAGTCGCCTCTTACGACACTCACGGCTTACGGAGGAAGAATTCTGTTCCACTTCCCCATGGAGATAAGAGGAAATAAACAAGAGCAAGAACTAGAAAGAAAATAGAAGAAAACCCAGAGGGGTGTGTGTATATATATATGCTTGTACATGTATGTGTAGTGTGACCTAAGTGTAAGTAGAAGTAGCAAGATGTACCTGAAATCTTGCATGTTTATGTAAAACAATTACAGGCTTTCGTTTTCCACTCACTTGGCAGGACGGTAGTACCTCCCTGGGTGGTTGCTGTCTACCAACCTACTATCTAGAATTTATCCATTTTATTAGTTCTTTATATTTATTTGTCATTGTTTTCTGTATTTATATTTAAAATATTTTTTGTTAATACTTTTGGCTGTCTAACATGGATTAATTGAATTTCCATTATTTCTTATGTGAAAATTAATTTGACTTACAGCTGATTCGACTAAAGTCTAGCTCTCTGGAATGGATTAAAGCCGTTGGTTGAGGGTCCACGGTATATAAACAGAGATAGATAAAGGGAGCAATACAGATTTAGATGGGATTTCATAACAAGTAAAAACAATTAATATGCAAAGTTACTGTTTATTGTAGGTAGAGCATCAGTCATGATTATTAGTTAGTAGATTTATCACTTGATACCCACAGAGGTCATACTGTGATCTCTTAGACTAGGTCAATTGGCCAAACATTTTTGACCAAGCAAAATGAAACTTTAATCAGTAGAATGATGTAAATTATTATATTTTAGTTAAATGCTTATTGCTGTTTGACCTTACAACAAAGTACCGGTAAATACTGTAGGTAAACCTGAGGTATGATTTATAGACATAAGAGTTCAGAACATAGGATTACACTGAATACCAAGTTCGAAAAGATTTCGAGATGGTAGCAGTTTAGTACAGTAGGGCCCTACTTATACGGCAGGTTAGGTTCCAGGGTACCGCCGTAAAGCAGAAATCGCCGTAAAGTGGAACACCCTTTTTTCCACTTATGAATGCATACAAGTACTAGATAACAAGTTTACACTAATATATATTAAGTTAGCAATAGAACTAGGCATTAAAAAACAATAAAAAAGTAAAATACACATATAGTACACTCATTACTTACCTTAAAATATTTGTCGTCTTAATCTAGGGTGAGACGAGTTGTATTTATTGTAAGAAATCAGGTGTGGTATGTATGGTAGCCAGCCAGGCTACCATACCAGGCCACCCCGCCTACACAATATTCTATGACATTTAAGTACCCCAGAGCGATAAAATGCATATACAGTTCACTCATTACTTACTTAAAATATTTGTAGTCGTAATGTAGGGTCAGAGGTGAGTAAACGAGATAAAACAAATAAATGAGAGAGAGAGAGAGAGAATGAGTACATGAGGGAGAACAGGCACAGAGTTTTGTAAACAAACCAGGCGAACACAAGTTTTGTAAACAAACCAGGTGTACACGTCTGGTTTGTGTACAAGTTACATTGTGTGCAAGTTGCCTCTACATTGATATGGTAGAATAAATAAAGAAGAACACTTCCATTCTCATGTAACATCATTTTTAGAAGAAATAACACTCTGAGTGAAGGCAATGGAAATAAGTCACTCTGACTTTTTTTGGGTTATCCTAGGTACTTTACACATGCTGGTATGTATGATAATCTAATAATAATAATAATAACAATAATAATTTTATTTCTTTGTAAAGGTTACAATGTGTAATTACAATTTTGATTTGCTAAGTACAAAGATAGCCATTATCATGCCGAGGCATTTTGGGCAAACTGATCCTAATACATAGTAACTAATTGAAACTAGATAAGATAATACAGGTCCTCAGTCACAAATCTGGCATCATTGGGACCTGTAGTGTGCTGGATTACTGAGTTTGCCGGATTACAGAGTGGTTAGGTTAGAATACACTTAATCAAATTAACCAACTTGACTTACACAAAGTTTATTGAACATTGGCAAAAATCGAACATTTCCGCTACTTTGAGCTCAATTTCTAGGTACTTTTCATCATGAAAGCAATCAAAATCATGTCTATTTCTGTAATATATCTTCCATTCTATCAAATGAGTTCAAAAAAATGAGAATACAACCATAAAAACCATACGAAAATACACTGCAAAGAGGTGGCTAATGGCTGAGAAGTGAACTCCCTTATTTATAGTCCATCTTTTTTTATTTTTGTTGTATGTTAAGAAGCATCTTTCCATCATACATTGCCCAAGTTTCAATGAGATAGCCCAACAAACAACCGAGAAAAAAAAATATTTACCAAAAATCATATATTGCAAGCCCAAGCCAGGTATTGGAAATAAGTCACTTTGACTTTTCTGGGTTATCTTAGGTTCTCTATACATACACTGCTTTGTATGATAATCTATGCAATTGTATTTGTGTATACCTGAATAAACTTATTTACTTCTAGTCTGTCAACTGAGTACAAGAAACCCCCCATTCACTTATTTCAACTACCCAGTAAAGTGGTCAGAAATTGGCAATTTGGCTGATTTCACACAAATTTCAACAGATGCCAATTTCAAAATAGGGTCCAGAATAAACAATGCAGACATTCCTGGCACTAAAATAACATTTTCTCTGTTCATTAGTCATGGCTGCAGGCCCCTCTTATATTACTCTTGCTTACCATTTGGAATTTTTATTCACAAAAAAATAGAAGATTTACTGTTATGCAGACTGCTGCATTATTGTAATAATTGTATAAATAATGTCAAGCCATTCTTGACTCCGTATTGGAATTTAGACTGGCAGGCAGACAGGTATTGGACGGTGACGTCATTTGTTTACTCCTGAGCCTCGCTAAAGAATAGAACATTTTTGCTACTGTGAGCGCAATTTCAAGGTACTTTTCGTCATGAAGGCAATCAAAATCATATCTATTTCTGTAATATATCTTTCATTCTGTCAAATGAGACCGAAAAAATGAGAATATAACCATAAAAACCATACAAAAATACACCACTAAGCAGCCGCTAATGGCTGAGAAGTGAACTCCGCTATTTATGGTCTGATTTCTTTCATTTTTGGTGTACGTTAAAAAGTATCTTTCCATTAGACATTGCCCAAGTATGAATAAGATAACCCAACAAACAACTGAGAAAATAATAATAATAATAATAATAATATCTTTATTTACTACACGTACATGTACAAGGTATACAGGCCTAGCTGACATCAGTGACATACTACTATATAGAAAGCCGCTTGTTATGCAGAGTATTTCAAGAAAATTAGGTCAGTGTCCCAGGATAACACCCACACTAGTCGACTAATACCCAGGTACCCATTTACTGATGAGTAAATATAGACAACAGTTGTAAAGAAACACGCCTAATGTTTCTACCCTGGCTGGGAATCGAATATTTACCAAAAATCATATATGGCTAACCCAAGCCAAGTACTAGAAATAAACCACGTTGACTTTTTTGGGTTATCCTAGGTTCTCTACTCATATGCTGCTATGTGTGATAATCTATATAGAGAAAATAACTTCTTTGTTTCAGGTTTATGGTGGAGTATGAGTGTATATCACAGTTAGTCCTGTGCTACACTCTGTTTTCTCTAATATAAGCCCCCAAGACAGGGATAGGAGAATGGTATTTTATACCATATCCTCTTCATACCTTCGTCGAACTGCTCGGTATTATGCCAAATACATGTAATATTTATTCTGGAGTATTTCACATGTTTTATGTTATTTATATTGTTTCTTATGTTATATTAGATCAATTGTGATAGGCAAATAAGCTGTAGTGTTGATATTAGCGTAATAATAAAGCATATTCTCCTGCTTCATGAGACTGAGCTCATGGCAACCGACAGTGGCTTCAAAGCCACCTTATCTTTAATGGATAATGTACTGTGTAGGTGCTTTACATAATGAGAAGCATTTCTTTGATTCATTGGAACCATGGCTAGGGCTAAAAGTAAGCAGGTTAAAACAATAAATGGAGAAAAAGAAATTGGAATGACTTATGCAACAAGTAGCACCACCAAACAGTAGCAGCAGGTTGTTGTGGCGACCCTGGAAATTTGAAATTATGCTAGCCAAAATTAGTGCCGAATAACTGAAGGAACTGAATAACTGATTGCCAGATTTGTGATGGCGGACCTGTAGTACATAGTAATTATTACTTAAAACTAAACATAGAATAGTGGTTAGTTGTTTTACTATCTTGTTTGGACTTAATAAATCTTATGTATACTTAGTACAAAATCTAATTTACAAGGAATGGTGCAGGTGGTAATATTTTATGGAATGGCAGAGTTAAAAGCCAGGAGGTCACATGATAAAACTAGCCAGTAGATGTTTGGTTGATTTGGTTAATATTGTGAGATAAGATGATTTTTTAGCAGAGTCCTAAATTTATAAGTTGTCTGGGGATCCTTGACTTGTTCCGGTAGTGAGTTCCAGATCTTTGGGCATTTTATGTGCATAGCGTTCTTGCATAATGAGAGTTTTACTCGAGGTATGTTGAAAAGGGCCTTCTGCCTTGTATTGTCACTGTGCATTCTATGTAACTCTGTGTATACCGGAATAAACTTACTTGCATAAGAAAGGAATAATTTTCTACAGTTAACCCAAGTAACACATTTTCTCTTATATTGGACTAGAGAAAATGTCATTCTTGCTGTCTGGCTACCACATCTCATTTTTTTTTTTTTTCAACAAGTCGGCCGTCTCCCACCGAGGCAGGGTGACCCAAAAAAGAAAGAAAATCCCCAAAAAGAAAATACTTTCATCATCATTCAACACTTTCACCACACTCACACATTATCACTGCTTTTGCAGAGGTGCTCAGAATACAACAGTTTAGAAGCATATACATATAAAGATACACAACATATCCCTCCAAACTGCCAATATCCCAAACCCCTCCTTTAAAGTGCAGGCATTGTACTTCCCATTTCCAGGACTCAAGTCCGACTATATGAAAATAACTGGTTTCCCTGAATCCCTTCACTAAATATTACCCTGCTCACACTCCAACAGATCGTCAGGTCCCAAGTATCATTCGTCTCCATTCACTCCTATCTAACACGCTCATGCACGCTTGCTGGAAGTCCAAGCCCCTCGCCCATAAAACCTCCTTTACCCCCTCTTTCCAACCCTTTCGAGGACGACCCCTAACACTCCTTCCTTCCCCTATAGATTTATATGCTTTCCATGTCATTCTACTTTGATCCATTGTCTCTAAATGACCAAACCACCTCAACAACCCCTCTTCTGCCCTCTGACTAATGCTTTTATTAACTCCACACCTTCTCCTAATTTCCACACTGAATTTTCTGTATAATATTTACACCACACATTGCCCTTAGACAGGACATATCCACTGCTTCCAACCGTCTCGTCGCTGCTGCATTTACCACCCAAGCTTCACATCCATATAAGAGTGTTGGTACTACTATACTTTCATACATTCCCTTCTTTGCCTCCATAGATAACGTTTTTTGACTCCACATATACCTCAACGCACCACTCACCTTTTTTCCCTCATCAATTCTATGATTAACCTCATCTTTCATAAATCCATCCACCGACACGTCAACTCCCAAGTATCTGAAAACATTCACTTCTTCCATACTACTCCTCCCCAATTTGATATCCAATTTTTCTTTATCTAAATCATTTGATACCCTCATCACCTTACTCTTTTCTATGTTCACTTTCAACTTTCTACCTTTACACACATTCTCAAACTCATCCACTAACCTTCGCAATTTTTCTTTAGAATCTCCCATAAGCACAGTATCATCAGCAAAAAGTAACTGTGTCAATTCCCATTTTGAATTTGATTCCCCATAATTTAATCCCACCCCTCTCCCGAACACCCTAGCATTTACTTCTTTTACAACCCCATCTATAAATATATTAAACAACCATGGTGACATTACACATCCCTGTCTAAGACCTACTTTTACCGGGAAGTACAGTGGACCCCCGGTATTCGATATTAATCCGTTCCTGAGAGCTCATCGAATACCGATAATATCGAAAACCGAATCAATTTACTTCATAAGAAATAATGGAAATCAAATTAATCCGTGCAAGACACCCAAAAGTATGAAAAAAAAAAATTTCTACATGAAATATTAAGTTTAATGCAATAGAATAATTACAATAACGATAAAATAATTGACACTTACCTTTAATGAAGATCTGGTGATGATTGATGGGAGGGGAGAGGTGTTAGTGTTTCGAAGGGGAATCCCCTTTCATTAGGACTTGAGGTAGCAAGTCCTTTTCCGGGGTTACTTCCCTTCTTCTTTTAATGCCACTAGGACCAGCTTGAGAGTCACTGGACTTCTGTCGCACAACATAACTGGCAGCCTCACCATGCCTAATCACACTATGTATGCCACTACGATTCTTAAATCTTTCAAACCAACCTTTGCTGGCCTTAACCATTTGACTGTTTTCGACGTATAAATACGTCTTACGAGCCAATGTTTCTGACATATATATGGGTGGTAGACAGCAACCACCCAGGGAGGTACTACCGTCCTGCCAAGTGAGTGTAAAACGAAAGCCTGTAATTGTTTTACATGATGGTAGGATTGCTGATGTCTTTTGTCTGTCTCATAAATATGCAAGATTACAGGCATGTCTTGCTACTTCTACTTACACTTATGTCACACTACACATACATATACACATTTATTCATACACACTCATCTGAGTTTTCTTTGATTTTATCTTAATAGTTCTTGGTCTTATTAATTTTCCTTTTATATCCATGGGGAAGTGGAATAAGAATCTTTCCTCCGTAAGCCATGCGTGTTGTAAAAGTCAACTAAAATGCCGGGAACAATGGGCTAGTAACCCCTTTTCCTGTAAAGATTACTAAAAAGAATAAGAAGAAGAAAATTGTCAAAGTGGGAAGTCTGAATGTGCGTGGATGTTGTGCAGATGATAAGAAAGAGATGATTGTGGATGTTATGAATGAGAAGAAGCTGGATGTCCTGGCTTTAAGTGAAACAAAGCTGAAGGGGGTGGGAGAGTTTCAATGGAGAGGAATAAATGGGATTAGGTCAGGGGTTTCAAATAGAGTTAGAGCTAAAGAAGGAGTAGCAATAATGTTGAAGGATAAGCTATGGCAGGAAAAGAGGGACTATAAATGTATTAATTCAAGGATTATGTGGAGTAAAATAAAGATTGGATGTGAAAAGTGGGTTATAATAAGCGTGTATGCACCTGGAGAAGAGAGAAGTGTAGAGGAGAGAGAGAGATTTTGGGAAATGTTGAGTGAATGCGTGGGGAGTTTTGAATCAAGTGTGAGAGTAATGGTGGTTGGGGATTTCAATGCTAAAGTGGGTAAAAATGTTATGGAGGGAGTAGTAGGTAAATTTGGGGTGCCAGGGGTAAATGTAAATGGGGAGCCTTTAATTGAGCTATGTGTAGAAAGAAATTTGGTAATAAGTAATACATATTTTATGAAAAAGAGGATAAATAAATATACAAGGTATGATGTAGCACGTAATGAAAGTAGTTTATTAGATTATGTATTGGTGGATAAAAGGTTGATGGGTAGGCTCCAGGATGTACATGTTTATAGAGGGGCAACTGATATATCGGATCATTATTTAGTTGTAGCTACAGTTAGAGTAAGAGGTAGATGGGAAAAGAGGAAGGTGGCAACAACAAGTAAGAGGGAGGTGAAAGTGTATAAACTAAGGGAGGAGGAAGTTCGGGCGAGATATAAGCGACTATTGGCAGAAAGGTGGGATAGTGCAAAGATGAGTAATGGGGGGGTTGAAGAGGGTTGGAATAGTTTTAAAAATGCAGTATTAGAATGTGGGGCAGAAGTTTGTGGTTATAGGAGGGTGGGTGCAGGAGGAAAGAGGAGTGATTGGTGGAATGATGAAGTAAAGGGTGTGATAAAAGAGAAAAAGGTAGCTTATGAGAGGTTTTTACAAAGCAGAAGTGTTATAAGAAGAGCAGAATATATGGAGAGTAAAAGAAAGGTAAAGAGAGTGGTGAGAGAGTGCAAAAGGAGAGCAGATGATAGAGTGGGAGAGGCACTGTCAAGAAATTTTAATGAAAATAAGAAAAAATTTTGGAGTGAGTTAAACAAGTTAAGAAAGCCAAGGGAAAATATGGATTTGTCAGTTAAAAACAGAGTAGGGGAGTTAGTAGATGGGGAGATGGAGGTATTAGGTAGATGGCGAGAATATTTTGAGGAACTTTTAAATGTTAAGGAAGAAACAGAGGCAGTAATTTCATGCACTGGTCAGGGAGGTATACCATCTTTTAGGAGTGAAGAAGAGCAGAATGTAAGTGTGGGGGAGGTACGTGAGGCATTACGTAAAATGAAAGGGGGTAAAGCAGCTGGTACTGATGGGATCATGACAGAAATGTTAAAAGCAGGGGGGGATATAGTGTTGGAGTGGTTGGTACTTTTGTTCAATAAATGTATGAAAGAGGGGAAGGTACCTAGGGATTGGCGGAGAGCATGTATAGTCCCTTTATATAAAGGGAAAGGGGACAAAAGAGACTGTAAAAATTATAGAGGAATAAGCTTACTGAGTATACCAGGAAAAGTGTACGGTAGGGTTATAATTGAAAGAATTAGAGGTAAGACAGAATGTAGGATTGCGGATGAGCAAGGAGGTTTCAGAGTGGGTAGGGGATGTGTAGATCAAGTGTTTACATTGAAGCATATATGTGAACAGTATTTAGATAAAGGTAGGGAAGTTTTTATTGCATTTATGGATTTAGAAAAGGCATATGATAGAGTGGATAGAGGAGCAATGTGGCAGATGTTGCAAGTATATGGAATAGGTGGTAAGTTATTAAATGCTGTAAAGAGTTTTTATGAAGATAGTGAGGCTCAGGTTAGGGTGTGTAGAAAAGAGGGAGACTATTTCCCGGTAAAAGTAGGTCTTAGACAGGGATGTGTAATGTCACCATGGTTGTTTAATATATTTATAGATGGGGTTGTTAAGGAAGTAAATGCTAGGGTGTTTGGGAGAGGGGTGGGATTAAATTATGGGGAATCAAATTCAAAATGGGAATTGACACAGTTACTTTTTGCTGATGATACTGTGCTTATGGGAGATTCTAAAGAAAAATTGCAAAGGTTAGTGGATGAGTTTGGGAATGTGTGTAAAGGTAGAAAGTTGAAAGTGAACATAGAAAAGAGTAAGGTGATGAGGGTGTCAAATGATTTAGATAAAGAAAAATTGGATATCAAATTGGGGAGGAGGAGTATGGAAGAAGTGAATGTTTTCAGATACTTGGGAGTTGACGTGTCGGCGGATGGATTTATGAAGGATGAGGTTAATCATAGAATTGATGAGGGAAAAAAGGTGAGTGGTGCGTTGAGGTATATGTGGAGTCAAAAAACGTTATCTATGGAGGCAAAGAAGGGAATGTATGAAAGTATAGTAGTACCAACACTCTTATATGGGTGTGAAGCTTGGGTGGTAAATGCAGCAGCGAGGAGACGGTTAGAGGCAGTGGAGATGTCCTGTTTAAGGGCAATGTGTGGTGTAAATATTATGCAGAAAATTCGGAGTGTGGAAATTAGGAGAAGGTGTGGAGTTAATAAAAGTATTAGTCAGAGGGCAGAAGAGGGGTTGTTGAGGTGGTTTGGTCATTTAGAGAGAATGGATCAAAGTAGAATGACATGGAAAGCATATAAATCTATAGGGGAAGGAAGGCGGGGTAGGGGTCGTCCTCGAAAGGGTTGGAGAGAGGGGGTAAAGGAGGTTTTGTGGGTAAGGGGCTTGGACTTCCAGCAAGCGTGCGTGAGCGTGTTAGATAGGAGTGAATGGAGACGAATGGTACTTGGGACCTGACGATCTGTTGGAGTGTGAGCAGGGTAATATTTAGTGAAGGGATTCAGGGAAACCGGTTATTTTCATATAGTCGGACTTGAGTCCTGGAAATGGGAAGTACAATGCCTGCACTTTAAAGGAGGGGTTTGGGATATTGGCAGTTTGGAGGGATATGTTGTGTATCTTTATATGTGTATGCTTCTAGACTGTTGTATTCTGAGCACCTCTGCAAAAACAGTGATAATGTGCGAGTGTGGTGAAAGTGTTGAATGATGATGAAAGTATTTTCTTTTTGGGGATTTTCTTTCTTTTTTGGGTCACCCTGCCTCGGTGGGAGACGGCCGACTTGTTGAAAAAAAAAAAAAAAAAAAAAAAAAAAATATACTCAATAATTCTAGCGGCTTCAAATCAA
>NC_091350.1:14510667-14692427 GCF_038502225.1 Cherax quadricarinatus | reverse complement strand
TAAGGCCTACTTTTACTGGGAAATAATTTCCCTCTTTCCTACATACTCTAACTTGAGCCTCACTATCCTCGTAAAAACTCTTCACTGCTTTCAGTAACCTACCTCCTACACCATACATCTGCAGCATCTGCCACATTGCCTCCCTATCCACCCTGTCATATGCCTTTTCCAAATCCATAAATGCCACAAAGACCTCTTTAGCCTTATCTAAATACTGTTCACTTGTATGTTTCACTGTAAACACCTGGTCCACACACCCCCTACCTTTCCTAAAGCTTCCTTGTTCATCTGCTATCCTATTCTCCGTCTTACTCTTAATTCTTTCAATAATAACTCTACCATACACTTTACCAGGTATACTCAACAGACTTATCCCCCTATAATTTTTGCACTCTCTTTTGTCCCCTTTGCCTTTATACAAAGGAACTATGCATGCTCTCTGCCAATCCCTAGGCACCTTACCCTCTTCCATACATTTATTAAATAATTGCACCAACCACTCCAAAACTATATCCCCACCTGCTTTTAACATTTCTATCTTTATCCCATCAATCCCGGCTGCCTTACCCCCTTTCATTTTACCTACTGCCTCACGAACTTCCCCCACACTCACAACTGGCTCTTCCTCACTCCTACAAGATGTTAGTCCTCCTTGCCCTATACACGAAATCACAGCTTCCCTATCTTCATCAACATTTAACAATTCCTCAGAATATTCCTTCCATCTTCCCAATACCTCTAACTCTCCATTTAATAACTCTCCTCTCCTATTTTTAACTGACAAATCCATTTGTTCTCTAGGCTTCCTTAACTTGTTAATCTCACTCCAAAACTTTTTCTTATTTTCAACAAAATTTGTTGATAACATCTCCCCCACTCTGTCATTTGCTCTCTTTTTACATAGAATTGATGAGGGAAAAAAGGTGAGTGGTGCGTTGAGGTATATGTGGAGTCAAAAAACGTTACCTATGGAGGCAAAGAAGGGAATGTATGAAAGTATAGTAGTTCCAACACTCTTATATGGGTGTGAAGCTTGTGTTGTGAATGCAGCAGCAAGGAGACGGTTGGAGGCGGTAGAGATGTCCTGTCTAAGGGCAATGTGTGGTGTAAATATTATGCAGAAAATTCGGAGTGTGGAAATTAGGAGAAGGTGTGAAGTTAATAAAAGTATTAGTCAGAGGGCTGAAGAGGGGTTGTTGAGGTGGTTTGGTCATTTAGAGAGAATTGATCAAAGTAGAATGACATTGAGAGCACTTAAATCGGTAGGAGAAGGAAGACTGGGTAGGGATTGTCCTCGTAAAGGTTGGAAGGAAGGGGTAAGGGAGGTTTTATGGGCGAGGGGCTTGGACTTCCAGCAGGCGTGCATGAGCGTGTTCGATAGGAGTGAATGGAGATGAATGTTATTTGGGACCTGATGATCTGCTGGAGTGTGAGCAGGGTAATATTTAGTGAAGGGATTCAGGGAAACCGGTTATTTTTATATAGCTGGACTTGAGTCCTGGAAATGGGAAGTACAATGCCTGCACTCTAAAGGAGGGGTTTCGGGATATTAGCAGTTTGGAGGGATATGTTGTGTATCTTTATACGTATATGCTTCTAAACTGTTGTGTTCTGAGCACCTCTGCAAAAACAGTGATTATGTGTGAGTGAGATGAAAGTGTTGAATGATGATGAAAGTATTTTCTTTTTGGGGATTTTCTTTCTTTTTTGGGTCACCCTGCCTCAGTGGGAAACGGCTGACTTGTTGAAAAAAAAAAAAATTATGAAGCCAACAAATTTTCATTTTATTTGAAAAAATACTTGTACTATGCATTGTCATTTATGTGCTGAATGTAATATCCCAAGAATTTAATTTTGTGTCAGCTAGCTTTAGACATTCATGAAATACTGTGTATACTATGAGATACTCATGAAGTATTATTCACCATGGCCTTATGCAACATACTGTATATTTTATTGTGAATATGTTTACTACCTTGTTTTAGTATAGTAGAGTAGTAATTAGTACATTGAATGGTGGATAAGGTAGGTAGTGTATTGATGTATTATTGTGTAGCACTGCACCTTCTAACACCAGCATGCCATGACTGCACCCTGTCTCTTGTAGAATGTAAGTGGCAGTTGCCAGTGGGATGAGCTGATGGGGCCAGACAACTCTCCCCCACCTGAATATTCCTCTTTTTTGCCCTCGGGCCACTCAACCAACATGGGCACTGCTCCCAATGCTCCGTATCCCAGTTTGCCCATCGGTGGTCAGCCTGCACGTCCACAGTTCCCGCCTGATGTTAACTCTGGTGCTGGCAATCTTAAGGTAGTTGGCATTTTTATGTATAAACAGAACAGTGGTTCATTTAGGAAAGCTTTCTTATAAATAACATAAGCCAAAAATACATTGAAATAGTACAGTATTCAAGGTTGATTTGTTCCTCAGTTTATCAAACATTTTTCATTCTTATGACCATATGGTGCATGTGGGGTATGCTCATTTTTTGTTTTTAAATGCCAGCAAATAGTCATGTTATTCTTATATAGGTGTTCTGACAGTGTAGCACTGTACAATACAGTGAAACCTTGGTTTTTGTGATTAATCCGTTCCAGAGAGTCTGCCAAAAACCAAAATTCACGAAAACCATAACTATTTACCCCATAAGAAATAATGTAAATCCAATTAATCCGTTCCAGACACCTAAAAGTATTAACAAAAACTACATTTTTTTAGAGATTAAATATAGATTTACATACAGAAAAGAATGACAAATAAATATAAAGCACTAATAAAATGTATAAATGAACATTTAACATCACACTTACTTTTATTGAAGACTCTTGTTGGTGTATGGAAGACAGGGAGGAGGGGAGAGGGGGGGGCAAGTTTGTTTGCAGACAGGACAAAATGCTTGAATATGATGCTAATATCAAATCTATGGCTTATTTATCTATCACAATTCATCTAATTTAACATAATAAACTTTCTTCTTTTCTTTCAACAAACTGGCCGTATCCCACCGAGGCGGGGTGGCCCAAAAGGAAAAATGGAAGTTTCTCCTTTTACATTTAGTAATATATACAGGAGAAGGGGTTACTAGCCCCTTGCTCCCGGCATTTTAGTCGCCTCTTACAACACGCATAGCTTACGGAGGAA
Organism: Cherax quadricarinatus; assembly: GCF_038502225.1. Lineage (NCBI taxonomy): Eukaryota > Metazoa > Arthropoda > Malacostraca > Decapoda > Parastacidae > Cherax > Cherax quadricarinatus. Next base: position 14,689,285 of record NC_091350.1, on the reverse strand, counting down.
GAATTCTGTTCCACTTCCCCATGGAGATAAGAGGAAATAAACAAGAACTAGAAAGAAAATAGAAGAAAACCCAGATGGGTGTGTACATATATGTTTGTACATGTATGTGTAGTGTGACTTAAGTGTCAGTAGAAATAGCAAGACGTACCTGAAATCTTGCATGTTTATGAGACAGAAAAAAAGACACCAGCAATCCTACCATCATGTAAAACAATTACAGGCTTTCGTTTTACACTCGCTTGGCAGGACGGTAGTACCTCCCTGGGCGGTTGCTGTCTACCAACCCACTACCTAGGGACATAATAAACAATATTAATAATATAGAAACATGATATATACTCTAAAATAAATAAAATGTCATTATGTATGTGAGGAGTAAGTGATGGTGTTGCTGTTGAGTTTATAAGGGCCACTGACAGCATAAGCCGTACATATTAGTGGTGGTGGAGGCAGCGGTGTTGCTAGTGGCCCTATATACCTCCAATAACATTGGAGGAGTTAGTTTTGTGTCCTTTTTCCATCGCTTAATCGCTCTACTTAATGGCTACATTGTTAATGCTACACTTCGTCACTGGCTGGCGCTGTAGCGTTTATCGACTCCTGCTGCTTTAGTATCGTACATATCGTAGAATCACTGAAGAAGGCACATTCTCCTCTCTCTCTTCCTCCTCCAGTTTGGTACTTTGCTACGAGTTTTTTCTTTAATTCTATCATGTTTCTCACCTTCTTTACCATAGGGCAGCACCAGGAGCTTACTTTTGGCCCATGGTGGCTTTTTTAGCAGTTGCAAGCACAAAAAACACTGGATTATTGCAAAATGTTTTGTATGAATGTAGGGTGGCATGCTCACTCGCCGAGAAACAATGCCAGGCTGGCACTGAGTGCATCTGTGGCAGCCTGTGTGTGTGGGGCCTCTGGGACACGTACTGTACCACCGCCGAAATCCAAGGGAAATCCAAGGAAAAAAGTTGCCGATAACCAAAATTCATGATAACCAAGACTAACAAAAACCAAGGGTCCAATGTATTGTAAATGAATTTTGTATTTTTTACTTTTTTTTTTTCATGTGAATGTATGGTTCACCTGTGGTAATGAATACTCATATTTTTGGATAAAAATAATTCAATAATTTTTTTTAACACACTGGCTGTCTCCTACTGAGGTAGGGTGACCCCCAAAAAAAAGCAACACTTTCACCATCATTCACTCCATCAGAGTCGTGCCAGAGGCAGGCAGACGGTACAGTTCAGATGCCTCTCCAAGCTACAAATATCCCCACCCCTCCCTCAGAGTGCAGGACTGTACTTCCCACTTCTAGGACTCAAGCCCAGCTAATTGGTTTCCCTGAATTCCTTACACTCCAGCAACTGTTCAAGTCCCAAAAAATGCTTGCCTCCAATCACTCCTGTAGAACACACTTAAACATGCCTGCTGGATATCCAATCCCTCTCACACACAAAGCCTTCTTTACCCCCCAACCCCCTTCCCTCCAACTTTTCCTAGGGTGACCCCTACCTTGCCTTCCCTCCTATAGATTTATATACCCTTTAAATCATCCTAATTTGTTCCATCCTCTCTAAATGTTTAAACCACCTCAAGAACTCCCTCTTCAACTTTCTGGATAATACTTTTAGCAATCCTAGACCTCCAAGCTACAAATTCTCTGCATAATATTTACACCACACATTGCCCTCAGACATGACATCTCCACTGTCTCCAGCCTCCTCCTCACTGCAACATTCACAACCCATGCTTCACACCCATATAAGAGCGTTGATACCATTATACTCTCATACGTTCCCCTCTTTGCTTCCATGGATAACATAAAAAAAAAAATTTCTTTTTAGTCCAGGGATTTGATCTCCGGACCTCAGTAATGAGAGATATGACTCTCTACTTTTAACGCTTTAGGTTTTAACCAATGAACTCCAACAAGGGTGACGTGAGTGTATGTATTTTTTTTTTTTTTAACACATGCCATCTCCCACTGAGGCAGGGTGACCCAAAAAAGAAAGAAAACCTTTCACCATCACTCATACATAATCACTGTCTTTGCAGAGGTGCTGAGATATAACAGTTTAGATGTCCCTCCAAACTGCCAATATCCCAGACCCCTCCTTTAAAGTGCAGGCATTGTACTTCCCGTTTCCAGGACTCCCGGCTAACTGGTTTCCCTGAATCCATTCACAAAATATTAGCTTGCTCACACTCCAACAGCTCGTCAGGTCACAAAAACCATTCATCTCCATTCACTCCTATCTAACATACTCACACATGCCTGCTGCATGTCAAAGCCCCTTGTACACAAAACCTCTTTTACCCCCCCTCCCTCCATCCTTTCCTAGGATGACCCCTACCCCTCCTCCTCTCCACTACAGATTTATACACCGTCCAGGTCATCCTATTTTGCTCCATCCTCTCTAAATGACCAAACCACCTCAACAACCCCTCTTCATCCCTCTGAATAATACTTTTAGTAACTCCACACCTAATCTCCAAGCTATGAATTCTCTGCACGATATTTACACCACACACATTGCCCTTAGACATGACATGTCCACTGCCTCCAGCCTTCTTCTTGCTGCAGCATTTACAACTCATGCTTCACACCCAATCCTCTTTGCTCCTCTACAGTCCTGATTTCTGTCTTAGCCCCAACTCTTTCTAATAATTCTTCTGTGCATTTTACACGGTTACCTCAGTAAGCCTATCCCTTATAATTCTTACATTGTCTCTTGTCCTCTTCTCTTGTACTAAGGAAGTATGCATGCTCTCAGCTAATCTGTAGGTTCTTTCCTTTCATGCATATGTAGAAAAAATATGCAAACCACTCCACTACTTCCCCACCTGCTTTTATCATCACTCTTAATCCAGTTTGTCCCAACTGCTTTACCTCCTTTCATTTTACCAAATATCTCATGCACTATACCCTTATTCACCTCTGCTGAAACCTAAACAGGGTGCTTACATATATATGAAGGTGAGTTAATAAGCATATTTAACCCTTAACCCTTTGACTGTTTACTACGTATAAATACGTTTCACGAGCCAGTGTTTCTGATGTATTTATACGCACAAATTCTAGCGGCTTCAAATCAAGCGGGGAAAGGCCTGGTAGGCCTACATGAGAGAGAATGGGTCTCAGTGGTCGGTGTGCACCCTGTGAAAAAAATCTGGGACCCAGCGGTGCATTGTGGGAACGCCATCTTGTTAGTCCATTTTCACCATGCCTCTCAGTAAGAAGTTCCTCACTCCTCGGCAGATTGGAGGTCTTTTGTTCCCAAGTGATAGCTCTAACAGCGATGAAAATGTCAGTGACAGTGAATTCCAGGGTTTTGAAGTGAGTGTTACCAGAAAAAGTGCCCAGGATAACGTAATTAGTGATGAAAACCCAGATGACCCACAACCTTCCACCTCTGGTGCTGGGCCGGCTTGTTCACGTTCACGTTCACCTGTACCAGGACGAAAGAGGAAACTATTTGGTCGTGTACAACACCCAGATGATAGCAGTGAATGTGATAGTGATAGTGATTTCAAGGTCATTGAAAGCAGTTCTAGTGACAGTGAGGGTGAATATTCCCCAGTGAAGCGGCAGTATGTACGACGTAGCATGCGGTCTGGTAGTGTTTCATATGTTGTTCCAAGGGGAAGGAGAATCTCTGGGAGCACATCCCATGGCCCTACACCACGACCTGATAGTGAAGATGACGATATTGTAACAATGGGTATGAATGATGTGAGTGAGGGAGCAGGCAGTGGTGGTGATAGTGAGGGTGGCACGGCCCATGTGGCACCATCAGCGGGCCACGCTACTACCCACGCTGCTGACTCTGCACAACAACCAGCCTCACCCGACCCCACACTCCCACAACCTGCACTCCCACAACCTGCACAACCACAACCCGCACAACCACAACCACGGTACAATATCCAGACCCCACCAGCAGACCTCATCTGGGATTGGCAGGACGGTGACGAGTTTGTTCCCAGTCCCCATGACTTTGATGAAACACAAAGTGGAATAAAGCCATCATGTCCACTTGGGAACAATGCCAGTGAACTGGACTGCTTTGAGTTATTCTTCGATGAACCCCTGATGGACATCATTGTCAGGGAAACAAACACATACTGTGATTACACCATGGCAAATACAATTCTCTCGCTAAAATCACGGCTACACAAGTGGAAGGAGACAACTGTGGCAGAGATGTACCTGTTTTTTGCCACAATAATGCTTATGCCACATGTGTATAAGCACACTGTCACCACATACTGGGCAACAGAACGCCTGATTTCAACTCCAGGTTTTAGTGACATTATAGTTGTCAATCGTTTCCTGATACTCTTACGTATGTTACACTTTTCAGACAAAACCAGGCCTAACAGAAGCGACAGGTTATATAAGATAAATGTGTTTATGTACCTGAAACAAAAGTGCTACATGTATTTTTATCCCTTCAGGAAGCTTGTTATTGATGAGTCCTTGATTTTATTCAAAGGAAGACTCTCATTCAAGCAATATATACCAAGCAAGAGGAAACACTTTGGTATAAAGCTATTTGTACTGTGTGATTGCAGAAGTGGTCTAGTTTTGGATATCATTGTGTACACTGGCAGTAATACTTTGAGAGATACCATGAAGTTATTGGGTATCTCTGGTGATGTGGTTCGAACAATGATGGAACCATATCTTGGTAAGGGGCATACGTTATTTACTGATAACTGGTACACAAGCCCCTTACTCAGTGATTTCTTGCGAGTGAACTTGACAGACGTGTGTGGCACAGTGCGTCGTAATCGTAAACATATGCCAAGGTTCGACGCTGGCACTCGCAGAGGTGAGGTGCAAGCCTTTGCTGCCAATGACATCATGGCATTTCGGTGGCATGACAAACGTGATGTCACATTATTGACATCAGTTCACCGAAACGAAATGGTACACAGTGGCAGGCACAACAGAGAGACCAATGAACCCATTCTAAAGCCTGCAGCTGTCATGGACTACAACCTCAATATGCGCTTAGTGGACAAATGTGACATGCAGATTGGGTTTGCAGACTGTGTACGCAAGAGTTATAAGTGGTATATAAAACTTTTTTTCCATCTTGTTGATATCTCTATGCTGAATGCTTATAACATATACAAGTTGAAGACCAACAAAACACCAAAATATGGTGAATTTTGCTTGTCAGTAATCAGACAAATAATTGCAAAATACCAAGGAGCAACACCTGCAATAGACCAGCGCCCACGAAATTACCAACACACGTCATCTCGTTTGAGGCCTGGTGATCACTACCCCATGCAACTGCCTCCTACTACTGCCAAGAAAAATGCTCAGAAGAGGTGTTATGTATGTATGCATACCACAAAACGCCCACAAACACGCAGAGACACTCGTTTTATGTGTGAGGAGTGTGAAGTGCCCCTCTACATATACCCATGTTTCAAAGAGTTCCACAAGCTGCAGCAGTTCTAGGAACATGTTTAGTGACTGTACATGTGTATATATATTATGGAACAATAGTAATAAACATTGTTTTGTATTGTTTGTGTAAACAAAGTGTATACACAAACTAATAGTGATAAAGTTTGTTCTGTTATTGTGTTGTAAACAATGAGTGTATATTTGAAGAATGCACCTTACATTGGTCTCACAGGCCACATAAGTTACCTGGAACAGAAAAATATTGAAAAATGCAAGAAACCTTTGAATTAGAGTAAATAAAAGAATACCGGGTGGGCGGCAGTTGCCGCTGTTGCCGTACGCATGTCACTTTCTGCAAACTTTGCGGCTCTATATCTCGGTAAGTACTGATGGCAAAAAATTTTTTTTAGGCTTAAAACACTCAGAAGAATACAGGTCTCCCTCAACATTCGCGAGGGTTAGGGGATCAAGAGCCTCGCGAATGTTGAAAAACCATGAATGTTTGGTGCCCCCAATATATTGTAGGGAAATATAATACAATACTGCTTCCTTAACTTGTTGAACCATGAACAATCATAAAATACATGAAAACGTCGTAAATTGTACTAAATATATACGTACATGTTATGCTTTAATAACATGTATGTTATTAAATACCACAGACTCCACCAATGCCTCCACCACTTCCCCAACCACTGCGAGTCCCTACTACCCTCCCTCCGACCCCCGCAACTGGCAGCCAGCCCTCCCACCACTCAGTGTTTGTTCATTATTTGCTATTAAACTACAGTATAAATAATGTAAACCCATTCATGACTGCATATTGCAATGGCTATTCGGACAGGTATTAGACGGTGACATCATGTGTTTACTCTTGAACATAGCAAAGAATCAAACATTTCTGCTACTGCTAATAATAACAATAGTAATAATAATAATAATAATAATAATAATAATAATAATATAATAATACTACTAATAATAATACGATATAATTGAAGGAAATTATACAAAAATACGAGGGAGTGGTTGACACATCGTCAGTGTGGCTTTGTTTATGCTGGAGTGAGTGTTAGTCTCCCTGCTCTTCCAAACATTTCACAATAATTCAGCGGTTGAGGCAGTGGTATTTAATAACATATATGTTATAAATAATAATAGTACATATTATTAACAACATGTATTATTATTAATAACATGTATGTTATTAAATACCACTGCCTCAATCGCTTCCTCAACAGCTGCCTCGCCCACTGCCTCAATCGCTTCCTCAACAGCTGCCTCACCCACTGCCTCAATCGCTTCCTCAACAGCTGCCTCACCCACTGCCTCAATCTCTTCCTCAACAGCTGCCTCAACCACTGCCTCAATCGTTTCCTCAACAGCTGCCTCAACCACTGCCTCAATCGCTGCCTCAACAGCTGCCTCAACAGCTGCCTCAACAGCTGCCTCAACAGCTGCCTCACCCACTGCCTCAACCACTGCCTCAATCGCTGCCTCAACAGCTGCCTCAATCGCTGCCTCAATCGCTGCCTCAATCGCTGCCTCAACCACTGCCTCAACAGCTGCCTCAACAGCTGCCTCAACAGCTGCCTCAACCACTGCCTCTACCACACCAGTCGCACTCAATCTACAAGCACCAAACACAATGAATTATTGTGAAATGTTTGGAAGAGCAGGGAGACTAATGTTCACTCCAGCATAAACAAAGCCACACTGACGATGTGTCAACCACTCCCTCGTATTTTTGTACAACTTCCTTCTTCAATTATATCGTATTTATTATTATTATTATTATTGTTACTATTGTTATTATTAGCAGTAGCAGAAATGTTTGATTCTTTGCTGTGTTCAAGAGTAAACACATGATGTCACCGTCTAATACCTGTCCGAATAGCCATTCCAATATGCAGTCATGAATGGGTTTACATTATTTATACTGTAGTTTAATAGCAAATAATGAACAAACAAAACACTCACCACACTGAGTGGTGGGAGAGCTGGCTGCCAGTTGCGAGGGTCGGTGGAAGGGTAGTAAGGACTCGCAGGTGGCGGGAAACTTGAATATAATTTGGCGGCTGGGAATTTGGTGGCTGGAAATTTGGCGGTTGGAAATTCGCGAATGTGTGAAGTCCGCGAAAGCTGAAAACGTGAATGTTGAGGGAGACCTGTATTCCTAACATTTTCATAAGAAAAAATAATTTTTTTTTTCGAATATTTGGCGACATAGAATGACAGTTTCAGAGAGGGGCCTTAAACAGTCAAAGAGTTAAACTGTCCAAACGTAGATCTGCGTCCACATGCAGGGGGGGGCTCCGAATGTAGATGTACATTTTTTTACATGCTTTCAAATGGGGAAAATCGAGGTCGGAGCGCTACGCACATGAACGTAGATCTACATTTGGACAGTTTAAGGGTTAAACATGCCAGAGCAATTCAGTATTAAAAAATAATGCTTTTGGGTGACAGCAGTATGCAAAATACCAGAATGTAGAATTTTTACATACAGTACTATGGTAGCAAAATTTATAACTTTGATATTCATTTTATGGTATGATAGATTGCAAAAAAAAAATTTTACATTTTCATTACCAGTTAAAATAAGCAAAATATAGGCCATTTAGTGTATTACTTTGGTGAAGTTCCATAACTCCACACACTAAAGAGCTATAAAATTTTCTGATCTGGTTCTTTGATGGTGTATTAGCTTCTCTCACTCAGAAGTCACTTTTTAGTGTATTGTTACATAAAAATGCTCATCATATTTAGAAATTTTGTTCATCATTTGTTTACTGCCCTGGCCTTGTAAACCATCCAATTTATCTCTGAGTACAGTGAGTTTTGCTTTTTCATTAGTAGCTCTCAGAATATGTAGTCCCTCATATATCCTGTCACATTCTTCTTTCACCTCTTTGTTGTCAAAGGGGTTATACAGTACCTTGAGGAATGGGAGGCAGATATATTTGGTTCAAAGAAAGGGAGGGTAGTTTTAATTCTTCTTTATCAGGAGCCCTTTACCAGCATCAAGGTAATCTCCCTTGAAGAGCCTGTTTTGTTTAGTTGGTTGTATGCTTTCTGAGTTATAAGTTTTTATCTTTAGTGTTTATTTCTTCCTCCAGATTTTTTTTGAAGGCGAGTGTTACAAAAAAGTAATATCTAATAAGCATAGAGATCTCCAGTGAATACTAGAAAGAACTGCCCTTCTAGCATCCAGCCTGTTACTGGGTTTTTGTAATAAGTAGTCAGTATCCTGGTCCAATTATCCATTAGAATTCAATAAGATTCAATAGTGCTTCAGGATTACAACTGGTAGGCTACTAACTAAAGAAATTAAAATTTAAAAAGTTTATTAATAAAAGGTTGTTTAGGCGTATATTATGAAAGTAAATTAATCAAAATAATCACTTCTCTCGTGTACAGTAGTATTGTGCTGAAGGCGCATATCACATCATTATAGCTTTTAAGTACTGTCTGGTACATTAACATTTAATAACATAATACAAATATATACAAGGTAGTAGGTTGGTAGACAGCAACCACCCAGGGAGGTACTACCGTCCTGCCAAGTGAGTGTAAAACGAAAGCCTGTAATTGTTTTACATGATGGTAGGATTGCTGGTGTCTTTTGTCTGTCTCATAAATATGCAAGATTACAGGTACGTCTTGCTACTTCTACTTACACTTAGGTCACACTACACATACATGTACACGTTTATTTATACACACTCATCTGAGTTTTCTTTGATTTTATCTTAATAGTTCTTGATCTTATTACTTTTCCTTTTATATCCATGGGGAAGTGGAATAAGAATCTTTCCTCCGTAAGCCATGCGTGTTGTAAAAGTCAAATAAAATGCCGGGAACAATGGGCTAGTAACCCCTTTTCCTGTAAAGATTACTAAAAAGAATAAGAAGAAGAAAATTGTCAAAGTGGGAAGTCTGAATGTGCGTGGATGTTGTGCAAATGATAAGAAAGAGATGATTGTGGATGTTATGAATGAGAAGAAACTGGATGTCCTGGCTTTAAGTGAAACAAAGCTGAAGGGGGTGGGAGAGTTTCAATGGAGAGGAATAAATGGGATTAGGTCAGGGGTTTCAAATAGAGTTAGAGCTAAAGAAGGAGTAGCAATAATGTTGAAGTATAAGCTATGGCAGGAAAAGAGGGACTACAAATGCATAAATTCAAGGATTATGTGGAGTAAAATAAAGATTGGATGTGAAAAGTGGGTTATAGTAAGCGTGTATGCACCTGGAGAAGAAAGAAGTGTAGAGGAGAGAGAGAGATTTTGGGAAATGTTGAGTGAATGCGTGGGGAGTTTTGAATCAAGTGTGAGAGTAATGGTGGTTGGGGATTTCAATGCTGAAGTGGGTAAAAATGTTATGGAGGGAGTAGTAGGTAAATTTGGGGTGCCAGGGGTAAATGTAAATGGGGAGCCTTTAATTGAGCTATGTGTAGAAAGAAATTTGGTAATAAGTAATACATATTTTATGAAAAAGAGGATAAATAAATATACAAGGTATGATGTAGCACGTAATGAAAGTAGTTTGTTAGATTATGTATTGGTGGATAAAAGGTTGATGGGTAGGCTCCAGGATGTACATGTTTATAGAGGGGCAACTGATATGTCAGATCATTATTTAGTTGTAGCTACAGTTAGAGTAAGAGGTAGATGGGAAAAGAGGAAGGTGGCAACAACAAGTAAGAGGGAGGTGAAAGTGTATAAACTAAGGGAGGAGGAAGTTCGGGCGAGATATAAGCGACTATTGGCAGAAAGGTGGGCTAGTGCAAAGATGAGTAGTGGGGGGGTTGAAGAGGGTTGGAATAGTTTTAAAAATGCAGTATTAGAATGTGGGGCAAAAGTTTGTGGTTATAGGAGGGTGGGGGCAGGAGGAAAGAGGAGTGATTGGTGGAATGATGAAGTAAAGGGTGTGATAAAAGAGAAAAAGGTAGCTTACGAGAGGTTTTTACAAAGCAGAAGTGTTATAAGAAGAGCAGAGTATATGGAGAGTAAAAGAAAGGTGAAGAGAGTGGTGAGAGAGTGCAAAAGGAGAGCAGATGAAAGAGTGGGAGAGGCACTGTCAAGAAATTTTAATGAAAATAAGAAAAAAATTTGGAGTGAGTTAAACAAGTTAAGAAAGCCTAGGGAAAGTATGGATTTGTCCATTAAAAACAGAGTAGGGGAGTTAGTAGATGGGGAGAGGGAGGTATTAGGTAGATGGCGAAAATATTTTGAGGAACTTTTAAATGTTGAGGAAGAAAGGGAGGCGGTAATTTCATGCACTGGCCAGGGAGGTATACCATCTTTTAGGAGTGAAGAAGAGCAGAATGCAAGTGTGGTGGAGGTACGTGAGGCATTACGTAGAATGAAAGGGGGTAAAGCAGCTGGAACTGATGGGATCATGACAGAAATGTTAAAAGCAGGGGGGGATATAGTGTTGGAGTGGTTGGTACTTTTGTTTAATAAATGTATGAAAGAGGGGAAGGTACCTAGGGATTGGCGGAGAGCATGTATAGTCCCTTTATATAAAGGGAAAGGGGACAAAAGAGATTGTAAAAATTATAGAGGAATAAGTTTACTGAGTATACCAGGAAAAGTATACGGTAGAGTTATAATTGAAAGAATTAGAGGTAAGACAGAATGTAGAATTGCGGATGAGCAAGGAGGCTTCAGAGTGGGTAGGGGATGTGTAGATCAAGTGTTTACATTGAAGCATATATGTGAACAGTATTTGGATAAAGGTAGGGAAGTTTTTATTGCATTTATGGATTTAGAAAAGGCATATGATAGAGTGGATAGAGGAGCAATGTGGCAGATGTTGCAAGTTTATGGAATAGGTGGTAAGTTACTAAATGCTGTAAAGAGCTTTTATGAGGATAGTGAGGCTCAGGTTAGGGTGTGTAGAAGAGAGGGAGAATACTTCCCGGTAAAAGTAGGTCTTAGACAGGGATGTGTAATGTCACCATGGTTGTTTAATATATTTATAGATGGGGTTGTAAAGGAAGTAAATGCTAGGGTGTTCGGGAGAGGGGTGGGATTAAATTATGGGGAATCAAATTCAAAATGGGAATTGACACAGTTACTTTTTGCAGATGATACTGTGCTTATGGGAGATTCTAAAGAAAAATTGCAAAGGTTAGTGGATGAGTTTGAGAATGTGTGTAAAGGTAGAAAGTTGAAAGTGAACATAGAAAAGAGTAAGGTGATGAGGGTATCAAATGATTTAGATAAAGAAAAATTGGATATCAAATTGGGGAGGAGGAGTATGGAAGAAGTGAATGTTTTCAGATAGATGGGAGTTGACGTGTCGGCGGATGGATTTATGAAGGATGAGGTTAATCATAGAATTGATGAGGGAAAAAAGGTGAGTGGTGCGTTGAGGTATATGTGGAGTCAAAAAACGTTATCTATGGAGGCAAAGAAGGGAATGTATGAAAGTATAGTAGTACCAACACTCTTATATGGATGTGAAGCTTGGGTGGTAAATGCAGCAGCGAGGAGACAGTTGGAGGCAGTGGAGATGTCCTGTCTAAGGGCAATGTGTGGTGTAAATATTATGCAGAAAATTCGGAGTGTGGAAATTAGGAGAAGGTGTGGAGTTAATAAAAACAATTAGTCAGAGGGCAGAAGAGGGGTTGTTGAGGTGGTTTGGTCATTTAGAGAGAATGGATCAAAGTAGAATGACATGGAAAGCATATAAATCTATAGGGGAAGGAAAGAGGGGTAGGGGTCGTCCTCGAAAGGGTTGGAAAGAGGGGGTAAAGGAGGTTTTGTGGGCGAGGGGCTTGGACTTCCAGCAAGCGTGCATGAGCGTGTTAGATAGGAGTGAATGGAGACGAATGATACTTGGGACCTGACGATCTGTTGGAGTGTGAGCAGGGTAATATTTAGTGAAGGGATTCAGGGAAACCGGTTATTTTCATATTGTCGGACTTGAGTCCTGGAAATGGGAAGTACAATGCCTGCACTTTAAAGGAGGGGTTTGGGATATTGGCAGTTTGGAGGGATATGTTGTGTATCTTTATATGTATATGCTTCTAAACTGTTGTATTCTGAGCACCTCTGCAAAAGCAGTGATAATGTGTGCATGTGGTGAAAGTGTTGAATGATGATGAAAGTATTTTCTTTTTGGGGATTTTCTTTCTTTTTTTTTTTTTTGGGTCACCCTGCCTCGGTGGGAGACGACCGACTTGTTGAAAAAAAAAAAAAAAAAAAAAAGTTTGTGTATGTGTGTAAGTGCTCTAAGTAGTTCACTATGTCTCAAGACTCGACTAGACTTAACCAGTGACTAACTAAAAGTTCTCGCATAAACTAACTTCTTGACCAACCTGGCAATCAGAACAGCTTGCTTGAACAATAAAATGACTGATAAGCCGAACAGCAAAATAGCAAGCAACTGCGACACAGAATCAGGAACAAGGAGATAATATAACGACACTAAGTAGGGACCATCTGCAGATCCTCCACAAAAGTCACAAAACTCCCATACTACTGAATCTAAGTTCAGCATTAGCAAATCCCCAACTGTGACAGTACACAGATACCAGTACAAATTAGGTCAGAAGCTACAGCTTAGGACCTGAGTTTCTCAGAGTGTCTATGTGACACACAACCTCAATACAATGTCGAAAATCACTAAGTCTAGGCAATGCTCTGTGAACAGAGTTACACAGAACCAACAGCAAGAGAGCGGCAGAGACGATCTTCCAACAAGAGCCAGTAAGGAAGACACGTCTTGTCGGAAGCCAAGCCAAACAGAAAAGCGGGCGAGTCAAAGCAAGACAGTCTCACCCAGATGAGGTGTGACCCCCCCCCCCCCCCTGACCACGTGACTCTGTGGACTGCTGCTGCCCAGCAACACAGAGAAGCCAGCAGGGAAACAAGCGGAACTGGTAGTTAGACAATGCTGTCTGCTACTTAACACTCTCGAACTACGAGCACTGAATAATATATACAGTGGACCCCCGGTTAACGATTTTAATCCGTGCAAGAGGGGTAATTGTTATGCGAAATAATCGTTATGTGAATGAATTTTCCCCATAAGAAATAATGGAAATAAAATTAATCTGTGCAAGACACCCAAAAGTATGAAAAAAAAAATTTTACCACATGAAATATACATTTTCCCACACACAAAGAGAAGGATACATGCACAATAGTAGAGCAGTACATGCACAGTATATATTGTGCATGTACTAGTCTACTAAATGAAGAATAAATGACACTTACCTTTATTGAAGATGCAGCAATGACTGATGAGACACTGTGTCCTGGGAGTGCCTTTTCCTCCTGAGTACTGTAGGTCCTGTTTGGCATTTTCTTCCAGAACAGGCCTTATCACACTGTGTATGCCACTACGATTCTTAAATCTCTCAAACCAACCTTTGCTGGCTTTAAATTCACCAATATGAGCACTAGTTCCAGGCATTTTTCCCTGTTCACCTGGGTGTTAGTCGACTTGTGTGGGTTGCATCCTGGGAGATAAGATTAAGGACCCCAATGGAAATAAGTTAGACAGTCTTCGATGACACTGACTTTTTTGGGTTATCCTGGGTGGCAAATCCTCTGGGGTTAATTGTTTCTTGGTATTCTCAATAAGCCACACCAACAACGGTGCTACAGCAGCAGCAGCAGCTGACAGTGCAGCAGCAGCAGCAGCTGTACCACCAATAGTAGCGATGGTTGATTGGGGTTTATTATACAACCTGGCCAGCTCGGAGACATGCACTCCACTTTCATACTTATCAATGATCTTTTTCTTCATCTCTATTGTAATTCTCACCCTTATTGCTGTAGGGTTGGCACTAGAAGCTTTCTTGGGGCCCATGGTCACTTATTTTCCAGAAAAAGCACCGAAAACACTGTAATAATACGAAATATTCCGATTGTATGCTTGGATGTTACCGCGGAGGCTGGCTGGTAAACAATGCCACCGGCGGAACATGTGAGCGCGTCTCGGAAGAAAATCGGTAAGCGGGTTTTTAAGCGGTATGTGAGGCAAAATTTTTGCAATTAAAGTAAGCGGTATGCGAAATAATCGCTATGTGATGCCATCGTTATGCGGGGGTCCACTGTATAAATGTTACATCCTACCTAATAATATAACTAAGTCAAATAATAATATAAAGCAATATATTTACGATTTAGCTAGTATCGCAAATATAAGCAATATAAAATTATATGAACAGATAATATACATTATATACATTGTGACCCGCTCAGGGGTCGCAATAGTGAGTGACTCTTGATACAAGAAATTGACCTTACTTTCCTTTTCTTGAATCACCCCTACACATCTACCCTCCCTTTTATTTTGGCCTAAATAGTTGGTATATGAGTCTATATGGGTCTATGAAAGATGAGGTGAATCATAGAATTGATGAGGGAAAAAGAGTGAGTGGTGCACTTAGGAGTCTGTGGAGACAAAGAACTTTGTCCTTGGAGGCAAAGAGGGGAATGTATGAGAGTATAGTTTTACCAACGCTCTTATATGGGTGTGAAGCGTGGGTGATGAATGTTGCAGCGAGGAGAAGGCTGGAGGCAGTGGAGATGTCATGTCTGAGGGCAATGTGTGGTGTGAATATAATGCAGAGAATTCGTAGTTTGGAAGTTAGGAGGAGGTGCGGGATTACCAAAACTGTTGTCCAGAGGGCTGAGGAAGGGTTGTTGAGGTGGTTCGGACATGTAGAGAGAATGGAGCGAAACAGAATGACTTCAAGAGTGTATCAGTCTGTAGTGGAAGGAAGGCGGGGTAGGGGTCGGCCTAGGAAAGGTTGGAGGGAGGGGGTAAAGGAGGTTTTGTGTGCGAGGGGCTTGGACTTCCAGCAGGCATGCATGAGCGTGTTTGATAGGAGTGAATGGAGACAAATGGTTTTTAATACTTGACGTGCTGTTGGAGTGTGAGCAAAGTAACATTTATGAAGGGATTCAGGGAAACCGGCAGGCCGGACTTGAGTCCTGGAGATGGGAAGTACAGTGCCTGCACTCTGAAGGAGGGGTGTTAATGTTGCAGTTTAAAAACTGTAGTGTAAAGCACCCTTCTGGCAAGACAGTGATGGAGTGAATGATGGTGAAAGTTTTTCTTTTTCGGGCCACCCTGCCTTGGTGGGAATCGGCCAGTGTGATATATAATATATTCCTATTCATCAAACTTTGGTACTGTTTATACCCTGTAACTTGGATTAGTCTGTGATAAGTATACTTCACCTTGTGCTACTGCTACTAATGCTGATGGCACAGCTGTTGGTGCTAATGTCCTCTCTAACAGTTCTCCCTTTATACACATACTGTTTTGCTTATAGCCTTTCATCCCCTTAATTTTTCTATCTTGTTAGTCCTCTCATCAGCACCTCTCTGCCATCTACATTTTCTCTGCTGTGTGGGATTGTATGGTACTTATGGGTTTAGCATCTTCCCATAAATATAATATCACTACCACTAGAATTTGAATGTTATTTGCATTATTGATTTAATTTTTATAGTTTGTAGTATTGCTTTTACCATTACAATATTGTTAATTTACCTTCATTCTTTACCACTGCATCTTCTCCACACTTTAGAGTAGTACTTTGCCTTAAATCCCACCTGCTTTAGTATAAGCTTCTCCAGTATAACTCACGAAATCGTAATGACACGATTGCAAACAAACCATACCACAGGCAGGGATAGAACCTGCGATCAGTCATAAAACTCCAGACCGATGCATTAGCCACTGGGCCAGCTGGCTACAATAAGATTCATCCAACTAGGTATATTTATACAGTTATATATACCTAGTTGGATGAATCTTATTGTAGCCAGCTGGCCCAGTGATTAACGTGTCGGTCTGGAGTTTTACGACTCTGATCATGCGTTCTATCCCCGCCCGTGGTATGGTTTCTCAAGTATAGTTTCAGTTGGATTCACTGTGTTGGATTTCTTGCCATTAACCCTTAAACTATCCAAACGTAGATCTACGTTGACGTGCGTAGCGCTCCGAACGTAGATCTACGTTTTTTTTACATGCTCTCAAATGGAGAAAATAAAGGTCAGAGTGCTACCCACGCGAACGTAGATCTATGTTTGGACAGTTTAAGGGTTAATAATGTCACTTCTATCTACCATTACAGTACATTTGGTTTGAATTTGTTTATAAAATATTTTTTTTTTTTTTTAATTTTTTTTTTAATTTGAGGCCTTGAAAATTAGAGTAATGGCAGATATGAGAGTAATTTTGCTTAATTTAGATTACTTGATTGATTAAACACAACCATAATATATTATTATATTTTGAAAAAAGTACTAAATGTGAATGGTTTATGTAATTTAGAATAAGTACATACTGCAATTTCACAAACTTGTTTGGCATTCCATAAGCAAACAAATAGCTTACAATTATATTATTACATTGATGGGGAGGGGAATGGACAAGCACTAAATCTATGGAGGACACACAACACCTGAGAGAATTGTGAACAGTACTTAGTGTATCCATCAAAGGAGGTTCCTTGATGGGAAGGGGCTCTTGATCCAAGGAATTGTACCTGACTTCTCCTAACTTGGATTGTACCTGATTACCTTTGGTGTTGTATGACTCTTGTGGATTTAGTGCTCTCCATGAATATAATATTTTAATTTGGCAGCTATCCCCAGTCAGGGCAGGATGATCTAAAGAAAAAATAAATCATTCACCATCATTCATTAACCCTTAAACTGTCTAAACATAGATCTACGTTTGCGCGCGTAGCACTCCGACCTTGATTTCTCTGATGTGCTGACATCAGAGACAGATCAGCCTCTGACTGCAGTATTGCTGCCCTTCCTCCAGAGTGCAGGCACTTCCCTTTTTCTACTTCTAGGACTCAAGTCAAGCTAACTGGTTTCCCTGAATGCCTTTATGAGTTACCTTGCCTACAGTCTTAACAGCATATCCATTAAACACCACTTGCCTTGATTCACTCCTATCAAACATACACAAGCCTGCTGGATGCTCAGGCACCTGAAACTCAAAGCTTCTTTTAACCCTTTCAGGGTTGAGAGGCCCTCTCCTAAACTTGTTCTCAGGGTCGAAAATTTTTCAGGAAAAAAAAAAATTCCTTATGAAAAGATAGAGAATCTTTTCCCGATTATAATTACACCAAAATTATAAAATTTGATGGAAAACTTATGGAATTATACTCTCGCGAAGTTAGCAGTCTCGACAGTGTTTACACATTGGCGATTTTGCCAACTTTGAGCCCTATTTTCGGCCAATTTCGGTGTACTAGTAGACAAAAATCATAACTATTTCGCTAGAACTCCATTTTGACTATTGAATGAGTACAAGAAACCACCCATTTACCAATTTCAACTATCCAATAAAGTGGTCAGAAATTAGCAATTTTGCCAATTTCACACAAATTTCAAAACATGCCAATTTCCAAATAGGGTCTAGAATAAACAAGACAGACATTCCTGGCACTAAAATAACATTTTCTCTGTTCACTAGTCACGTCCCCAGGCCCCTCTTACATTTCTTTTGCTTTCCACAGTGTAAAGTCGCTGTTTTAAACCAAAGACACCGTCAAATTTTTTTTTTTCTCATTAGACACTGTGCTGCAGGATTTTTTTTTATACTGTGCACACTGACCACATAGACCCATTCTTTCATATGTAGGCCTACCAGCTTTCCCTCGCTAGATTTGAAGGCGCTAGAATTTAGGCATACTAGTACGTCAATAACCCTGGTGCGTAAGCCGCACTAGTACGTCGGAAACCCTGAAAGGGTTAACCCCCTCCCTCTAACTGTTCCTGGGATGATCTCTGTCCTTCCTACCATCCACCCCAGTTTTATATGCTCCATTGTCACCCTTTCTTTCTCCAGCTTCTCTACATCCCCAAACCACCTCAATAATAATTAAAATAGATTTTTTTTTCAACAAACCGGCCATGTCCCACCGAGGCAGGGTGGCCCAAAAAGAAAAACAAAAGTTTCTCTTTTTAAATTTAGTAATTTATACAGGAGAAGGGGTTACTAGCCCCTTGCTCCCGGCATTTTAGTCGCCTCTTACAACACGCATGGCTTACGGAGGAAGAATTCTGTTCCACTTCCCCATGGAGATAATGGGAAATAAACAAGAGCAAGAACTAGTAAGAAAACAGAATAAAACCCAGAGGGGTGTGTATATATATATATATATATATATATATATATATATATATATACAGTGGACCCCCGCATAACGATCACCTCCGAATGCGACCAATTATGAAAGTGTATTTATGTAAGTGCGTTTGTACGTGTATGTTTGGGGGTCTGAAATGGACTAATCTACTTCACAATATTCCTTATGGGAACAAATTCGGTCAGTACTGGCACCTGAACATACTTCTGGAGTGAAAAAATATCGTTAACCGGGGGTCCACTGTATATATATATATATATATATATATATATGCTTGTACATGTATGTGTAGTGTGACCTAAGTGTAAGAAGTAGCATATTTTATGCCTTCATATAAATGTTTACATGCTTAATTTTCCTTCACAGGATGGAAACCAGCCCAAACCAGCACCTCGCTCTAAGTTTGGTGAGGGTGATGCAGACTTTGCACTTCCTGACCTACCTAGTGTTCCAGACCTCCCAGGAACTGCTACCTTCTCCAATCCTACTGAAACTAAAGATGATATAGATTTTGATGACTTAACCAAGAGATTTGAAGATTTAAAGAAGAAAAAATAAATTCATTATTAAACAGTTAATAGTTGTGTTAAAGGGAGAAATGATGTACAGTATAATTTAGACTTTGTAGCATTGCCATTTTTCAAGGTCTATAGTCTCTTCAAGAATTTCATAATACAATAACTTAACAAATTACTTTTTTTTTTTTCAAAAGCAGTGCACACTAATGTATTTTTAACTCTTTGATGTTGGTTTTTGTTCTTATTCAAATATATCAAATGCTCATTGTATATTAGCTTATATGGTTTATTGATTATGATGGCCAGGAAAATTCTTACATAACAGATAAATAAGTGGGATTTTGATATTGTTAGCCTTCAAGATCATACTATAGTATATTATTGTTAACTAGGGGCATTGTCTTGCAGTAGTTTTCCAAGACTTTATCATAAGGCTGTACAAGCTTCTGCTTATTGTAATTTAAACTGTTAATATTTTTGCCTGGTTGCAATGAGCAGGATTGTAATGTCTGAATATCAATATTGTTTTTATATTGCCAATTACAATTTGTACTTGATTGCTTTAGTATTTACAATGTGCCTTGCCACAAAATATATTTAGATTTAAGCATAATTGTGTAAGATTATAAAATGTCCTTGTGCACAAAATATATTGGCAAAAATATATGTTAATTATATAATATCTAATTACAGTGCCATCTTTTATTTTACTATTTTAGGCTCCTATGATGTGAAAGTAGCTTTTTTCCAATAAGGGAAATACTGTATGCTCTACCCATCACTGTATGACCCTTATGAGTTTAGCACTTACTTATTATTATTATTATAATCAAAAAAGAAGCGCTAAGCCACAAGGACTATACAGCAACACTTATGATTATAATAATGATGTATACTGTACTGGTGGAAGAGTAGGGGTAGCAGGAGTTACAATATATAACTGTACATCTCGCTTTGTCCAAGGATCGAACCGTGGGTGTTTCATTTACACATTAGACACTGTGACCACCTGTACACTACAAATTTATTTATTTATTTATTTATTAACAATTTGAGCACACATACAGAGGTACAAAAAAATACAGATAAGAGCAGCATGCCAAAGCCACTTATACTATGCATAGCATTACGGGCTGGCTTAAAATTAATTTAAGATTAACTAAGCAATGATGAAATCAGTGATAAAACATTAATGTAAACAGATTACTATAAAGCACAAGTGAGTATTACAAAGACAGGTCATATGGTTGCATGCATTGTTGTACATTCAGTCATATGGAGTATTCTGTTAGGTAGTGTATTTAAAAAATAATAAAGTTAGATTGGGTTTTAGGTTTAACATTTATGTGATATAATTGTGAGAAACATTTAAGATATACAATTTATAAGGTTCAGTTATTCAGTATTTATTTGGTTTTGGGGGAGTAAGTGATCTTTGAGAAGAGACTTGAATTTATAAACAGGTAGTGTTTCTTTTATATTTACAGGTAATGAATTCCAGATTTTAGGGCCTTTTATGTGCATTGAGTTTTTGCATAGTGTGAGACGGACACGAGGAACATCAAAGAGTGATCTGTGCCTTGTGTTAGGGTCATGTGTTCTGTTGAGGTTGGCAAGGAGATGTTTGAGGGGAGGGTTAATATCAGAGTTAAGTGTTCTATGTATGTAATAGGTGCAGTAATAAGTATGGATGTTTTGTATGGTGAGTAGGTTTAGTGTATTGAATATTGGTGGAGTGTGCTGACTGTAGTGAGAATTTGTTATTCTAACTGCAGCCTTTTGTTGGGTAATTAGTGGTCTGAGATGGTTAATTGTTGTTGAGCCCCATGCACAAATTCCATAGGTGAGATAGGGGTAAATAAGAGAGTGATATAGGGCCAGGAGGGCTGACTGTGGAGCATAGTACCGTATCTTCGATAGTATGCCTACAGTCTTGGAAATTTTCTTAGAAATTTGTTGTATATGTGTATGAAATTTGAGTTTATTATCAAGGTGAATTCCTAAGAATTTTCCCTCTGTTAGCTTTGTGATAGGTGATCCGTTTATCATTATGTTAAGAGGGACATCTGTAGCTCTGTTACCAAACTGAATGAAGTAGGTTTTGTCAATGTTTAGTGTAAGTTTGTTAGTCCTCATCCAGGTAGATATTTTCTGTAATTCGGTATTTACAGTATTGGCTAGCGTGACTGGGCTCGGGTGGGAGAAGACGTATGTAGTGTCATCTGCAAATAGTGTCGGTTTGAGTAATTGCGAAGCATTTGGTAGGTCATTTATGTATAGGAGAAAGAGAAGAGGGCCAAGGACACTTCCCTGTGGGACACCAACTGTAATTGGTTGTGCAGAAGAGTTTGCCCCATTTGTGTACACATATTGGCTTCTGTTGCTGAGGTATGACTTGAGGTAGTTGAGGGAGTGCCCTCTTATACCATAGTGTGACAATTTTACGTGGAGCAAGTCATGGTCAACTGTATCAAAAGCTTTACGTAAGTCAATGAAGATCCCCAGTGGGACTTCTTTTTTCTCTATTGCAGTGTATATATGTTCTAGCATGTGTATAATAGCATCATTAGTATTTTTATTAGGCCTGAATCCAAATTGGCAGGGGTTGAGTATGTTTTGGGAGATAAGGTAGGAGTAGATTCGTTTATGAATTAATTTTTCAAAGATTTTTGAGAGAGGGTGTAAGTTGGATATTGGCCTATAGTTATTCAACTCTGTTTGGTCTCCTCCTGTGTAGATAGATGGTTCTAAATACTCTGGTGGAGTGAGGTACATGGCTAATTTTCCTGATCCAAGGCCAACTGTCACTGTTGGCTAATATCTTGACAGCAGTGAAATACTTTTCTTGCTGCTGTTATACATACAGTAGGGCCCCACTTATACAGCAGGTTAGGTTCCAGGCTACTGCCAGAAAGCAGACATCGCCAAAAGCAGAACGACATTTTTTCCACTTATAAATGAATATAAATACCAGATAACAAGTTTACACTAACATATATTAAGTTAGCAGTAGAACTAGGTATTAAAAAACAATAAAAAGTAAAATACACACACAGTACACTCATTATTTACCTCAAAATATTTGTAGACTTAATGTAGGGCAAAAGGTGAGTAGTATTTACTGTAAGAAGTCAGGTGTGGGAGCCCTCCTGGCCAACCCACCCACACATAATGTACTATGACGCTTAAAGCTCCCTAGAGTGATAAAATGCATATATGTACAGTACACTCATTACTTAACTTAAAATATTTGTAGTCTCAATGGTCTTAATGTAGGGTGAGAGGTGAAAAGTATTTATTTGTAGAAAGTCAGGTGTGGGAAGTAGGGTAGGGTAGCCCGCCTGGCCACCCCACCAACTATCTAAACAAACAAAGTGTCTAGTTATGGTTCATACACGTTCGTACAAACACCTTATGTTGTGTACAAGTTGTCTCCACAGTGGTACAATGGAATAAATAAAGACCAACACTCCCATTCTCATGCAACACCATTTTTAGAGTGAATGATATTATTATTATAAAAAAGCACTAAACCCACAAGGGTCATGAATAGCTATAGACAGAGTGAAGGCATATGAAAGGAATATTTTTCTACAGTTAAGTAACCGGTGTTTGACTAGAGAAAACTTAATTCTTCCGACTCCTACAAACCGTTTGGTAAACATTATTATTATTATTATTATTATCAAAAAGAAGTACTAAACCACAAGGGCTATACAGCGCTGCAGGGCAGGAAGGAAGCGAGGGTATCAGGTGGCAAAAGGGAGAGGGAAAATTAGTAGGTTACGGAGAACAGCGGGGCAGTGGATAGTGCAGGGGTAGAGGGTAGCAAGAGATTGAGGTAGAAAGGGCTGAGGGGAGTACGAAAGGTATCGTCATCAGAGTTTGTGGAGTAAGTCATTTGTTGTCAAGAAGTCAGTGAGACAGTCAGGATTAAAGGAGGGTCCATCAGCAAGAAGGGAAGGTAAAGAGAGAGTAGTAGAGTGGAGACGACGACGGAGGTAAATTCTGTGCGCTCGTTGATAGGGCAGTCTAACAGAATGTGGCTAACTGATACTGGAACCTGACACGTCTCACAGAGAGGAACAGGCTGCCTCTCCATGAGATACCCATGAGTAAGACGAGTGTGGCCAATGCGAAGATGGGAGAGAGTAGTCTCCCAACCTCAACACTGATGACAGGAAGACGGCCAGTACCCTATACAGTGGACCCCCGCATAGCGAACTTAATCCGTGCAAGAGGGCTGGTCGTTATGCGAAATGTTCGCTATGCGAATTAATTTTCCCCATAAGAAATAATGGAAATAAAATTAATCCGTGCAAGACACCCAAAAGTATGAAAAAATTTTTTTTTTACCACAAAAAAAATGTTAATTTTAGTACACACAAACTGAAAAAGGCATGCACAATTACATGACACTTACTTTTATTGAAGATCTGGTGGTGATTGATGGGATGGGAGGAGGGGAGAGAGAGTGTTAGTGTTTAGAAGGGGAATCCCCTTCCATTAGGACTTGAGGTAGCAAGTCCTTTTCCGGGGTTACTTCCCTTCTTCTTTTCATGCCACTAGGACCAGCTTCAGAGTCACTGGACCTCTGTCGCACAACAAATCTGTCCATAGAGCTCTGTACCTCCCGTTCCTTTACGATTTGTCTAAAATGGGCCATAACATTGTCATTGAAATAGTCACCAGCACGGCTTGCAACAGCTGTGTCAGGGTGATTTTCATCCATAAAGGTTTGCAGTTCAACCCACTGTGCACACATTTCCTTAATTTTTGAAGTAGGCACAATGGATTCCACAACTGGCATAGGCTTCTCAGGGTTAGCCCCAAACCCTTCAAAATCTTTCTTAATTTCCATACTAATTCTCACCCTTTTTACCACAGGGTTGGCACTAGAAGCTTTCTTGGGGCCCATGGTCACTTATTTTCCAGAAACAGCACCGAAAACACTGTAATAATACGAAATATTCCGAGTGTATGCTTGAATGTTACCGCGGAGGCTGGCTGGTAAACAATGGACGCGTCTCGGACGAAGGTCGCTGAGCGGGTTTTTGTCCACTATGCGGGGCAAAATTTTGGCGAACAAAGCGTTCGCTATGCGGATTGTTCGCTATGCAAGGCGTTCGCTATGCGGGGGTCCACTGTACTCGGTTTAATAGAATGAAGTTTGTTACCGAGTAGATTAGACCAACGTTGTTGCCAACGG
The DNA here is from genome assembly GCF_038502225.1 of Cherax quadricarinatus. NCBI lineage: Eukaryota > Metazoa > Arthropoda > Malacostraca > Decapoda > Parastacidae > Cherax > Cherax quadricarinatus. Next base: position 14,664,989 of record NC_091350.1, on the reverse strand, counting down.
GTGTGAAGGTGGGTAGCTATTACAGCAAAATAGTCCGGAAATGGAACACCTCTATATGAAACTGGTAGGTCATGTACTGCTGAATGCGCAGCAGTGTCTGCCTGTTCATTGCCCTGTATGTCAACACGACCAGGGACCCAACAAACAACATCTTTATGCTTAGTAGAAATAGGGCGTAGCCAAAGTTGGATACGGAGGACTAGGGGATGAGGTGTATCAAATTTTCGTATAGCCTGTAGAGCACTAAGGGAGTCTGAAACAACCACAAATGATGACACAAGCATAGATGCAATATGGATAAGTGCTGCAAAAATGGCATACAATTCAGCTGTAAAAATGCTAGTCAATGATAGTAAATGTCCTCGCACGACACTGGAAACACTGCTGCGAATCTGATGCCATCAGAAGACTTAAAGCCATCTGTGTACACTGCGATGGAATGAGAGCGGAAGTGGTCAAGAAAGAGATAGCGCGAAGCTACTGTAGGCAGTTGGGCTTTTGCGCAAGGGAGTGAGAAAGAACAGACTAGAACAGCTGGAACTTCCCAGGGGGGCAGGTAATAGAGAGATGCTACATGAACATAGAAAGGTGGTAACTGAAGGGAAGACGAGCAAATGTAGTTGAAGAGAAAAGGGACAGAGCAAACAGGGGCGACGAACAAATAAAGAATGTCTACTAACATCGGTGATTATTCTATATATGGAAGGATTGCGGAGATTATGAGAGCGAACATAGTAGTGAAGGCAATGGGCATCACGGCAATCGGACAAGGATGGGATATTCACTTCTGCATAGAGGCTCTCAACAGGGGAAGAGCGAAAAGCACCAAAGCACAAACGTAATCCCTGGTGATGGATGGAATTAAGGCTCGAGAGAGTAGTAGGAGAGGCCACTGAATAGATCTGATCACCATAATCTAGTTTCGATAAAATGAGGGCTGAATGTAGGCGAAGGAGAGTTCGACGATCAGCTCCCCAGGAAAGATGAGCAAGGGTTTTAAGAAGATTCAGCCGGTTGTGACAAGTTGCTTTCAGAGAGGTAGTGTGAGGTTTCCAGGATAACCTATGGTCAAAGAGAAGGCCTAGAAACCTGACTATCACATTCAAGGATACGTGAGCCATAGAGGTACAAAGGATTTATTTTTATTTATTTATTTATTTATTAATTTGAACATGATACAGAGAAGTACAAGGAATACATTTTTTAAAGTGCAGCATGCCAAAGCCCCTTGTATACAGAGCATTATGGGCAGGCTTAAAATTAGCTTAAGATTAACTAAGCAATGATATATTCAGTGGTACAAAAATTATTGTAAAACAGATAACAGTTTAGTACAAATGAGTATTACAAAGACAGGTCATATGGTCATTACTGTGTTGCTGTGTAATCACTAGAATGGAGTATTATGTTAGGTAATGAAGTTAAATAGTAACAAAGTTTGATTGGGTCACAGGTTGACATTTATGAGATACAATAATGAGATGCATATATGAGATACAATTTATGAGATTACAATTATTCAGTATTTTTTAGTTGTGGGTGAGTAAGTGATTTTTGAGAAGAGACTTGAATTTATAAACAGACAGTGTTTCTTTTATATTCACAGGTAATGAATTCCAGATTTTAGGGCCTTTTATGTGCATTGAGTTTTTGCATAGCGTGCGATGGACACGAGGAACATCAAAGAGTGATCTGTGCCTTGTGTTATGGTCATGTGTTCTGTTGAGGTTGGTAAGAAGATGACAGAGCATCTAGTGAAAGTAATTTGGTGAATTTTAGTACTGGAAAATTTAAACCCATGCGTGGTGGCCCAATTGGAAACATGGTCAACCACATGCTGGAGAGAAACTGTAATAACGTGACAGTCAGCGCCTGCACAAGCTATAGCGAAGTCATCAACACAGAGTGATGACCAAATATTGGATGGAAGACTAGAGGCCAAATCATTTACAGTAAGGAGAAAAAGTGTTGTGCTCAGAACACATCCCTGGGGACACCCTCAGCTTGGACAAAGTCCAGGGAGAGCACATTATTAACCTGAACACGGAAATGTCTGTCAGTTAAAAAGTTTTTAAGGAAGGATGGTAGATTGCCTCGAAGGCCTAAGGAGTGGGCTTGGGCCAAAATAATATACCTCCAAGTTGTATCTTATGCCTTCTCGAGGTCAAAAATTATGGCAATAACTGAGTGGTTATTCGCGAAGGCATTATGAACATACGTATCCAAGCATAGTAACGGCCCTTACGAAAGCCATATTGACTAGTGGAGAGACTGTTGTGTCTCTAAATACCACACTAATTGTTGATTTACCAGATGTTCCATCAATTTGCAAACTGCACTGGTAAGAGCAATGGGACGATAGTGCGAGGCATCATGTCTCGTAGTACCCGGTTTGCAGAAAGGGAGAACAATGGCATTTTTCCACAGCTGGGGGAGAACTTGTGACCAAATAAGATTGAAGAGGTGTAAGAGGACTACAAGAGCTGATTGATGTAAATGTTGTAACATCCGAATATGAATGTCGTCAGGTCCAGCTGCCGATGATCGGCAAGCTGAAAGTGTTGCCTCCAGTTCCTGAAGTGTAAAAGGCACATTATACGGTTCTTCAATGAGAGAAGAAAAGTCTAAGGATGCTAACTCTCTGGCAGACTTTGAGGAAAGAAACGACGGGCATAGATGAAGCCCCTGAGAAATACGGACCAGATGATTGCCAATTTCAATGGCAACGTCAAGAGGGTTTGCTATATCAACACTGGCAACTTGCAGAACAGGAGCTGGGTCAGGAGAGTATTTACCACTCAGTTTCCGTACTTTTTTCCAGACTGCACTCATAGAGGAAGCCGAGGTGATGGTGGAAACAAAATCTCGCCAGCAAGTGCATTTAGCGTCACATGACACGGCGAGCAACCGCTCGGTTCTGCTTAAAATCAAGAAGTCTATGGTTCTATTGTACCGGTACCTGCCCCACACAGCGCGTTTCAAACATACTGCCCGAGCACAAGTAGGAGACCACCATGGCACACACTTCTGAGAATGCCTACCAGAGGTTTGGGGGGAGGATAGAATGAGAGGCTGTGGTTAAAATTGATGTCGAGAAGAGGTGTAAAAGCTCATCAATGGAGGATGAAGAAGGAACCTCACTAAAAGCAGTTAGTTGCAAGTAAAGGTCCCAATGTGTTTGATCAAATTGCCAGTGAGGGCTACGAAGAGGTGTTGAATATGAAGAATTAAGAATGACTGGAAAGTGATCGCTGTCATGTAAGTCCGATAGAAGTGACCAGGCGAATTCTAGTGCAGTGGAGGAAGAGAAGACCGAGAGATCGATGCAAGAGAGAGTATGAGTACGAGGATCAAAATGGGTGTGAGTACCCGTATTTAAAACATGGAGGGGGTGAGAAGCGAGAAAACCCTCCAACTGAATGCCACGTGAGTCACAATGAGCCCCTCCCCCCAGAGGAAATGGTGGGCATTAAAATCGCCAAGTAACAGAAGTGGTGGTGGTAAGGATAAAACAAGAAAGGCAAAATCTGGGATAGATAATGCCCGAGAAGGAGAGAGATACAAAGAACATATTGTTAACCACTTATTCAAGTGGATACGGGCTGCAGTGTAATGCAGTGAGGTATGGACAAATAGTTGATGGTATGGAATATCATTGCGTAGAAGAAGGGCACTTTCATTAAAGGTCCCATCTGAAAAAGGATCCGAAGAATACAATAAATTATAGCCTGAGATGGGTTGGAAAACAGCCGAGTGTAATTTTGGTTCTTGTAAGCAAACACCAACCGGGGAAAACCAGGAAAGCAACATCTGAAGCTCACCCCGATTACCCCTGAGGCCGCGGATATTCCACTGTAAATAGGCCATGATTGGCAACGAGGAAAATACCAGGAATCCGCAGGTAAGGGCACCTACGGACTAGAGGGGTTAGAAAAGTCCACATGCGGTGACATTGGAAAACGTTCAAGCAGCGAAGGAATGGAGCATTGGAAAGAATGGAGTTGTGGAGATGGAGGAGAGGGAAGAGAAGGAACAGGAGGTGGATCAGTGTCCATTAAAGTTTTAGTCTCTGCAATATATTCTGAAATAGCTTCGTGTTTTTGAATTCAAAGCCGTTGTATGGGAGACAATATTGGAGATAGGAGGAGGAGGGTGAGTAAAGATTGGGACAGTAATGGACTGTACTAAAGTATGGGGGGACGAAAGCATGTTGGGAACTGGAGAAGAAGTGTGGGAGGGGACAGAAGAGGCAGAAACCTGGGAGGCAGCAGAAGTGGGTGAAACTTGGGAGGGGACAGGGAAGGAAGGCACAGAATGAGAAGGAGGGTGAACCTCCACACTTGTAATAGAGCCAGTGAGAGGGGAAGAACCAGGTACAGAGACTGGAAAGGTAAAATGTGGATGGGGAAGAAGGGAAGGAGGGGGCAAAGAAGATTTGAGCAAAGGGGATTTTTTGGACTTATGAGAAGTAGAGGGGCGATTGGTGGAAGGTGTCGTACGAGGTCTTGTCGATACTGGGGCTTGTGAGGGAGAACTCGAAGATGTCAGGACAGACTGAGGTGTTGAAGTAGGGACGTCTGAGCCCAGGACAGCAAAAGAACTAGATACAGGAGTGACTATGGGAGGGGTAGCTACTGAGGAGGCCGCAGAAGATGGGACCCCAGAAGTGGGGGGACGTTTAGAAACATGAGAATAAGAAACACTGGGTAGTCTCCCTTGGAGGCGGAGATGAGAAACGGTCATAGCATAAGGGAGACCGTCTGCCTCTTTGAGACAACGAATTTCTCGCTCATTTAAGTAGACCTGGCAACGGAGAGAGTACGAAGGGTGAGCCTCATGACAATTAAGGCAAGAGGGAGGGTGACTACAAGAGGTACTAGAATGGTCATTGGCACCGCAGACTGGGCATTCGGCCATAGATCTGCAATATTTCGCTGGGTGACCAAATTGCCAGCAATTTCTACACTGTTGCGGTGTAGGGATCACCTTTTGAACTTGTAACCGATGTCCTGCTACATAAACAGAGGATGGGAGTTCATAGCTGTCGAAAGTTAATCGAGTCACATTGCAAGGGTAGCGTCTCCGCCCGCGGGCAGGAAGGACATAAGTGTCTACCTTGAGGAATAGGAGATCTTGGAGTTCCAGCTGTTCGAGAATGTCATTGCCACATGTCTGGAAATTCTGTTGGACTACTGTATGGGGCAGAATGACAGTACCACTACAAGTATTGAGGGAATGGTGTTTTTCGATAGTGACAGGAATAGTATCGATATGAAAGAAGAGAAAGATCATGAGCTTGGGTAGCATTCTGGACAGTGATGATGCACATACTGCTGTTAAGAGCACGAAAGGAAATATCTCTACCATCATGGCGTAGGAGCGTTTTGCCAATACTATGGTCGGAAAGATAGGCGATAGAGGAAGTTGGTCATAAAGTAAAGAATTTAGTCCATTCTGCATTCTGAAACTGAGCATGGAAAGGGAGCGCATGACGTGTTGATCTTTTCCGAGAAGAACGAGAAGGTGGCGAAGTATCATCATCAGGCAATTGTCGTTGGCATTTAGGAGTGGGACTGGAGTTGGTCCGATGTGGGACGGGCTGGCGATTCGAAAATTGCCGCACTGTAGAGGGAGAGGCCAGAAGCATAGTCAAAGGAGAGCAGAGGTCAGACAAATCGAAGGAGTCAATCGAAACCCCAGTACCTGAAGCGGGTGATGAAAAGGCACCAGCAAGAGGTACAGGCGCATCAGTAGTGGCCGAAGAGTGGTCAAAAAACAAGACAGGGTCAGAATGGGGTGCGGTATCAAGGAGGGGCCTGGGGGTAGCATGTTCATGGACTAGGGCTTCCATGGTTAGGTTACTTCTTTCTTTTTGTTTTTAAGAAAAAAAGAAAGAAAATAAAATAAGAATAAAAAAGGGGGGACTGGGGAGGAATAGCTCCTAGGAGGAATGAAAGGACCAGAAATCCCGCTCCGTGCCCAAGAGGACCTCAGCACCGCAAGTAGCGCAGATGCAGCATGGAACCCGTGCCATACCCTACCCTTCATGCCATTAAACCAGCAATTTGGGATAGCAACCTCACATCTGCTGAGCTACCTTCGACAAAAGAGAGGGCGGCTGGATATCCGCCACAAAGCATACCTCCTTCGGCCACCACCCCCGGAATCCGAAAGGCAGCCTCCAGAGATACACCTGTCGCCCGAAAGACACCCAAAGCCACCCCCCAGGAGACCGGAGAGGGATTGGGACATCCCCAGGCAATCCAGATTCCACGGCAAACGACACCACCGCCAAGAACCTCAACAGAATGGGATGGACCCCGGTACCCTTTCCCCTACCTAGGAACTAGCGTGTCTGTGGGAAAAATCCCAAAGGCCAAAAAGAGGAAGGGAAAAAGGGAGGGGTGGGGAGGAGGAGGAAAGGAAAAAGGGAGGATGGAATAGGGAAGGGGGGATTGGGGGGTAATTAGGTTCGGTCTGAGGAAGGAGACCAACAGGTCTAATTCCTCAGAACAAGAGCCTCTTCACCATGACAAGGAGCCCCCCTTGAAGAGGCATTTGGTAAACAAATCTCATATTTATATCAATTTTTATACTGTGGGTGTATGTATCATGTTTATATGTTACATAGCATGTTTATTACATAATTTTGAAAAAATATTATAGACGGATTAATGGAAATGTCTATATTAATATAATATATGACACTAATGTGCCCAAGAGATTATTATATGGCATTGAGTAGAGAGAGATTTGAGATTTTAATGTGTACCTGCATGCCAGCACTGTGTAAGTATATTTAGGTACAGGTACACATAAGCATAATTATCAGAGTACGTACATATAAAATATGCAGTAACCTTAAAACACTTGAAATTTTGAGAAATTTCCAGACATAATAGAGATGTGGTCATGGAGAATATAAACAAACTGGGTGAGGCTTGCCATATTAAAAAGACCACTCACCGTATGGCAAGTTTTGGGCATAATTTGAAATCGCCGTATTAGAGGAATGCAGTAAGGCAAAATGCCATAAAGTGGGGCCTGCTGTATATATATATTGCTATGATGCTCACTGCCATGTATATATTGTACTCCTAGACTGCTCTCATGTAATACTGTCCATCTTTTTGCCATACTGAAAGTCCAGGAAATGACCTTGAGGACTCCATATTTAACATGTCAAGATCTTCCACTCTTGCAAGCTGTTGCCATTCTTGCAATTTTGTTAGCAGTATCAATGGTTCTTGTTAATGATCAACAGGCTGTTTTGCATACTCTGCAACTTTTTTTTTTTTCAACAAGTCGGCTGTCTCCCATCGAGGCAGGGTGACCCAAAAAGAAAGAAAAATCTTTCATCATCATTCAACACTTTCACCTCACTCACACATAATCACTGTTTTTGCAGAGGTGCCCAGAATACAACAATTTAGAAGTATATACGTATAAAAATACACAATACATTGTATATCCCTCCAAACTGCCAATATCCCAAACCCCTCCTTTAGAGTGCGGGCACTGTACTTCCCATTTCCAGGACTCAAGTCCGCTTATATAAAATAACCGGTTTCCCTGAATCCCTTCACTAAATATTACCCTGCTCACACTCCAACAGCTCATCACGTCCCAAATACCATTCGTCTTCATACACAAAGTAGAGGTGATGCAAGGAGGGAGGAGTATATGGAGAGAAAAAGAGAGGTTAAGAGAAAACAAGAAAAAGTTTTGGAGTGAGATTAATAAGTTGAGAAAGCCTAGGGAAAGAATGGATTTGTTAGTTAAAAATAGGAGCAGAGAGTTATTAAATGGAGAGTTAGAGGTATGGGGAAGATGGAGGGATTATTCTGAGGAATTGTTAAATGTTGATGAAGATAGGGAAGCTGTGATTTCGTGTATAGGACAAGGAGGAATAACATCTTATAGGAGTGAGGAAGAACCAGTTGTGAGTGTGGGAGAGGTGCATGGGGGTAAAGCAGCTGGGATTGATGGGATAAAGATAGAAATGTTAAAGGCAGGTGGGGATATAGTTTTGGAGTGGTTAGCATTTTTATTTAATAAATGTATAGAAGAGGATAAGGTACCTAGGGATTAGCAGTTTAATATCTTTATTATGCACCCCATACCCATCCTGTGGGCAGTAGTCAAAAGATTACAAAGGTACATAATGGGTCCAGGGACTGGACCCCAAAGTTATGATAGCTGAGCTAGTTACAAAGGTAATGAACTCCAGGTAGATCTGGTCACAGTCATGTCAGGTTATAAAGGTAATGAATCAGCCTCACTCCTATACATGGTTACAGTCATGAAAAAATTACAAAGTAATGAGCCACTGATATGTCCACACCTGGTCACAATTGTAATGAGTTATAAATACAAATATTAAGTGGGTCATACACCCACACGAGCGCGCGCGCGCACACATACACACACGAGGGCGCACGCACGGACACATGCACATGAACGTACTAATATATGCATACACACAAGCACACACACACACACACACACACACACACACACACACGTGGTAATGCTTTATTTACAGGTAGCAAAGTCAGGGTATTTCTCCAGAATGGTCTGTAATATACTACTGTGGATAAAATACTTTGTCATTTCTTGAACATTTCTGAGTGAGTTGTCTCTAAATTCATTAATTTTATCGCACTCCAGTACATAATGACGCAAGGTTTGACAATAGTCCATCTGGCAAAGTTTACATTTCGTTTGGTCAACATCTGGTGGTGGGGATTTAACCTGCCAAAGATACTTGTAACCCAGCCGGAGCCGGGCAGTAGTGACATCCAAGAGTCGGCTTATTTTGTTGGATGCGCCATAGACATGTGGCTCCTCCTGCATGATGGAATGATGATAGATGGACTGACTTGTGTCAATCTCCCTAAGTCTTAAGTCAATAAAGTTCAGTTGAAATTCTTTTCGTATTATTGTTCTCAAACTACTAACTGACAAGCCAAGATTGTAATCTACTCCCTCTTTGAAAGCATACAGCTTTGCCAATTTATCAGTTCTATCATGCATCTGAAGACCAGTGTGAGATGGAATCCACAGCATGTGCACTCTGACTCCACTGTCCACAATCTTACCATACCTATGTCTGGCTTCTGACACAAGCATGCCACAATTTATACTTAATGAGTTGAGAGCATTTATGGATGACAGAGAATCAGTTACAATTAAAGTGTCAACCTTAGATACATGGACGCATTTGAGTGCAAGGAGTATGGCAAACAGTTCTTGATGCGTGCTTCAATTTGTTTATGAGAGCCATCACTCTGTATGATAACAGCAGCACTACCAGCTGCACCAGTGGACTGGTGAACAGAACCATCAACGTAAATAATTTGTGAAAGAGTGTTGTGTGTGACTAAGTTATCAATACAGCTTAAAGCATCATGTTTGGCTTCAAGACGAAGCTTTGGTTGTGATTTAAGAAGAGTTTTGGGGGGAAATGGAGGAATGGTAGTTTGAAATGGGGTAATATCCCATGGAACAGGGAAGTGTTTCTGTTGCCTAACTTGACATAGATCATGTAGCTGGTTCATGCGGAGGTCGGTTCCAGTTTTTTCAATCCATCTGGAAGGAAGTTCACCAGTGCTGAGGAAAGTTTGGAGGGCTTCTGTGCAGGGGTTTGAATGGGCTAACCTAAGCATATTGACCCCAATAAGGATATTTCTTTCAGTAACACGATCTCTAATGCTTGGAATATTAAGTTCTTTCCGCATATTTAAAAATTTGGCAGTACGTGGGCATCCTAGGATGATCCTCATTGCTTCGTTTTGCAGTTTTTCCAGCCCTCCAAGCTTCCAGTCAGACACGAGTGCAAGTAGTGGTGCAGCATAATCAACCAATGATCTAATATAAGCAAGGTACATCATTTTCACAATTTTAACATTAGCACCATACCTGGGGTGAAACCCTGCCACAACTTTAAGTGCTCTCAGTCTTTCTTTGTATTGGCCACAAAGTCTCGTTACAACAGGTCCAAGTAGTGGAACCTCAAAGCCTAGATACCTGTATCTGCTTACATATTCTAGAAGAGACCCATCATGCAACCGGACCTGACGAACTGTGCCTCTCTGTCTAGGAGGACGCCTGTTGAGTATCTTTGTTTTATCAGTAGAGATTATCAAACCCAGGTCCTGACACGAGGCTAGTACATATTTAAGGATGTTTTGGGTGTTGGAGAATCCGGTGGTGTGAATCATTATATCATCAGCAAAACTAATCATATAATGATGGGGCTGACTAGGCATAGCATTAAGTAAGGCATTAATTAGAATATTGAACAGTGTGGGACTGAGCATACCTCCCTGTGGGGTTCCTAATTCAAAGTCTTTAGTTACACTTCTATGTCCCTGGAACAACACAGATGATTTTCTGTTGGACAGGTAGCCTTTAATCCAGCGGAGAAGCCATCCTCCAACATCCATTCTGGCAAGTTCACTAATGATTACATGTCGGTTGGGTACATCGAAAGCAGATTTAAGGTCAAGGAAGGTAGTGTGTGAGCTGTCAGTGTGCAGAGTGAGAAAGGTGGTAATGCAATGATGCACGCTCCTTCCATGCATGAAATCATGCAACCAGGGAGACAAAAATTGTTTGATTCTGTACATGAGACAATTAACCCTTTGAGGGTTTTCGTCGTACTAGTACGTTTTACGCGTAGGGGTTTTTGACGTACTAGTACTCATAAATTCTAGCGGCCTCAAATCTAGTGGGAGAAAGCTGGTAGGCCTTCATATGAAAGAATGGGTCTATGTGGTCAGTGTGCACAGTCTAAAAAAAATCCTGCAGCACACAGTGCATAATGAGAAAAAAAAAACTTTGACCATTTTTTTTTAATAAATCAGCGACTTTGCAGTGTATTTTTGTATGGTATTTATTGTTGTATTCTAGTTTTCTTGGTCTCATTTTATAGAATGGAAGACATATTACAGAAATTGAGATGATTTTGACTGGTTTTACAAAGAAAGGTGCCTTGAAATTGAGCTCAAAGTAGCAGAAATGTTCGATTTTTACCAAACTTCAAAAGTAAACAAATCGTGCCAAGCGTGCAATACACGTCAACTGGTGAGTCTAATATTCTTTCACAAGTGCACCAATAATATTTATACCATTTTTTACACTAATGCAGTAGTCTGCATAACAGTAAATCTTATATTTTTTGTGAAAATAAAAATTCAAAGTGGAAAGCAAAAGAATATAAGAGGGGACTTGAGACATGACTAATGACTAGAGGAAATGTCATTTTAGTGCCAGGAATGTCTTTCTTGTTTATTCTGGACCCTATTCCGAAATTGGCATCTTTTGAAATTTGTGTGAAATTGGCAAAATTGCTAAATTCTGACCACTGTACTGGATAGTTGAATTTCATAAATGAGTGGTTTCTTGCATCCATTCGATAGAAAAAATGGAGTTCTAGCGAAATATTCATGTTTTTTGTCGACTAGTACAGTGAAATTGGCCGAAAATGGGGCTCAAAGTGGGCAAAATCGCCGATGCGTAAACATCGCCGAGACCGCTAACTTTGCGAGAGCATAATTCCGCAAGTTTTCTATCAAATTTCAAACTTTTGGTGTCTTTATGATCGGGAAAAGATTCTCTATCTTTTCATAAGAGAAAATAATTTTTTTTTTTTTTTAAATTTGGCCGACCCTGAGAACGAGTTTCGGAGAGGGCCTGTCGACCCTCAAAGGGTTAAGAATCATCCTCTCAAATGTTTTACACAAGCAGCATTGTGACCGGGTGTGGACGTATCAGTGGCTCATTACTTTGTAATTTGTTCATGACTGTAACCATGTATAGGAGTGAGGCTGATTCATTACCTTTGTAATTTGCCATGATTGTGACCAGATCTACCTGGAGTTCATTACCTTTGTAACTTGCCATGATTGTGACCAGATCTACCTGGAGTTCATTACCTTTGTAACTTGCCATGATTGTGACCAGAACTACCTGGAGCTGATTACCTTTGTAACCAGTTCAGCTATCATAACTTTGGGGTCCAGTCCCTGGACCCATTATGTACCTTTGTAATCTCTTGACTACCGCCCACAGGATGGGTATGGGCTGCATAATAAAGATATTAAACTAAACAAGCAGCTAGTAAGAGATACTGGGCAAAATGCATTTTGTTGATTGGGCTTAGGAATTGGAATGATGAGGCTGTTGGTCCAAGATTGAGGGAGCTCCCCAGTTACATAGCTCATGTTATATAATTCAAGTAATGGATTGCCTGGTACTCGACACAGCAATCTGAGTATGTTGTAAGTAATACCATCCTCACCAGGCGACGTGGAGTTGCCCTTAGTTAGTGCTGCATCAAGTTCATAATTAGTGAAAGGAATGTTGCAGTCATCTGCCTTGCTGAGCATAAAGCAAACAAGTCTCTCCCTTGTATCATATTTGTCATTTAATTTTGCCTGTGTGGTACTGGGAAGATTGTCATAGCTAGATGTAGCAGCCCAAGCACTAACTCATTTGCCCTATGTAAGGGATGAGAGTGCACGATATGCCCAGTTCTGTTACCCTTAATTCTATTTATGTCTCCATGCCCGGCTAAGTGGGGTGTGAGCATTGAGACCTTTGACAAATTGTTCCGAGTCTGTTTGCCGCAGCTCTGTCATACGCTCTCTGGCAGCAGCAGTTTGGAAGAGGCTCAGGATTCCAGGGGTATGATGGTTTCTATAGGCTAGGCCTAGTCTGTGAGCAGTGCGTTTCAATGTTCGAAGTTTAAGATCATTGTAATAGGTATGGTTTTTATAGGAGGTATGATTATTATGGAAGTTAGATGGGTTTACATTACCATGAGGTTTCAGTGGTGGTTCTAAGTAGTTCTGAATACTGCTCACAAGGTCATTGTTAAAGTTCTTAACAGAGGAACACTCGTACGAATTATACCAGTCAGTCACATGTGCAATAAAGTCATCATGCTGATCAGGGGGAACATTAAAATGTTTCCGTTTCAATATCCCATCAGGAAGGATAGTATTACCAATATCTAGTGAGGTTAACCTTGGGAAATGATCAGATGCTATATTTGTTACAATGGAAGACTCACAGCTGGCAGAAGTAATGTTGAAGCCCAGGCACAGATCAAGGACGCCTCCGTAGATATGTGTGGGTTCAAGATCACCTACAATATGCGCATTATCATGACTATTTAAGAGTGACAACAGTTGATTACCATTACGATTACCAAATTGTGAGTTTCCAATGCTTTTGTGTCTTGCATTATAATCGCCAATTATGAGAGTAGGTTCAGACTGAGCACAAGTTGGGAGCTCCAAGTAATTAAACTTATCAACAGGAGTATACAAGTTAAATATGTTGAGAGCAGAGTTCCCTATATAAATCCTAACACCGTGGTATTGTAGCCCCTCTGTTTTCTTATGTGCAAGAAGTTGATGGGGAAGTGATTTTTTAATATATAGAACACAAGAGTTAGTAGATTTGAGGTTATATGCAACAAATGAGGGCAATTTAGGGGGTTGGGATTTTTCAGGGACTCTGCATTCTTGTAGACACAACATCAATGGGTTCGGTGGTTACTTTGTGATGAAGGTCAGGAAGTCTTTTTCTAAGTGATGCAATATTCCAGCTTAATATAGAAAGTTTATACGAGTTTTGATCCATTATAGTAGTCCTGGGATCTTGTTGAGTTTCTCAGCATAATGAAAAAATTGTTCATATAAATAGCAGACCTAATAAATGTCAGCAGTGTTACCCTGGTCCATGAGCTTTTTAAGTGCACTTCCAGTTTTAAGGCCTCGTGGGAGTCTCTGTTTACTCAGAGCACGACGCTGTTCATGTGTGAATGTATGATAGGTGACACCACTACTAACATTCCTTCCTCCACTAACATTACATGCAACACTATAAGTGTCATCACCAACACCACTACCAACATTGTGTTCATTACATTTATCAACAGTATTGTATTCAACATTAATGTCAATGTGGTTAGCCTCATCACACTCTGCACCACCACTTATATTACATTCATCACTATTACTAACATTAAAGACACCACTGCCCTCATCACACTCTGCACCACCACTTATATTACACTCATCACTATTACCAACATCACAGAGACCACTGCCCTCATCACACTCTGCACCACCACTTATATTACACTCATAACTATTACTAACATCATAGACACCATTGCCCTCATCATGATGCTCACTATAGTTATCAACACAACTATTGGATTCATCATTACCGTAATTAAGGGCACCACCACTGTCACCACCACCTTGTTCAGCAGCCTTACACTCGCTTTCAGAAATTGTGACACTCTTGTTATTGGTACACTCCACACATATTTCCTTGTGCTGCTCAAGTTGTTGTTTCAGGAGAAATTGTTGTGTTTCCAGTTGACGTGTCAGCAGATGGATTTATGAAGGATGAGGTTAATCATAGAATTGATGAAGGAAAAAAAGGTGACTGGTGCATTGAGGTATATGTGGAGGCAAAAAATGTTATCTATGGAGGCAAAGAAGGGAATGTATGAAATTATAGTAGTACCAACACTCTTATATGGGTGTGAAGCTTGGGTTGTCAATGCTGCAGCGAGGAGGCGGTTGGAGGCAGTGGAGATGTCCTGTCTAAGGGCAATGTGTGGTGTAAATATTATGCAGAAAATTCGGAGTGTGGAAATTAGGAGAAGGTGTGGAGTTAATAAAAGTATTAGTCAGAGGGCTGAAGAGAGTTTGTTGAGGCAGTTTGGTCATTTAGAGAGAATGGATCAAAGTAGAATGACATGGAGAGCGTATAAATCTGTAGGGGAAGGAAGGCGGGGTAGGCGTCATCCTCGAAAAGGTTGGAGGGAGGGGGTAAAGGAGGTGTTGTGGGCAAGGGATTTGGACTTCCAGCAAGCGTGCGTGAGCGTGCTAGATAGGAGTGAATGGAGACAAATGGTATTTGGGACCTGACGAGCTGTTGGAGTGTGAGCAGGGTAATATTTAGTGAAGGGATTCAGGGAAACCAGTTATTTTATATAACCGGACTTGAGTCCTGGAAATGGGAAGTACAGTGCCTGCACTGGCAGTTTGGAGGGATATATTGTGTATTTTTATACGTATATACTTCTAAACTGTTGTATTCTGGGCACCTCTGCAAAAACAGTGATTATGTGTGAGTGAGGTGAAAGTGTTGAATGATGATGAAAGGATTTTCTTTCTTTTTGGGTCACCTTGCCTCGGTGGGAGACGGCCGACTTGTTGAAAAGAAAAAAAGTGTTGAGTCCTAGGTAGTAGGTTGGTAGACAGCAACCGCCCAGGGAGGTACTACCGTCCTGCCAAGTGAGTGTAAAACTTTAGCCTGTAATTGTTTTACATGATGGTAGGATTGCTGGTGTCTTTTATTTTTTGTCTCATACACATGCAAGATTTCAGGTACATCTTGCAACTTCTACTTACACTTCGGTCACACTACACATACATGTACAAGCATATACATACACACCCTCTCTGGGTTTTCTTCTATTTTCTTTCTATTTCTTGTTCTTGTTTATGTCCTCTTACCTCCATGGGGAAGTGGAACAGAATTCTTCCTCCGTAAGCCATGTGTGTTGTAAGAGGCGACTAAAATACCGGGAGCAAGGGGCTAGTAACCCCTTCTCCTGTATATACGTAATTACTAAATGTAAAAGGAGAAACTTTCGTTTTTCCTTTTGAGCCACCCTGCTTCGGTGGGATACAGCCAGTGTGTTGAAAGAAAGAAGTCTGTTGAGTATACCTGGTAAAGTGTATGGTATAGTTATTACTGAAAGAATTAAGAGTAAGTCGGACAGCAGGACAGCAGATGAACAAGGAGGCTTTAGGAAGGGTAGGGGGTGTGTAGACCAAGTGTTTGCAGTGAAACATATAGGTGAACAATATTTAGATAAGGGTAAAGAGGTATTTGTGGCATTTATGGATTTGGAAAGGGCATATGATAGGGTGGATAAGGAAGCAATGTGGAAGATGTATGGAATAGGAGGTAGGTTACTGAAAGCAGTGAAAAATTTTTATGAGGATAGTGAGGCTCAGGTTAGAGTATGTAGGTGAGAGGGAGATTATTTTCCCGTAAAAGTAGGCCTTAGACAGGGATGTGAGATGTCACCATGGTTGTTCAATATATATATATAGATGGAGTTGTAAGAATCTGGAGAAGAGAAGTGAAGTGAAGTGAATGCTTGGGTGTTGGCAAGAGGTGTGGGGTTAAAAGATAAAGAATGTAACACAAAGTGGGAATTGTCACAGTTGCTCTTTCCTGATGACACTGTGCTTTGGGGGGATTCTGAAGAGAAGTTGCAGAGGTTGGTTGATGAGTTTGGTAGGGTATGTAAAAGAAGGAAATTAAAAGTGAATATAGGAAAGAGTAACATGATAAGGATAACAAAGAAATTAGGTAACAGAAGATTGAATATCAGATTGGAGGGAGAGAGTATGGAGGAAGTAAATGTGTTCAGACATTTCGGAGTGGATGTGTCAGCAGATGGATTTATGAAGGAAGAGTTGAATCATAGAATTAATGAGGGCAAAAAGGTGAGTGGTGCACTGAGGAGTCTGTGGAGATAAAGAACTTTATCCATGAAAGCAAAGAGGGGAATGTATGAGAGTATAGTTATACCAATGCTCTTGTATGGGTGTGAGGCTCAGGTTGTGAATGTTGCAACAATGAGAAGGCTGGAGGCAGTGGAGATGTCATGTCTGAGGGCAGTGTGTGGTGTGAATATAATGCAGAGAATCTGTAGTTTGAAGATTAGGAGGAGGTGTGGAACGAAATAGAATGACTTCGAGTGTATAAATCTGTAGTGGAGGGAAGGCAGGGTAGGGGTCAGCCTAGGAAAGGTTGTAGGGAGGGGGTAAAGGAGGTTTTGTGTGCGAGGGGCTTGGACTTCCAGCAAGCATGCATGAGCGTGTTAGATAGTAGCAAATGGAGACAAATGGTTTTTAGGACTTGACGTGTAAGCAAGGTAACATTTATGAAGGTATTCAGGGAAACTGGTATGCTGGACTTCATTCCTGGAGTTGGGAAGTACAGTACCAGCACTCTTAAGGAGGGGTCTTAATGTTGCAAGCTTTATTACTGTAGTGTAAGCATGTGTCTGGCAAGACAGTGATGATGAAAGTTTTTCTTTTTCAGGCCACCCTGCCTTGGTGGGAAACAGCTGATGTGTTAATAATAAAAAATGGTTTTTAATACTTGATGTGCTGTTGGAGTGTGAGCAAAGTAACATTTATGAAGAGATTCAGGGAAACCGGCAGGCCGGACTTGAGTCCTGGAGATGGGAAGTACAGTGCCTGCACTCTGAAGGAGGGGTGTTAATGTTGCAGTTTAAAAACTGTAGTGTAAAGCACCCTTCTGGCAAGACAGTGATGGAGTGAATGATGGTGAAAGTTTTTCTTTTTTCGGGCCACCCTGCCTTGGTGGAAATCGGCCAGTGTGTTAATAATAATAAAATAAAAATATATTACAGGAAAATTCTGTTGTATTTTCATTTCAATGTATTTAAAAGTGAATTTTTTTTTTTTGTTGAAATGAGATAAAAAATGATTAAAAATAGAAGTTTGATGCAGTATGATAGTATAGGTATTATCAAAATTCAAATTCAAAATTCAAATTTTTATTTCCATGCATAGTTTAAAATGTATAATTACAATATTGATTTGCTAAGTGCAAAGAAAGCCACTATCATGTTGAGGCATTACTGGCTTGCAGTCACACAGTCCCCCCATTCTATTTGTTGATGGGCCGCCACTGTTGCTCCATCATCTCTAAATGACCAAACCACATCAACAACCCCTCCATAGTCTTCTGAATAATACTTTTATTAACTCCACACTTCCTAATTTCCACACTACGTATTCTCTGCATATTTACGTCACACACTGCCCTTACACACGACATGTCCACTGCCTTCAGCCGCCTCCTCAATGCAACATTTACAACCGTGCTTTACACCCATATAAAAGTGCTGGTACCATTATAGTCTCATACATTCCATTCTTTGCCTCCATGAATAACATATTCTCTCCACAGATACCTTAATGCACCTTTGGATTACCTTGTCCTTCATATACCCATTTGCCGACATGCCCACTCCCAAGTATCTGAACGCACTTACTTCCATGACTTGGAGGGTGTATAAATCTGTAGTGGAGGGGAGGAGGGGTAGGGGTCATCCTAGGAAATGATAAGAGGGAGGGGAGTAAAATAGGTTTTGTGCATGTCAAAAAAAAAAAAATTACTTCCATACTCCCTCCAATTTGATATCCATTTTTTCCTTAACTAACTCATCTGATACCCTCATCACTTTACTTTAGGTCATTAGTAGTTCAGTTTTTGAGGAGTCAAAAGTTATACATGGATTTTTGACTGTGCTGGGGGTCGGCATCCCTAACCCCTTATCAATCAAATTTTATTTCCTTGCAAGATTACATTGAGATTATGAAATTACAATAATGAGTTGCAGTGCAAAGAGAACCACTATCATGCCTAGGCATTATGTGCAGACTTAATTTAATGGCTTACAGACTACTTAATACTAAATAAATTGATCATAGTTTAAATTGTACATCTGTTTTTATTTATAGTTCACAGTAATTTTACTCAAATTACAATAGTTTCAATAGCAAATATTGAAATTATATTATGGCAATATAACATTGTGAGTTGTTGAAAGTACCTTACAGTATGAGAATGCTACAATTGGATGTAAGGCAGTTTTGGGTAGATATTTATACTACAATGTAGTATTAATCAATACATGAACTTCGGGCATCTAGTTTTGAAGTTTTAAGATTTAGGTAATTTGGAAATTTTTTTTTGTATTGAGTATTTAGTTTAGGGTGAGTAAGTGGTTTTTGAGAAGAGTCTTAAATTGATGTTCAGACCGGGTTACTTTAGTATTTACTGGTAATGAATTCCAAATTTTGGGGCCCTTTATGTGCATAGAGTTCTTACACAGTGTGATATGGACACGGGGAACATCAAAATGAGATCTGCATCTTGTGTTATGGTCATGTGTCCTATTAAGGTTGGTGAGGAGAAGTTTGAGTGGAGGGTTTATGTTTGAGTGTAGTGTTCTATGTATGTAGTAGGCACATGAATAAGTATGAATGTTCTTTACGGTGAGCAGTTTTGGACTTCTGAATATTAGTGGAGTATGCTGTCAGGAGTGGATATTTGTTATCATTCTGACTGCAGCCTTTTGCTGGGTTATTAGTGGTCTTAGGTGATTTGATGTTGTTGATCCCCATGCACAAATTCCATATGTGAGATAAGGGTAGATGATTATTATTATTATTATAATCAAAAAGAAGCGCTAAGCCACAAGGACTATACAGCGCTGCAGGGCAGGAAGGAAGCGAGGGCATCAGGTGGCAAAAGGGAGATGGATGAGTAATAGGTTACGGATAACAGCGGGGTAGTGGATGGTGAAAGGGTAAAGGGCAGCAAGAGACTGAACTAGAAAGGGCTGAGGGGAGTGCGAAAAGTATCATCAGAGTTTGTGGAGTAAATCAGTCGTTGTCAAGAAGTCAATGAGAGAGTCAGGATTAAAGGAGGGTCCATCAGCAAGAAGGGAAGGTAAAGAGAGAGTAGTAGAACGAAGACGACGTTGGAGGTAAATTCTGCGTGCTCGTTGATAGAGAGGGCAGTCTAACAGAATGTGGCTAATCGATACTGGAACTTGACACTGCTCACAGAGAGGAACAGGGTGCCTCTCCATGAGATACCCATGAGTAAGACGAGTGTGGCCAATGCGAAGGCGGGAGAGAGTGGTCTCCCAACCTCGGCACTGATGACAAGAAGACGGCCAGTAACCTATGCTCGGTTTAATAGAATGAAGTTTGTTACCAAGCAGAGTTGACCAACGTTGTTGCCAACGGGTGCGAAGGTGGGTAGCTATTGCAGCAAAATAGTCCAGAAATGGAACACCTCGATAGGAAATTGGTAGGTCATGTACTGCTGACCGCGCAGCAGTGTCTGCCTGTTCATTGCCCTGTACGTCGACATGACCAGGGACCCAACAAAAAACAATATCTTTATGTTTGGTAGAGATACGGCGTAGCCAAAGTTGGATACGGAGAACTAGGGGATGAGATGTATCAAATTTTCGTATAGCCTGTAGAGCACTAAGGGAGTCTGAGACTACTACAAATGATGACACAGGCATAGATGCGATACGAATAAGTGCTGCAAGAATGGCATACAGTTCAGCAGTAAAAATGCTAGCTGAAGATAGTAAATGCCCCCATACGATGCTGTCCGGAAACACTGCTGCGAATCCGACGCCGTCTGAAGACTTAGAGCCATCTGTGTACACAGCGGTGGCATGAGAATGGGAGTGGAAGTGATCAAGAAAAAGAGAGCGGGAAGCCACCGTAGGCAGTCGAGCTTTCGAGCAAGGGAGTGAGAAAGAACAGACCCGAACAGCTGGAACTTCCCAGGGGGGTAGGGAAAAGTGAGATGCTACATGAACATATAAAGGTGGTAACTGAAGGGAAGACAAGAGTGAATGTAGGCGAAGAGAAAAGGGATGGAGCAAACAGGGGCGGCGAACGAATAAAGAATGTCTACTAATATCGGTGACCATTCTATAAATGGAAGGATTGTGTAGATCGTGAGAGCGTACATAGTAACGAAGGCAATGGGCATCACGGCGATCAGACAAGGATGGAACATTTGCTTCTGTATAGAGGCTCTCAACAGGGGAAGAGCGAAAAGCACCAAGGCACAAACGTAAGCCTTGGTGATGGATAGAGTTAAGGCTAGAGAGAGTAGCAGGAGAGGCCGCGGAATAAATCTGGTCACCATAATTGAGTTTCGATAAAACGAAGGCTGAATGTAGGCGAAGCAGAGTTCGACGATCAGCTCCCCAGGAAAGATGAGCAAGGGTTTTAAGAAGGTTTAGCCGGCTGTGACAAGTTGCCTTCAGAGAGGTAATGTGAGGTTTCCAGGTTAACCGACGGTCAAAGAGAAGGCCTAGAAACCTGACTGTATCACGTTCGGGGATACGGGAGCCATAGAGATACAAAGGATGATCGGAGATAACAGAGCGTCTAGTGAAAGTAATTTGGTGAGTTTTGGTACTTGAAAATTTAAACCCATGTGTGGTGGCCCAAGTGGAAACACGGTCGACCGCATGCTGGAGAGAAACTGCAATAAGGTGACAGTCAGCGCCTGCACAAGCAATAGCGAAGTCATCAACATAGAGTGATGACCAAATATTGGGTGGAAGAACAGAGGCCAAATCATTTATAGCAAGGAGAAAAAGTGTTGTGCTTAGAACACATCCCTGAGGGACACCTTCAGCTTGGACGAAGTCCGGGGAAAGAACATTATTGACTCGAACACGGAAATGTCTGTCAGTTAAAAAGTTCTTAAGGAAGGATGGTAGATTGCCTCGGAGACCTAAGGAATGGGCCTGGGCCAAAATATTATACCTCCAAGTTGTGTCATATGCCTTCTCAAGGTCAAAAAATATGGCAATAACTGAGTGATTATTCGCAAAGGCATTACGAACATACGTATCCAAGCGTAGTAAGGGGTCTATGGTAGAACGACCCTTACGAAAGCCATATTGACTAGTGGAGAGACTGTTGTGAGTCTCTAAATACCACATTAAACGTCGATTTACGAGGCGTTCCATCACTTTGCAAACTGCACTAGTAAGAGCGATGGGGCGATAGTGGGAGGCATCATGTCCTGTAGTACCCGGTTTGCGGAAAGGGAGAACAATGGCAGATTTCCACAGCTGGGGAAGAACTCCTTGTGCCCAAATAAGATTGAAGAGGTGTAAGAGGACTACAAGGGCTGACCGATGTAAATGTTGTAACATACGAATATGAATGTCATCAGGCCCAGCTGCCGATGATCGGCAAGCTGAGAGCGTTGCCTCCAGTTCTTGAAGTGTAAAAGGCACATTATACTGTTCTTCTCTGAGAGAAGAAAAGTCCAAGGGTACTAACTCTCTGGCAGACTTTGAGGAAAGAAACGAGGGGCATAGATGGAGCCCTCGGGAAATACGGACCAGATGTGTGCCAAGTTCAATGGCAACGTCAAGAGGGTTTGCTATATCAACACCAGTGACCCGTAGAACAGGAGCCGGGTCAGGAGAGTATTTACCACTAAATTTCCTCACTTTTTTCCAGACTGCACTCATAGAAGAAGCAGAGGTGATGGTGGAAACATAGTCTCACCAACAAGTGCGTTTAGCTTCACGGATGACACGGCGAGCGATCGCACGCTTCTGCTTAAAATCAACAAGTCTCTCAGCGGTTCTATTGTACCGGTACCTGCCCCATGCAGCACGTTTCAAACGTACTGCACGAGCACAAGCAGGAGACCACCAAGGCACGCACTTCTGAGAATGCCTGCCTGAGGTTTGGGGTATAGAATGAGAAGCTGCGGTATAAACTGATGTCGAGAAGATGTGTAGGAGCTCATCAATGGAGGATGAAGAAGGAACCTCACTAAAAGCAGTGAGGTGTGAGTAAAGATCCCAATTTGCCCGATCAAATTGCCAGCGAGGGCTATGGAAAGGTGGTGAATAGGAAGGAGAAGTAAGAATGATCGGAAAATGATCGCTGTCATGTAAGTCTGGTAGAACAGACCAGGTGAAGTCTAGTGCAGTGGAGGAAGAGCAGACTGATAGATCGATGCAAGAAAGAGTATGAGTATGAGGATCAAAATGGGTGGGAGTACCCGTATTTAAAACATGGAGGGGGTGAGAGGCAAGAAAAGCCTCCAACTGAATGCCACGTGAGTCACAATGAGACCCCCCCCAGAGGAAATGGTGGGCATTAAAATCACCAAGTAACAGAAGTGGTGGTGGTAAGGATAAAACAAGAAAGGCAAAGTCTGGGATAGAAAATGCCCGAGAAGGAGAGAGATACAAAGAACATATTGTTAACCACTTATTCAAGTGGATACGAGCTGCAGTGTAATGCAGCGAGGTATGGACAAATAGTTGATGGTATGGAATATCATTGCGTAGAAGAAGGGCACTTTCATTAAAGGTCCCATCTGAGAAAGGATCCGAAGAATACAATAAATTATAGCCTGAGATAGGTTGGAAAACAGCCGAGTGTAATTTTGGTTCTTGTAAGCAAGCACCAACAGGGGAAAACCTGGAAAGCAACATCTGAAGCTCACCCCGATTACCCCTGAGGCCGCGGATATTCCACTGTAAATAGGCCATGATTGGCGATGAAGAAAATATCAGGAATCTGTAGGTAAAGGCACCTACGGACTAGAGGGGTTAGAAAAGTCAATGTGTGGTGGCATTGGAAGATGTTCAAGTAGCGAAGGAATGGAGCGTTGTGAAGAATGGGGTTGTGAAGATGGAGGAGAGGGAAGAGAAGGAACAGGAAGTGAATCAGTGTCCATTGAAGGTTTAGTCTCTGCAATATATTCTGAAATGGCTTCAAGTGTTTCTGAATTCAAAGATGTATGGGAGACCATATTGGAGATAGGAGGAGGAGGGTGAGTAAAGATTGGGACAGTAATGGACTGTACCAAAGTAGAGGGGGAGGGAAAAGTGTAAGGGACTGGAGATGAAGTGTGGGGGGGACAGAAGAGGCAGAAACCTGGGAGGTGACAGAAGAGGGAGAAACTTGGGCGGGGACGGGGGTGGAAGGCATAGTACGAGGAGGAGGGTGAATCTCCACACGTGTAATAGAGCCAGAGAGAGGGGAAGAACTAGGTACAGGGACTGGAAAGGTAAAGTGTGGAGGTGGAAGAAGGGAAGGAAGGGGCAAAGAAGATTTGAGCAATGTGGATTTTTTGGACTTCTGAGTAGAGGGGCGATTGGTATTAGGTGTCGTACGAGGTCTTGTCGATACTGGGGCTTGTGAGGAAGGACGCGAAGATGTGAGAACAGACTGAGTTGTAGTTGGGACGTCAGAGCCAAGGACAGCAAAAGGATTAGATGCCGTAGTGGCTATGGGAGGGGTAACAACAGAGGAGGCTGCAGAAGATGGGACCCCAGAAGTGGGGGACGTTTGGAAACACGAGAATAAGAAACACGGGGTAGTCTCCCTTGGAGGCGGAGATGAGTAACTGCCATAGCATAAGGGAGACCTTCTGCCTCTTTGAGGCAACGGATTTCACGTTCATTTAAGTAGACCTGGCAACGGCAGGAGTACGAAGGGTGAGCTTCATTACAATTAAGGCAAGATGGAGGTTGACTGCAAGATGTATTAGAATGGTCGTCGGCACCACAGACTGGGCATTCGGCCATAGATCTGCAATATTTCGCTGGGTGACCAAAACGCCAGCAATTTCTACATTGTTGCGGTGTAGGTATCACCTTTCGAACTTGTAACCGATGTCCCGCGACATATACAGAGGACGGGAGTTCTCGCCTGTCAAAAGTTAAATGAGCCACATTGCAAGGGTAACGTCTCCGCCCCCGGGCAGGAAGGACATAAGTGTCTACTTTGAGGATTGGGAGATCCTGGAGTTCCAGCTGTTCAAAAATGTCATTGCCACATGACTGGAAATTCTGTTGGACTATGGTATGGGGCAGAATGACAGTACCACTACAAGAATTGAGAGAAAGATGTTTTTCAATAGTGATAGGAGTAGTATCGATATTCGAAAGGAGAGAAAGATCATGAGCTTGGGTAGCATTCTGGACAGTGACGATGCGCGTACCGCTCTTGAGAGCGTGAAATGAAATATCTCTGCCAACATGACGCAGGAGCGCTTTGGCAATACTATGGTCAGAAAGGTAAGCAGAAGAAGAAGTTGGTCTTAAAGTAAAGAATTTAGTCCATTGTGTGGTCCGAAACTGAGCGTGGAGAAGGAGTGCTTGACGTGTCGGTCTTTTCCGAGTAGAATGGGAAGGTAACGACGGAGCATCATCAGGAGATTGACGTTGGCGTTTAGGAGTAGGACCGGAGTTGGTCCGGCATGAAATGGGTGGGCGATTCGAAAATTGCCGTACCGTAGAGGGAGAAGCCGGAAGCATAGTCAAAGGAGAGCGGAGTTCAGACAAATCGAAGGAGTCAGTCGAAGCCCCGGTACCTGAAGCGGGTGAGGAAACAGCACCAGCAAGAGGTACAGGGGCATCAGGAGTGTCCGAAGAGTGGCCTAAACACAAGGCAGGGTCAGAATGGGGTGCGGTATCAAGAAGGGGCCCGGGGGTAGTGGTTTCATGGACTAGGGCTGCCATGGTTAGGTTACTCCTTTGCTTTTTGTTTTTAAGAAAAAAAAAAGAAAGAAGAAAAGAAAATAAAAATAAAAAAAGAATAAAAAAAGGGGGGAGCGGGGAGGAATA
Organism: Cherax quadricarinatus; assembly: GCF_038502225.1. Taxonomy (NCBI): domain Eukaryota; kingdom Metazoa; phylum Arthropoda; class Malacostraca; order Decapoda; family Parastacidae; genus Cherax; species Cherax quadricarinatus. The sequence goes on along the minus strand of NC_091350.1, from coordinate 14,639,692 downwards.
GTTCCCAGGAGGAATGAAAGGGCCGGAAATCTTCCTCCGCGCCCAAGAGGACCTCAACACCGCTAGTAGCGCAGATGCAGCATGGAACCCGTGCCATACCCTACCCTTCATGCCAGTAAACCAGCAATCCGGGATAGCAACCTCACATCTGCCGAGCTACCTCGGTGGACAAAAGAGAGGGCGGCCGGATATCCGCCACAAAGCATACCTCCTTCGGCCAACACCCCCGGAATCCGAAAGGTGGCTTCCAGAGATACACCCGTTGCCCAAAAGACACCCCAAGCTACTCCGGGATACCGGAGAGGGATCGGGACATCCCCAGGCAATCCAGATTCCACGGCAAACTACGCCACCGCCAAGAACCTCAACGGAATGGGATGGACCCCGGTGTCCTTTCCCCTACCTAGGAACTAGCGCGCCTGTGGGAGAAATCCCGAAGGCCAAAAAGAGGAAGGGCAAAAGGGAGGGGTGAGGAGGAGGAGGAGGAATGGAAAAAGGGGAGGATGGGGAGGATGGGATAGGGGAGGGGAGAATGGGGGGTAATTAGGTTCGGTCTGAGGAAGAAGACCGACAGGGCTAATTCCTCAGACCAAGAGCCTCTTCACCACGCCAAGGAGCCCCCCTTGAAGAGGTAAGGGTAGATGAGCGAATGATACAGTCCAAGGAGAGCTGATTGTGGAACATAGTACCATATCTTTGATATTATGCCTACTGTCTTAGAGATTTTATTGGAAATTTGTTGTATGTGTCTGGAATTTGAAGCTACTGTCAAGATGGATTCCAAGGAATTTTCCATTTGTGAGTCTTGTGATGGGTGATCCATTTAGCATCATGTTAAGTGGAACATTTGCAGGTATGTTTCCAAACTGAATTAAATAGGTTTTGTCACTATTGAGAGTAAACTTATTAGTCATCATCCAGGTAGATATTTTCTGCAATTCGGCATTAACAGTGTTGGCCAGTATGACTGGGTTTTGGTGAGAGAAGACGTATGTAGTGTCATCTGTAAATAATATGAGTTGAGTAGTTGTGATGCATTCGGTAGGTCATTGATGTAAATGAGAAAGAGGAGTGGGCCAAGGACACTTCCTTGTGGGACACTGACTGTGATTGGTTGAGTGGAAGAGTTTGCTCCATTTGTGTACAAATATTGGCTTCTGTTAGTAAGGTATGACTTTAGGTAGCTGAGGGAGTGCCCTCTTATACCACAGTGTGTTAATTTAATGTGCAGCAAATCATGGTCGACTGTATCAAAAGCTTTACGTAAATCAGTGAAGATTCCCGGTAGGACTTCTTTCTTCTCAAAAGCGGTGTATATTAGCTCTAGCATGTGTATAATAGCATCATTTGTGCTTTTATTATTCCTGAATCCAAACTGACAGGGGTTTAGTATGTTGTGCGAGACGAGGTAGGAATAGATCTGTCTATTTTTTATTTTTTATTATCACATGGCCGATTCCCACCAAGGCAGGGTGGCCCGAAAAAGAAAAACTTTCACCATCATTCACTCCATCACTGTCTTGTCAGAAGGGTGCTTTACACTACAGTTTTTAAACTGCAACATTAACACCCCTCCTTCAGAGTGCAGGCACTGTATTTCCCATCTCCAGGACTCAAGTCCGGCCTGCCGGTTTCCCTGAACCCCTTCATAAATGTTACTTTGCTCGCACTCCAACAGCACGTCAAGTATTAAAAACCATTTGTCTCCATTCACTCCTATCAAACACGCTCACGCATGCCTGCTGGAAGTCCAAGCCCCTCGCACACAAAAGCTCCTTTACCCCCTCCCTCCAACCTTTCCTAGGCCGACCCCTACCCCGCCTTCCTTCCACTACAGACTGATACACTCTTGAAGTCACTCTGTTTCGCCCCATTCTCTCTACATGTCCGAACCACCTTAACAACCCTTCCTCAGCCCTCTGGACAACAGTTTTGGTAATCCCGCACCTCCTCCTAACTTCCAAACTACGAATTCTCTGCATTATATTCACACCACACATTGCCCTCAGACATGACATCTCCACTGCCTCCAGCCTTCTCCTCGCTGCAACATTCATCACCCATGCTTCACACCCATATAAGAGCGTTGGTAAAACTATACTCTCGTACATTCCCCTCTTTGCCTCCAAGGACAAAGTTCTTTGTCTCCACAGACTCCTAAGTGCACCACTCACCCTTTTCCCCTCATCAATTCTATGATTCACCTCATCTTTCATAGACCCATCCGCTGACACGTCCACTCCCAAATATCTGAATACATTCACCTCCTCCATACTCTCTCCCTCCAATCTGATATCCAATCTTTCATCACCTAATCTTTTTGTTATCCTCATAACCTTACTCTTTCCTGTATTCACTTTTAATTTTCTTCTTTTGCACACCCTACCAAATTCATCCACCAATCTCTGCAACTTCTCTTCAGAATCTCCCAAGAGCAGTGTCATCAGCAAAGAGCAACTGTGACAACTCCCACTTTATGTGTGATTCTTTATCTTTTAACTCCACGCCTCTTGCCAAGACCCTCGCATTTACTTCTCTTACAACCCCATCTATAAATATATTAAACAACCACGGTGACATCACACATCCTTGTCTAAGGCCTACTTTTACTGGGAAATAATTTCCCTCTTTCCTACATACTCTAACTTGAGCCTCACTATCCTCATAAAAACTCTTCACTGCTTTCAGTAACCTACCTCCTACACCATACACCTGCAACATCTGCCACATTGCCCCCCTATCCACCCTGTCATACGCCTTTTCCAAATCCATAAATGCCACAAAGACCTCTTTAGCCTTATCTAAATACTGTTCACTTATATATTTCACTGTAAACACCTGGTCCACACACCCCCTACCTTTCCTAAAGCCTGTCTATGAATTAATTTTTCAAAGATTTTAGAGAGCAGAGGTAAGTTAGATATTGGTCTATAGTTATTCAAGTCTGATAACCTCCTTTGTGGATCGGGGTGGCCCTCGCTATTTTGAGAATTGCTGGGAAGGTGGAGGATTCGAAGGATTTGCTAAAGAGTGTTGCAATAATTGGTGAAAGTACTTGTGAAGCTTTCTTGTACATAAAAGGTGTCAAGTTGTGTATGTCTTCTGCCTTGTTTTTAAGGGTGTTGATGAGCGAGACTTCTGTTGGGTTGGTTGGGGCTAGGAATTGTGTATTCAGGTAGGTGCCTGTGAGGTAGTCTGATGGACAGGTGTTTGAGCTTGGGATTTTGCTCGCTAGATTCTTTCCTATGGTGGAGAAGAAAACATTGAGTCTGTTTGCTGTTTCAGTTGGTGTGAGTAGGGGTTTTGATTTTTTGATTGTTTTGTTTTTGTCCATTTTGTTTTTGTTCATTGTCCAGACTCCCAATCTGAAGCCTGTCTACAGCGGTGAACAATTTAAAAAAAAAAACTTATTTTTTCTCACAAAATGGTAAAGACACTTTTCCTAAGGGTAATAAAATAAAAAGTATGAAATTTAATGGAAAATTGACGAAATTACGCTTTTGCGAATTTTGCTGTGTCAGCGATATTTATGCATCGGTGATTTTGCCCACTTTGAGTCCTATTTTAGGCCAATTACAATGTTCCAGTAGACCAAATTCTTGGCTATTGTGCTAATGTCTTCTATTTTATCAATTGAGCACAAGAAACCACCCAATCAACTATTTCAAATACCCAATAAAGTGATCAGAAATTGGTAATTTGGCCAGTTTCACACAAATTTCAAAATATATCAGTTTTGAAATAGAGTACAGACTAAACAATACAGTCATTCCTGGCACTAAAATAACATTTCCTCTATTCAGTAGTTACTTTCATAGGCTTTATATATGAATTCCATTTTGATATTCACACACAATATTGTAATAAATGTATAAATAACATCAGCGCATTCATGAACACACATTAGACTGATCAGCTGGATGTGTATTGAACAAGAGACGTGATTTGTTTACTCTTGAATATTGGCAAAAATCAAACATTTCCACTACTTTGTGCTTAATTCCAAGCTATATTCAGTCCTGAAACCAATCAAAATAATTTTTATTTCTGTAATATATCTTCCATTCTATCACGAGAGACCAAGAAACGGAGAATATAACCATAAAAATCATGTGAAAATACACCACAAATTCGCCATTTTAAACCAAAAACACTGTCGCAGTTTTTTCTCATTATGCACTGTGTGCTGCAGAACTTTTTTTATATGGTGTACACTTACCGCATAGACCCATTCTCTCATATCTAGGCCCAAATTTATCACTTACAGCTTATGTGTGTGAGCTGAGCTCATGGCATAGTACTACAGCACTGACAGTGACCTCAAGCCCATAGTACTATGGCACAGACAATGCAAGGGTTAAATTTAAATTACTGGTAGGTTTTATTTGTAAGTGTTGAAGGAGAACAAATTTTCATAAGGGATAGAAAGCCATTCAAAAAATTTCTCCTCTTACTAATATTGGTCTAGCTCTTTCTAATATATCCATGTCTGGATCTAGTGTTCTTCCGAGGCCTTCCAAGACAAATATTGCCAGTACAACTGCACTGAATGCTGACTCCAAACGCACATGATGCCTCAAAAGAATGCTCAAGACCTGCTGTAGCAGGCTTCCCACATCCACCTGCAAAATAAGCGCTAAGAATTAAAAACTGATTCTCTTGGTAATGATCATAACAATTAATGATACAATAATGTATTACTAGCTACATTCTGTTAAGACACCCTTCAAGGGGCAAGCAGTGCTTTGATGCTAGTGGTCTCTTGATCCAAGTAATTTGAGTTATCCTCCTTCCTCAGACAAAATCTGATTAGCTCCAATCCCGAGGATATGAATTCTTATGGGTTAATATTTTCCCACAATTCTAATAACATGGCAAAAGAAATATTTAGGTATCCCTGAGTGGCTATTCAACTTCTTGATTGTTAGCCATTTTCTTATTCGTACAAAGCTTACCATGGGTTCAAGCCTCACTGTTCTGTGATTTATTTACATGTACTATGTTAAGCTTTGAGTTTCATACTTTACTGTACGTTGCCTTCCTGAACCAATACTGAACTAATTATTAACTCTTAAATGGTCCAAACATATATATACGTTCTTACGCATAGCGCTCCAAACTTATATACACATTTTATTTTTCCTGCCTTCAAATTTGGCACGATTGGCCTGAGATGCCTTGTCAGCATAGAATGGCTCCTAACACTCAGTGTGCGTGGCATTAAAAAAATCTGGGACCACTTAGTACCTTGTGGGAGCGCCAGTTAAATTGAGCGCCAGCTAGAGCAGTGCGGCAAACACCAAAGATTCACTGATGTAATGTCATATTAACACTCCTCTATTAAGAGGAAAGCGATGTTAACCCCAAGTTTAGGGTCTGTCGATCTCTATCTGTCTATTTCTGTCTATATCTCTATCTATCTGTCTATTTCTGTCTCTGTCTACCTCTGTCTATCTGTCTTTGTCTATCTCTCTCTGTATCTCTTTCAATCTGTCTCTCTTTCTATCTGTCTGTCTATCTCTGTCTTACAGGTACACATAAATACAAGTATACATAGTGTAAATTACTTAGGATAACCCAAAAACTCCAGACAAAGTGCTATACTTTGCTTGAAGATATGAGTATAGGTGATGATGCAGTCTTGTGGTTCTATCTGAGACAGAGAGCTAGACAGATAGACAGACAGGGAGCTCGACAGACAGACAAATTGACAGCGAAAACAAGGGAGGGCGATGCTCATCAAATGTCACCTCTAATCTTTTCTTATCGCTGCACTCTCGTGTATGCTCATCAAATGTCAGTTCTTATCAGTTGTTATCTCATCTTATCATGTCACTGTCAGGGGTGGACTTTGTTTTTCATGCTTCAAGGGAACTTATTATTACCTATTATTATTTTTTTTTTTAACAACTCGGCCGTCTCCCATCCCATCTCATCATCATTCAACACTTTCACCTTACTCACACATAATCACTGTTTTTGCAGAGGTGCTCAGAACACAACAGTTTAGAAGCATATACGTATAAAGATACACAACATATCCCTCCAAACTGCTAATATCCCGAACCCCTCCTTTAGAGTGCAGGCATTGTTCTTCCCATTTCCAGGGCTCAAGTCCGGCTATATAAAAATGTAACCGATTTCCCTGAATCCCTTCACTAAATATTACCCTGCTCACACTTCAACAGATCGTCAGGTCCCAAATACCATTCGTCTCCATTCACTCCTATCTAACATGCTCACACATGCTTGCTGGAAATCCAAGCCCCTTGCCCATAAAACCTCCTTCACCCCCTCCCTCCAACCTTTTTGAGGATGACCCCTACCCCGCCTTCCTTCCCCTACAGATTTATACGCTCTCCATGTCATTCTACTTTGATCCATTCTCTCTAAATGACCAAACCACCTCAACAACCCCTCTTCAGCCCTCTGACTAATACTTTTATTAACTCCACACCTTCTCCTAATTTCCACACTCCGAATTTTCTGCATAATATTTACACCACACATTGCCCTTAGACAAGACATCTCCACTGCCTCCAACCGCCTCCTCGCTGCTGCATTCACAACCCAAGCTTCACACCCATATAAGAGTGTTGGTACTACTATACTTTCTTACATTCCCTTCTTTGCCTCCATAGATAACGTTTTTTGACTCCACATATACCTCAACACACCACTCGCCTTTTTTCCCTCATCAATTCTATGTTTAACCTCATTCTTCATAAATTCATCTGCCGACACGTCAATTCCCAAGTACAATGGACCCTCGACTAACGCTATTAATCCATTCCTGAGAGCTCATCATTAGTCAAAATTATCGTTAGTCAAGTTAATTTTCCCCACAAGAAATAATGGAAATCAAATTAATCCGTGTAGGGCACCCCAAAGTATGAAAAAAAAATTGTTTTTACCACATGAAATATTAATTTTAATACACACAAACTGAAGAAGACATGCACAGTTACATGACACTTACCTTTATTGAAGATCTGGTGATGATTGATGGGATGGGAGGAGGGGAGAGTGTTGATGGTCTTAGTGTTTAGAAGGGGAATCCCCTTCCATTAGGACTTGAGGTGGCAAGTCCTTTTCCAGGGTTACTTCCCTTCCCTTTAAATCTCTCAAACCAACCTTTGCTGGCCTTAAATTCACTCACATCACCACTAGTTGCTGGCATTTTTTTAATTAAATTGTCATGCAACTTCCTAGCCTTTTCACATATGATCGCCTGAGAGATGCTATCTCCTGCTATCTGTTTTTCGTTTATCCACACCAATAACAATCTCTCAACATCTTCGAGTATACTTGCGATCTCAGTTTCGAAAACATAGTTGCACCTTTGGCAAGAACAGCTTCCTTGATTGCCGTTTTCTTGGCCACAATAGTAGCGATGGTTGATTGGGATTTTGTGTACAACCTGGCCAGCTCGGAGGCACGCACTCCACTTTCATACTTAGCAATGATCTCTTTCTTCATATCCATAGTAATTCTCACCCTTTTTGCTGTAGGGTTGGCACTAGAAGCTTTCTTGGGGCCCATGGTGACTTACTTTGCAGGTGCAATCACTAAAAAGGCTGTGATAATATGAAATGTTCCGATTGTATGCTTGGAAGCGACCGCGGTGGCTGGCTGGCTTGTAAACACTGGCCAGAAGTGGACGCGTCTCAGACGGAACAAATAGTGTTGGTCGAGTTTTTTAGCGCTAGTCGAGGCAAAAATTTTGCGTTAAAATGTATCGCTAGTCGGATATATCGTTAATCGATGCCATCATTGGTCGAGGGTCCACTGTATCTGAAAACATTCACTTCTTCCATACTCCTCCTTCCCAATTTGATATCCAATTTTTCTTTATCTAAATCATTTGATACCCTCATCACCTTACTCTTTTCTACGTTCACTTTCAACTTTCTACCTTTACACACACTCCCAAACTCATCCACTAACCTTTGCAATTTTTCTTTAGAACTCCCATGAGCACAGTATCATCAGCAAAAAGCAACTGTGTCAATTCCCATTTTGTATTTGATTCCCCATAATTTAATCCCACCCCTCTCCCGAATACCCTAGCATTTACTTCTTTTACAACCCCATCTATAAATATATTAAACAACCATGGTAACATTACACATCCCTGTCTAAGACCTACTTTTACTGGGAAGTAGTCTCCCTCTCTTCTACACACCCTAACCTGAGCCTCACTATCCTCATAAAAACTCTTTACAGCATTTAGTAACTTACCACCTATTCCATATATACTTGCAACATCTGCCACATTGCTCCCCTATCCACTCTATTATATGCCTTTTCTAAATCCATAAATGCAATAAAAACTTTCCTACCTTTATCTAAATACTGCTCACATATATGCCTCAATGTAAACACTTGATCTACACATCCCCTACTCACTCTGAAACCTCCTTGCTCATCCGCATTCCTACATTCTGTCTTACCTCTAATTCTTTCAATAATAACCCTACCGTACACTTTTTCCTGGTATACTCAGTAAACTTATTCCTCTATAATTTTTACAATCTCTTTTGTCCCCCTTCCCTTTATATAAAGGGACTATACATACTCTCTGCCAATCCCTAGGTACCTTCCCCTCTTTCATACATTTATTAAACAAAAATACCAACCACTCCAACACTATATTCCCCCCTGCTTTTAACATTTCTGTCATGATCCCATCAGTTCCAGCTGCTTTACCCCCTTTCATTCTACGTAATGCCTCATGCACCTCCCCCACACTCACATCCTGTTTTTCTTCACTCCTAAAAGATGGTATACCTCCCTGGCCAGTGCATGAAATTACCGCCTCCCTTTCTTCGTCGACATTTAAAAGTTCCTCAAAATATTCTCGCCATCTACCCAAAACCTCCATCTCCCCATTTCTCCCCTACTCTGTTTTTAACTGACAAATCCATTCGTTCTCTAGGCTTTCTTAACTTTTTTAACTCCAAAATTTTTTCTTATTTTCATTAAAATTTCTTGACAGTGCCTCTCCCACTCTATCATCTGCTCCCCTTTTGCACTCTCTCACCACTCTCTTCACCTTTCTTTTACTCTCCATATACTCTGCTCTTCTTATAACACTTCTGCTTTGTAAAAACCTCTCATAAGCTAACTTTTTCTCTTTTATCACACCCTTTACTTCATCATTCCACCAATCACTCCTCATTCCTCCTGCACCCACTCTCCTATAACCACAAACTTCTGCCCCACTTTCTAATACTGCATTTTTAAAACTATTCCAACCCTCTTCAACCCCCCACTACTCATACTTGCACCAGCCCACCTTTCTGCCAATAGTTGCTTAAATCTCACCCGAACTTCCTCCTCCCTTAGTTTATACACTTTCACCTCCCTCTTGCTTGTTGTTGCCATTTTCCTCTTTTCCCATCTACCTCTTACTCTAGCTGTAGCTACAACTAAATAATGATCCTATATATCAGTTGCCCCTCTATAAACTTGTACATCCTGGAGCCTACCCATCAACCTTTTATCCACCAATACATAATCTAACAAACTACTTTCATTACATGCTATATTATACCTTGTATATTTATTTATCCTCTTCTTCATAAAGTATGTATTACTTATTACCAAACCTATTATTAGTATTACCTATTCTTCATCTCCTCCTCCTCCTCCTCCTCCTTCTCCCCCTCCTCCTCCTTCTCCTCCTCCTCCTCCTCCTCCTTCTCCCCCTCCTCCTTCTCCTCCTCCTCCTTCTCCTCTTCCTCCTTCTCCTCCTCCTTTTCTTCCTCCTCCTCCTCCTTCTTCTCCCCCTCCTCCTTCTCCTCCTCGTCCTCCTCCTTCTCCTCCTCTTCCTCCTCCTCCTCCTCCTCTTCCTCCTTCTCCCCCTCCTCCTCCTCCTTCTCCTCCTCCTCCTCCTCATTGTCATTATATACTTCCACATATCCAAAACATTGCTGGGACATATAAATACTTTGTATATGCTCCAAGACAATAGTAAATGGCCAAGGCAGGTGTAAATGTCCACCTGTCAGTGTGTTTGTGACAATTTGAGTACAATTTCAGTACCTAATACTAGTGTCAGAACAAAGATTGGTTATAAAATGACAAGAACTACTACAAATTGTAATTATCAGGACATAAAAATTATATAAAATAATATGAAAAATAGAAAAAAAAGGTATATCGGCAACACTTCTGCAAGCGGCAGGACTCGATGTTGCTGTCACATAAGCATCCAGTGCCAACTTCTCGGCCTCATATCTCGGCAAGTACTGACCCTAATTTTTTTTTATTCTAAAACACGTCAAAAAATGTGTTCTTTTTTTCCATAATTTTTTTTTTTTTTCAAAATATTTGGGGCGCTGCGCGAGTGAACATATATATATGTTTTGATTGTTTAAGGGTTAAACATTATACAATATGACCTAGATACTGTTAACATTAGGCGAGTGGGAGGCCATGACAAACTCAAGACATCACCACTAATATGCTATACTATCATGTACAGAGGTTATGCAGACAAGAACTAATGTTTAAACAGTTATAACATTAATATATACTGCACCTGTCCAAGAGAAATAGTATTTTCTCTGGCTGTTTGCACAAGTTCTGTTATTTCTGCCTTAAATGCTTCTGGATTTTGGCACTGATGATCACTTTTATCCAAGAACAGCTCTGCCACTGAGTCACCCTACAGATATTTTGTAATATTACTGACAATACTACATGGGTTTACCTTCACATACACTTTTTTTTTTTTCAACAATTCAGCCATCTCCCACCAAGGCAGGGTGACCCAAAAAAAAGAAAGACACTTTCACCATCATTCACCATCTTTGCAGTGGCACCCAGATACAAGAATTCAGATGTCACTCCAAACAGCCAATATCCCAAACCCATCCTTTAAAGTGCAGGGAATGTACTTCCCATCTCTAGGAATCAAGTCCGGCTAACCAGTTTCCCTTAATCTCATAACAAAATATTACCCTGCTCATACTCCAACAGATCATCAAGTCCCAAAAACCATTCATCTCCATTCACTCCTATCTAACAGGCTCACACACGCTTGCTGGAAGTCCAAGCCCCTCACCCACAAAACTTCCTTAACCCCTTCCCTCCAACCTTTTCAGGAATGACCCCTACCCTGCCTTCCTTCCCCGATAGATTTATATGATCTCCAAGTCATTCTACTTTGTAGATGAATGGTTCAGAGAACCGACATGCTGATAAATTAGACACACATGTAACTCTTGGGTATCTTTATTGAGGAAATGTTTCACCACACAGTGGCTTCATCAGTCCATACAAAGGAGCAACATGAAGAACAGGAGGAGAATGAGGTAATCAGTCCCTCAACCTTGAGTCGATGTGGTCAGTCCATCAATCTTGAATAGAATACAGCATATGAGCAGAGAAGTGGCTTATATACCATAGGCAGGAGAGGTGCAGCAGTCGTAGGTAGTGTCACATTTGTTCAATGTGGAAGTAGGTCGTGCCCAAGGGTTAGGCAAGCGAAGAATTCCCAAGTATTAAGATCCCAAGAAGTTGCAGTGTCTGACAGGATTGTAGATGAATGGTTCAGAGAACCGACATGTTGATAAATTAGACACATGTGCAACTCTTGGGTATCTTTATTGAGGAAACATTTTGTCACACAGTGGCTTCATCAGTCCATACAAAGGAGAAACGTGAAGAACAGGAGGAGAATGAGGTAATCAGTCCCTCAACCTTGAGTCAATGTGGTCAGTCCATCAATCTTGAAGAGAATACAGCATATGAGCGGAGAAGTGGCTTATATACCGTAGGCAGGAGAGGTGCAGCAGTTGTAGGTGGTGTCACATTTGTCCAATGTGGAAGTAGGTCGTGCCCAAGGGTTAGGCAAGCGAAGAATGCCCTAGTATTAAGATCCCAAGAAGTTGCAGTGTCTGACAGGATTGTAAATGAATGGTCCAGAGAACCGACATGTTGATAAATTAGGCCCATGGGCACATCCTACTTCCACATTGGACAAATATGACACCACCTACGACTGCTGCACCTGTCTTGCCTATGGTATATAAGCCACTTCTCCGCTCATATGCTGTATTCTATTCAAGATTGATGGACTGACCACAACGACTTAAGGTTGAGGGACTGATTACCTCATTCTCCTCCTGTTCTTCACGTTTCTCCTTTGTATGGACTGATGAAGCCACTGTGTGGCGAAACATTTCCTCAATAAAGATACCCAAGAGTTGCATGTAATTAATTTATCAACATGTCAGTTATCTGAACCATTCATCTACAATCCTGTCAGACACTGCAACTTCTTGGGATCTTAATACTTGGGAATTCTTCGCTTGCCTAACCCTTGGGCACGACCTACTTCCACTGGACAAATGTGACACCACCTACGACTGCTGCACCTCTCCTGCCTATGGTATATAAGCCACTTCTCCACTCATATGCTGTATTCTATTCAAGATTGATAGACTGACCACATCGATTCAAGGTTGAGGGACTGATTACCTCATTCTCCTCCTGTTCTTCACGTTTTTTCTTTGTATGGACTGATGAAGCCACTGTGTGGTGAAACGTTTCCTCAATAAAGATACCCAAGTGTTGCACGTGTCTAATTTATCATCATTCTACTTTGTTCCATTCACTCTAAATGACCAAACCACCTCAAGAACCCCTCTTCAGCCCTCTGACTAATACTTTTAGCAACTCCACACCTAATTTCTACACTACGAATTCTCTGCATAATATTTACACCACACCTAGAGGGATTAGTACCAAACTTGCACACAAAAATCACTCCCAATGAAAGCAAAAGACTCGGTAGACGATGCAAAATCCCCGCAATGAAAAGCAGGGGTGCCACTAGCACAATATGAGACACCACAATAAGTATCAGGAACCTAAGACTGTTCAACTGCCTCCCAGTATACATAAGGGGGATTACCAATAGACCCTTGGCTGTCTTCAAGAAGGTACTGGACAGGCACCTAAAGTCAGTACCTGACCAGTCGGGCTGTGGTTCGTATGTTGGGTTACATGTGGCCAACAGTAACAGCCTGGTTGATCAGACCCTGATGCACCATGAGGCCTGGTGACAGACCAGGTCGCAGGGGTGTTGACCCCTGAAACCCTCTCCAGGTACACTCCAGATATACACATTGCCCTTAGACATGGCATCTACACTGCCTCCAGCTGCCTCCTGAGCATATCATAGAAAATAAATTGTATACTGTACAATTTATGAGTACAGTATACTATATATATATTTTTTAAATACTGGTCATCTCCCACTAAGGCAGGGTGACTTGAAAAAGAAAAGACAAAAGTTTTTCTTTTATGTCCGGTAATTTAAACATAAGGGGTTGCTAGCCCCTTGCTCCAGGCATTTTAGTCTCTTCTTACAACAGGCATGGCTTCTGGAGGAAGGATTCTTCTCCACTTCCCCATGGAGAGTATAATGCATATGGTATATTATTATTAGTAGTAGTATTATTATTAGTACAGTACAGTGGACCCCCGAGTTTCGTGATTAATCCGTTCCAGAGAGCCTGCCAAAAGTCGAAATTCACGAAACTCGAAACCATTTTCCCCATAAGAAATAATGGAAATAAAATTAATCCGTTCCAGACACCCAAAAATATTAAAATAAAATATTTTTTTTTCAAATTAAATAAAGATTTATATACTGAAATCAATGAGAAATCAAGTACATGCATATAAAAAATAATAATATTACACTTACCTTTACTGAAGACTTCTGGGTGGATGGAAGACGGGAGGAGGGGATAGGAGGAAGGTGTACACTATTGTTTGGAAGGAGAATCTCCTTCCATTAGGACTTTAGGTAGCAAGTCCTTATCTGGGGTTACTTCCCTTCTTCTTTTAATGCCACTGGGAACAACTTGAGAGTCACTGGACCCCTGTCGCACAAAATATCTGTCCAGAGAGGTCTTTTTCTGGTGTTTCTTTAAGATTTTCCTGAAGTGGGACACAACACTGTCATTGTACATGTTGCAGATATGGCTTGTTTCAGCTTGGTCAGGGTGATACTTTTCAACAAAACTTTGCAACTCATTCTACTTGGCACAAATCTCCTTAATCTTTGAAGAAGGCACCTCATCCACTCCCATTCCTCCTCCTCTGAAGCAAGTTCCTCGGCTGTGGTCTGATGCTGTTCCAGTTGAAGCTCTTGCAGTTCGTCAGTGGTTAGCTCTTCCCTGTGGTCCCCCACCAACTCTTCCATATCCCCGTCACTCACCTCCAACCCCATGGACTTGCCCAATGCCACAACACCTTCCACAACAGGCAGAGGGTCGGCAGGGACAGGGTCTGCCTCAAACCCTTCAAAATCCCTCTGGATTGTGTTCCTCACTTTATTTACCAAAGGGCTTGCACTAGCTTTCCTTGGGTCCATGATGACTTATTTAGCAGTTGCAAGCACAAAAAAACAATGGATTATTATGAAATGTATTGTATGAACCCGCGGGGTGATGGTCACGTGTTGGTAAACAATGGCACACTGAGCGTGAATGGCGTGTGAGACTGGCTTGGTGTGAGTGGTGATGGGCGAACAGGTACCGGACGGTCGCCGAAACACGAGTCTAATCACGAAACTCGAGGCCAAATTTTGCCAAAAAAACTCGCTGAAGGTCGAATTTCACAAAAGTCGAGGCTGCTGAAACTCGAGGGTCCACTGTATTAGTATTATTATTACAGCCTCTCCTCACTTAATGATGGAATTCCGTTCTTAATACCACATCGGCATGCGAATTTGTCGCTAGACAAGGAGCATACTATAATGGTAGCGGGTTTAAGTCAACCATCTTTGATATTGCTTTAATGTCACCCTTGCACCATTTATAAAATTTTTAGTATAATTTTAAATGTTTATACAGTAGTTTACTATACAGCAGGGCCCCACTTATATGGCAACCTATGGCAATTTATAGGGAAACCTAGTCAAAGTATTAAACCTTTCCCCTTTCAGCCTATTTCAGCACCACATGAACCCTTCAGCAAGCTTGTAGTGGATGTAGTTGGTTCAATCCCAAGGACAAGAATGGGAAATAATTATTTACTCAAAATTATTTGCTCCACTACCAGGTACCTGGAAGCAGTCCCTCTACATAAGATAACAGCTCGTGTAGTCTTAAGGACTCTGATGAAGTTCTTTTTCCATACTGGTTTTCCTCAAGAAGTAGAAACAGACCAAGGGGCTAGCTTTACCTCAAAGTTATTTAGAAATGTTTTAAAGGGATTAAAAGTAGAGCCTAAGTTTTCAACTGCCTATCACCCTCAGTCTCAGGGGGAAACAGAGAAATTACATCAAACCCTTAAGACAATGATGCAAGCCTATGGTATAGACAATACTAACAACTTGGATGAGAGGAT
Organism: Cherax quadricarinatus; assembly: GCF_038502225.1. Lineage (NCBI taxonomy): Eukaryota > Metazoa > Arthropoda > Malacostraca > Decapoda > Parastacidae > Cherax > Cherax quadricarinatus. The sequence continues at coordinate 14,624,320 of NC_091350.1, read as the reverse complement.
CCCTCTCTTTGCATTTTCTGAGCGGGGTAGCACTCTGGGATCTCTGAGCTATTGGCTTGGGGAGGATGGTGATGCTCCCACCTTGGAGCTTTTTCTCAGTTTCAGATACTGTTTGGCTCGTATGAGGTGGCTGGTACTAGTAAATGTGCCCATCAACCACACCAGGATGATGATGTGGGACCGTAATGTGGACCGTAATGCTTTGGAAGCTGGAGAGGTGCTGACATTGGAGCCAATTCATGTGAAAATCTGTATGGCAAGTTGCTGTGAGCTGAACACGGTGTGGGGAAAGTTCTCAGATGTAAGGTATAAAACCCACACACCTGAGCAGAAAAAGAATAAGTGTAATGTACACAGTAACCTGTTAAAGGGTTTAAAGTTATGTTAGAAATCTAGAGTGGCCATTGTTTTAATGAAAGGTAAATGAGTGCAAAATAGTAATCTGTTTGTAATGGCAAAAGTGTATTTAAGAAATTCCATATTTGTAAAAGATTTTGGGAAACATATGTTTGGTCTTACTGAGAAAAATGTTGGAGAGTTGGCTCAGCCACTGTGGAACTTTGTAAAAGTTTGGGATGTCAGTAAAGGGGAAAAGTTGAAACTCCATGAGGTAATTGTTAAGGAAGCTGAGCCAATTCAACAATTCTTGTGTGGGAAAAATATGTATGAAAAATGGGATATGGAGGAAGAAGTGAAATTCTTCCAACACCAGTTTGTAGTGCTTAGTGAGTCAGTGGGCTTCCCCATGCTTCATGGTTCCCAAATTAGATGGCACCCTGAGCATATGTACTGACTGCCACAAGGTACATTGAACAATTAGGTTTACAGGTTTAAAAAGATTGATACTGATGCACTAAGAGATGCAAAAATTTTAAATAAACTAAAACATGGGACAGGAAGATGTGATTTCCATGGCATGTGTGCCAGTACCATTTCCATGTGTGTAATGGCAACTGGGTTCATTGTGTACATAAAATTTAGGTGTGAGATGGAAAGTGAAGGTATTTTTGTAAACTTGATGTACACAGCCCGGGTGCAAAGGGATGTCCTTGGTGTTTGTTTTTGTACTGCGAGAGGTTGCAGAATTGTTACTATCTATGAAGAACTTTCTAAGTTTGAGTGTCAACATTTTGTCACAGGAAAGAAAATTTTCATTTTGGGGTTGGCTATTCTGCATTTATATATGTCTCAGGATCTCTTCATCCTGTTCCTGTTTATGGTGACCAAAATCAGACTCTTAAGATTGGCTTTGTTCCTACAGCCCTTTAATTTGGAAGTCAAATATATAAAAGGCTCAAAGAATGTGGTAGCTGATGCTCTCTCTAGATGTTTCATGCAGAAGCATGGTGCATGCTCTGTACATAGTGTTTGTCTTGTGCTGCCTTGTTCTTCTGCAGAGGTGAACTCTCGGTGAGTCTGATTGCTCCCTACCAGCCGACTGTGAAGGAGATGAATCGGAGCCAAAAGTGTGATGAGAGTCAGCGTATATGTATTTGTGAGTTGAGGCAGAGGTTGACAACCTTCGATGACATGAGAAGTTCAGGAAGGTATGTGATATATTTGTGTCTTGGTGTGCTCTGTGTACAAAATGGCCCAATGGATTTGTGGTCCCTTGGACCCCTCCGTGTTCTGTGTCAACTTCCTCTTTATAGGGTTAGAGGATCTATGTGAGTGGGACCTCGGAAGATGGGCTTAAGTGCATGACCATGTTAAGGATCATGAGTGTTGACTGATAAACCTCACTGTTTGGAACAGCCACCACGTAAGAGATGCCTTGACATGTTTGTGAAATTTTCTGCCTGGGGTATACCTGACCGCTCTGGGTTTGGTTCTACTCTCATCTCCTGATCAGAAAGATGCCATTCTTGAGTACCAGTTGCTTGCTGGATCACCGCAGTGGAGGCACAAGACTGTCGGTGTTGGCTTACACAGTGGGCATTGTGTGCAGTTCTTGCATTGTAATACATGTTATGTTTAGAAGCCACTAAAGTTGTAAAGTTGTTAATAGCTAAACCTTTGAGGATGAGTATGTGGGTATGTTTAAAATGATTTTTTAAAAAACTCTGCAATCTGTTCCAGTATTGTTCCTTTCAGGGTTTTTGTATGGTATGGGAAGGAATTGCCTGTATAATCTGGGAAGGTTCAGTAGAGCCTCGAATATTTGTAGATTGCCATGTAGTATCTTCACCTTGTTGTAAATAACAGTAAAGTGAAAAGTATTTATGGTGCTGGGTAATATGTTAAAATTTCTATTAGTCTTGCTAACCATCTTCAGGATAAATTTTTTTTTTACTAGCTGTATCCTGAGGGACACAGCTTTTATGAGACTTCATCTGGAGGTGGGGATATTATGGGGCTATAGGACCCAACATGTATTTATGTATCTAAGTAACAGTTACTCTGGAATACCTAATTATACTGAATCGATGGGGCACAACTGCTTTAATTCTGTCATAAGAGCAGATCACTCTTATGTCTGAAAAAGTCAGTTGAATCAAGCCTTGTTTTATCAATATGATTAGGGTGTACTATAGATGCACACACAATTAAAATAAGTAGTTTATAAGTTTTGTATTTCTTTTTTTAAAATAAGGTGTATAATGGGAAAAACAAAATTATAGTAGCTAAAGAAATGGGCTTGTTGACAGTCTTTTGTTTGTTTTGGTGGGTGGATGGGAGGAGCCTAGCTGGGTCTCTCTCTCTCTGTCTCACTCTTTTTGTGGCTCCAAGCTGAGGAGGATCTCCATCTCTTTCTTCTTGTTTCTGGGCAGGACGTGAGTGCCCCCAGAGGTAAGATTTGTTTTGAATATGATGCAACCATTATACCCAGGATGACTACAGTGAGTCAGAACACTGGGTTAAAGTCATCAAGAGAAAGGAGGGCTAATTGTTTCAGATGGACCATGTGGCTGTCCTAGCAGAGCAGCTAAGAGTGTGCATGTTTATGTTATGAATAGGAGAATGCTAAACTTGTATATTCTGTATACATCTGTCTAGAATTGTAGGTAGTAGGTTGGTAGACAGCAACCACCCAGGGAGGTACTACTGTCCTGCCAAGTGAGTGTAAAACGGAAACCTGTAATTGTTTTACATGATAGTAGAATTACTGGTGTCTTTTTTCTGACTCATAAACATGCAAGATTTCAGGTACGTCTTGCTACTTTTACTTGCACTCAGGTCACACTACACATACATGTACAAGCATATATATACACACCCCTCTGGGTTTTCTTCTATTTTCTTTCTAGTTCTTGTTCTTGTTTATTTCCTCTTATCTCCATGGGGAAGTGGAACAGAATTCTTCCTCCGTAAGCCATGCGTGTTGTAAGAGGGGACTAAAATGCCGGGAGCAAGGGGCTAGTAACCCCTTCTCCTGTGTAAATTACTAAATTTAAAAAGAGAAACTTTTGTTTTTCTTTTTGGGCCACCCTACCTTGGTGGGATACGACCGGTTTGTTGAAAAAAAAATCTGTCTAGAATATATCCCTATTTTTGTAATTGTAGTTTAAATAACCTGCTGAGAGAGTTAGTAAAAAGATTTCAGAGAATGAGGATGATCAATCATGAATGTATTACCCTAGACTTTATAAGGCCTTATTTAAGCTACCCCACACTAGGAACATGTAGTGAGAACCATACCATCAAAGTAAAAAGGGTAAACAACATAACACCTGTGTACTGAGGTTTTGTAGTCCCATGATCAGTCAGCTGAATAAACTTGTCAGACACACTGAATGTTACTCGGTGTAAAATTTTAATGATCAACACATGTGATAAACATGACTTACACTACAATATAACAGAAACAGGTTAGAAAATACTTAAGCACTCCAGCACAACCATCAACCACTGACAACTCTACATTCACAGTACAACCACATCAACCCTCTCCACAAAAATGCTACCATGATGTAAAGTAACTCATATAGTAATTTTTACCAAGTGCAACAGTAAAAAAAAAAAAGAATCATATGGCAAATTTGGAGGTCTCTGGAACAAATAGCCCTATTTTTATCCTAGTTTATGAATTGCACATGATTTAAAATTACTCACCAATTTTCAGGAATGTAACTCATGCACTATAAAGTTTATTGTATATCACGCTATAAAGTATAACATTTACAATTATATCTACAATGACTAATTATTATCAGCCAATTCTTCCAATATTATTTTATTTATGAGACCAAAAATTCTTACATCTCCAAGCACAACTTGCTTAAATACAGCCTTTATGTTGGCTAGATTTTGTTCACTGAGTTTTGACACAATACCACAGTCCAAAAGGCAGATACGCAGAGGATTAGGATCTGGCTGAACATCCATGACAAAAGTGTCACACCCGACATCAACCATCATGATGCGTAAGTTGTCCCTGGTGCTACAGGTGTCACCATCTTGGCCCAAATTGTTATTCTGCACTAGCATATTTCCTGGATGCAAATCTCCATGGACTAGGTTGTCTACAAATACCTGTGGAAAAAATGCTTATACAATACTCTGCAATAATTATAAGTCTCAAACGACAGCTGTTTTCAAAAACTTAATTACTAACACAGAAGAATAAAATTCACAATACCACTGATGGAACAATTCCACATTAACCCACAATTTGGGGAAGAAACTTCAGGTGGTGCTTCAGACAGCCCTGGACCATTATCAGCCATAGACCAAAAAGAACATGCTGTGGGTTAATAGTGAATATTTAGTACAGCATAATATACAATTATGTAACAGAATTTGGAGGTCCTCATTACTGTATTTGCAAAACCAAGGAAACGATCCAAGACATCATCCTATATACAGCACAGTACAATATTTTATACCCAGGAGACTCAAGACTTAAGCATATACAGCATTTGATGTACTTGGTAATGTTTTGAGAATCACTGCCCCTATGGCCTGGTCTCAGGCCAAGAGTCATAAATTAGAAAGGAAATATTACAGTAATAAGAAAACCACATGAAATTAAATAAAACTACAGTGGACCCCAAGTTTCATGATTAATCTGTTCCAGAGAGTCTGCCGAACGGCGAAATTCACAGGCAAATCTATTTTCCCAATAAGAAATAATGGAAACCCAATTAGTCCGTTTCAGTCAAAAGTTTTTTTTTTTTCAACAAGACGCCGTCTCCCACCGAGGCAGGGTGACCCAAAAAGAAAGAAAATCCCCAAAAAGAAAATACTTTCATCATCATTCAACACTTTCACCTCACTCACACATAATCACTGTTTTTGTAGAGGTGCTCAGAACACAACAGTTTAGAAGCATATACGTTTAAAGATACACAACATATCCCTCCAAACTGCTAATATCCTGAACTCCTCTTTTAGAGTGCAGGCATTATTTTCCCATTTCCAGGGCTCAAGTCCGGCTATATAAAAATAACTGGTTTCCGTGAATTCCTTCACTAAATACAGTGGACCCCCGGTTAACGAACTTTTTTCATTCCAGTAGTATGTTCAGGTGCCAGTACTGACCGAATTTTTTCCCATAAGGAATATTGTGAAGTAGATTAGTCCATTTCAGACCCCCAAACATACACGTACAAACGCACTTACATAAATACACTTACATAATTGGTCGCATATGGAGGTGATCGTTAAGCGGGGGTCCACTGTATTACCCTGTTCACACTTCAACAGATCGTCAGGTCCCAAATACCATTCGTGTCCATTCACTCTTATTGAACACGCTCACGCACGCTTGCTGGAAGTCCAAGCCCCTTGCTCACAAAACCTCCCTTACCCCTTCCTTCCAACCTTTTTGAGGACAACCCCTACCCCGCCTTCCTTCCCCTACAGATTTAAACGCTTTCCATGTCATTCTACTTTGATCCATTCTCTCTAAATGACCAAACCATCTCAACAACCCCTCTTCAGCCCTCTGACTAATACTTTTATTAACTCCACACCTCCTCCTAATTTCCACACTCCGAATTTTCTGCATAATATTTACACCACACACTGCCCTTAGACAGGACATCTCCAATGCCTCCAAACACCTCTTCACTGCTGCATTCACAACCCAAGCTTCACACCCATATAAGAGTGTTGGTACTACTATACCCTCATACATTCCCTTCTTTGCCTCCATAGATAACGTTTTTTTTTTCTCCACATATACCTCAACGCACCACTCACTTTTTTTCCCTCATCAATTCTATGATTAACCTCATCCTTCATAAATCCATCTGCTGACATGTCAACTCCCAAGTATCTGAAAACATTCACTTCTTCCATACTTCTCCTCCCCAATTTGATATTCAGTTTTTCTTTATCTAAATCATTTGATACCCTCATCACCTTACTCTTTTCTATGTTTACTTTCAACTTTCTACCTTTACACACACTCCCAAACTCGTCCACTAACCTTTGCAACTTTTCTTTAGAATCTCCAATAAGTACAGTATCATCAGCAAAAAGTAACTGTCAATTCCCATTTCGTATTTGATGCCCCATAATTTAATCCCACCCCTCTCCCCAACACCCTAGCATTTACTTCTTTCACAACCCCATCTATAAATATATTAAACAGCCATAGTGACATTACACATCCCTGTCTAAGACCTGCTTTTACCGGGCAGTAGTCTCCCTCTCTTCTACACACCCTAACCTGAGCCTCACTATCCTCATAAACTCTTTACAGCAATTAGTAACTTACTACCTATTCCATATACTTGCAACATCTGCCACATTGCTCCCCTATCCACTCTATCATATGCCTTTTCTAAATCCATAAATGCAATTAAAACTTCCCTACCTTTATCTAAATACTGTTCACATATATGCTTCAAGGTAAACACTTGATCTACACATCCCCTATCCACTCTAAAACCTCCCTGCTTATCCGCAATCCTACATTCTGTCTTGCCTCTAATTCTTTCAATAATAACCCTACCGTACACTTTTCCTGGTATACTCAGTAAACTTATTTCTCTATTGTTTTTACAATCTCTTTTGTCCCAACACTATATCCCCCCCCCTGCTTTTAACATTTCTGTCATGATCCCATCAGTTCCAGCTGCTTTACCCCCTTTCATTCTACGTAATGCCTCATGCACCTCCCCCACACTCACATCCTGCTCTCCTTCACTCCTAGAAGATGGTATACCTCCCTAGCCAGTGCATGAAATTACCACCTCCCTTTCTTCGTTGACATTTAAAAGTTCCTCAAAATATTCCCACCATCTACCCAATACCTCCATCTCCCCAACTACTAACTTCCCTGCTTTGCTTTTAACTGACAAATCCATTCGTTCCCTAGGCTTTTTTAACTTGTTTATCTCACTCCAAAAGTTTTTCTTATTTTCATCAAAATTTCTTGACAGTGCCTCTCCCACTCTATCATCTGCTCTCCTTTTACACTCACCACTCTCTTCACCTTTGTTTTAATCTCCATATACTCTGCTCTTTTTATAACACTTCTTTGTAAAAACCTCTCATAAGCTACCTTTTTCTCTTTTATTACACCCTTTATTTCATCATTCAACCAATCACTCCTCTTTCCTCCTGTACCCACCCTCCTATAGCCAAAAAACATTCAATATTGCATTTTTAAAACTATTACAACCCTCTTCAAACCCCCACTACTCATACTTGCACTAGCCCACCTTTCTGCCAATAGGTGCTTATATCTCACCCGAACTTCCTCCTCCCTTAGTTTATATACTTTCACCTCTCTCTTACTTGTTGTTGCCATTTTCCTTTTGTCTCATCTACCTCTTACTCTAACTGTAGCTACAACTAAATAATGATCTGATATATCAGTTGCCCTTCTACAAACATGTGCATCCTGAAGCCTGCCCATCAATCTTTTATCCACCAACATTATGTGCTATATTATACCCTGTATATTTATTTATCCTCTTCTTCATAAAATATGTATTACTTATTACCAAACCTCTTTCTACACATAGCTCAATTAAAGGCTCCCCATTTTCATTTACCTCTGGCATCCCAAATTTACCTACTACTCCTTCCACAACATTTTTACCCACTTTAGCATTGAAATCCCCAACCACAAGTACTCTCACACTTGGTTCAAAACTCTCCACACACTCACTCAACAATTCTCAAAACCTCTCTCTCTCCTCTACACTTCTCTCTTCTCCAGGTGCATATACACTTACTATAACCCACTTTTCACATCCAACCTTTATTTTACTCCACATAATCCTTGAATTAATACATTTATATTTCCTCTTTTCCTGCCATAGCTTATCCTTCAACATTATTGCTACTCCTTCTTTAGTTCTAACCCTATTTGAAGCCCCTGACCTAATCTCATTTACTTCTCTCCACTGAAACTATCCCACCCCTTTCAGCTTTGTTTCACTTAAAGCCAGGACATCCAGCTTCTCCTCATTCATAGCATCCACAATCATCTCTTTCCTATCATTCGCACAACATCTACGCACATTCAGATACCTCACTTTAACAATTGTCTTCTTCTTTTTAGTAATCTGTACAGAAAAAGGGGTTACTAGCCCACTGTTCCCAGCATTTTAGTTGACTTTTATAACACGCATGACTTATGGAGGAAAGATTCTTATTCCACTTCCCCATGGATATAAAAGGAAAAGTAATAAGAACAAGAACTATTAAGATAAAATCAAAGAAAACTCAGATGAGTGTGTATAAATAAACGTGTACATGTATGTGTAGTGTGACCTAAGTGTAAGTAGAAGTAGCAAGACGTACCTGTAATCTTGCATATTTATGAGACAGACAAAAAGACACCAGCAATCCTACCATCATGTAAAACAATTACAGGCTCTCGTTTTACACTCACTTGACAGGACGGTAGTACCTCCCTGGGTGGTTAGATAATATTAATAATATAATAATGAAATACTGGAAAAATATTGCAAGAAGCCAAACTAATTATTTAGTACACGAACAGCCTGTTTTATGGCTTAGGCTCCCAGCATATTCAAAAGTTTTTGGAATTAACATCGTGTTTGTGTAAACAAAGTCACATTTACGAAGAGATTCAGGGGAAACCAGTTAGCCAGGCTAGAGTTCTGGGGGTGGAAAAATGTTGTTCCTGCACTCCGACAGATGAGAAAGAATGTTGCAGTTTGGAGGGTTACTGGTCATTTGAACTGTAATATCCATGCACTTCAATAAAAGCAACTAGAAAATGAGTGAGGGTGAACTTATTTTCTCATTTGAGTCACCTGCCTTGGAGGGAAATAAAATGTTTAAAAAAATTAGATAATGTCATGTGCATTTAAATTTCAAGAAATGAGTATTGTAATCAATACTGTACTCTGTATACTATATAATACTTTATGCATATACACCTACCATCCGACTTACGACCAAGCTTGGTTCCGACCAACCGGTCGTAAGTCGAAATGGACGTAAGTCGAAACTTTGAAAATTGCTGACATATTGGGTAGGGCATAATGTCAAAACTTTCCTATATAAACTAACTACATAATACTGTAATGTAATGTATAATCATTATTTCATTCTTTTTACCATAATTTACTTCTATTGTTGTATTTTAATTATTTATGTACTTATATAATGTATACATGTTAGTGATATGTATTGTAAATTTTACATCGCATACAATATCATATGTTACTATTATCTTTATGTATTGTCGACACAGTGGAATGGGAGAATACCACTGGTAGTGTCATCCTGCTGGTATGTTGTATAACCTATACCCTAAGTAAAGAGAAACAACTCTGGAACATGTGTAATACGTATCTGGCTGGCTGGCTGGCTGGCCGGCCGACCGAATGTGGCTCTCTTTGTATCTCTCTCTCTCTCTCTCTCTCTCACTGGTACACGTAAGTCAAGTTATCATACATATTATAAATTACCTAGGATAACCCAAAAAATCCAGACAAAGTGCTATACAGTGGATCTGTCCTCCAGTGCCCTAAATTAATAATAATATTAATAATCATTATTATTACAATAATACATATGTACTAATATTATTATTATTATTATTAAGCTATAATATAATAATAGTGTCCACTCATTACTTACCTTAAAATATCTGTAGTTTTAATGTAGAGTGAGAGGTGAGTAAACAAGATTAAATGAATAAATGAGAGAGAGAATGAGAATGTAGAATGTTCACGAGTTATGTAAACAAACGTTGTTGTTGTTACCAGCCCGGACAGGAACGGTTCCTGTTCACTGTCAAGCCGACCAGAAAAACATCTCATATTTGTTAATTTACATGTTATGTAGCATGTTTATTATATAATTTTGAAAAAAAAAATCATAGATGGATTAAGCAAAATGTCTATATTAACGTTTTATACACATTTAATGCGCCTCAGTGATTATTATTGTTATTATCATTATTAATATGGCATCTTCAAGACCAAGTACACTCTTAATGAGTGGCTCTGAGACAGACAAGCAAAGACAGACACACAGAAAGACAGACACACAGGTAGACACAGACAGACACAGGTAGACATAAAGACAGAAACAGGTAGACAGAAAGACACACAGGTAGACAGAAAGACAGACACACAGGTAGATAGAAAGACAGACACACAGGTAGACACAAAGACACACAGGTAGACAGAAAGACAGACACACAAGTAGACAGAAAGACAGACACATAGGTAGACAGAAAGACAGACACACTAGTAGACAGACACACAGAGATACAGACAGATATACAGGCAGACAGATACAGACAGGTTTATGTGCAACAGTGAAAACAAATAGAGAGTTCGAGAGTAAGATTCAGACTTCATCTTAGGGGCCATGGTGAAATTTACTGCCCAGTTAGTACAGTTAATACAGTATGATGCTGCTGATAGGGCAGGGTTACTCAAACTGATGCTGCCTGCATGACACATTGCCCCCGCGAGTATTGCCAAATATTGTACAGTGGTGTGCATCAGCCGGCCCAGCCCAGCTGCCAGATGCACGGTCGTAAGTTGAGTGGACGTATGTTGAGCAGGTCATAAGTCGGATGGTAGGTGTATTTTAGTAATGGGAAGAACTTAATATACTACACTTACATTTTGCTGATTTATGTACTAAGTGGTTGTGTCTACTTAAACACAAGGTACTAACCATTTTCAACAGTGCATCGACACCAATCTCAGCCAATCGTTTTTTCAGCTCTTCTGAAGTTTCTGTTTCAGTAGACCGTATAATGTCAATCATTGGCTGCCCATCCTCATATGTCTCCACTAACACCTGCAAAAAATAAATTTTTTGCTAATCTATCATACAAGATTAATCTTGCTAACATTTAAATTTGTAATATAAAATCATAACCCTCAAATGTCGGCCTCTCACCAGTATAACAAGGGTGGGAATGGCAAAAGAAATAAAACAATACAGAGACAGCAATTACATTGCCTGTCAACTTTAACAAATAGGTTCATATAAATGTGTATTATAACAGAAATACAAGGAATCCCAAATCATTACTTAACCCTTAACTGTCCAAACATAGATCTACGTTCACTCATCCAACGCTCCGAATATTTTGAAAAAAAAAAAAAAAAAAAACTTTTATTTTTAAATGAAGAGGGCATTATTCTACACGTTATAAGATAAATTTTTTTTTAGAATCAACACTTGCCGAGGTATAAGCTCACGAAGCTGGGACTGGATGCTCACCTGACAGCAACATCGAGTCCTGCCACTTGCAGAAGTGTTCCCAATACAGTGGACCCCCGCATACCGTTGGCATCACATAATGATTAATCCGCATACCGCTTGCTTTAATCGCAAAAATTTTGTCTCGCATACCGCTTAAAAACCCACTCACCGATTTTCGTCCGAGACGCGTCCAATGTGCGCCCTCAGCCAGCCTCACATGTGCCGCCAGTGGCATTGTTTACCAGCCAGCCTCCGCGGTAACATCCAAGCATACAATCGGAATATTTCGTATTATTACAGTGTTTTCGGTGCTTTTTCTGGAAAATAAGTGACCATGGGCCCCAAGAAAGCTTCTAGTGCCAACCCTACAGCAATAAGGGTGATAATTACAATAGAGATGAAGAAAAAGATCATTGATAAGTATGAAAGTGGAGTGCGTGTCTCCGAGCTGGCCAGGTTGTATAATAAACCCCAATCAACCATCGCTACTATTGGTGGTACAGCTGCTGCTGCTGCTGCTGCACTGTCAGCTGCTGCTGCTGCTGTAGCATCGTCTGCTGCTGCTGTAGCATCGTCTGCTGCTGCTGCTGCTGTAGCATCGTCTGCTGCTGCTGTAACATCGTCTGTTGCTGCTGTAGCATCGTCTGCTGCTGCTGTAGCATCGTCTGCTGCTGCTGCTGCTGTAGCATCGTCTGCTGCTGCTGCTGCTGTAGCATCGTCTGCTGCTGCTGCTGCTGTAGCATCGTCTGCTGCTGCTGCTGCTGTAGCATCGTCTGCTGCTGCTGTAACATCGTCTGTTGCTGCTGTAGCATCGTCTGCTGCTGCTGTAGCATCGTCTGCTGCTGCTGTAGCATCGTCTGCTGCTGCTGTAACATCGTCTGTTGCTGCTGTACCACCGTCAGCTGCTGCTGCTGCTGTAGCACCGTTGTTGGTGTGGCTTATTGAGAATACCAAGAAACAATTAACCCCAGAGGATTTGCCACCCAGGATAACCCAAAAAAGTCAGTGTCATCGAAGACTGTCTAACTTATTTCCATTGGGGTCCTTAATCTTGTCTCCCAGGATGCAACCAACACAAGTCGACTAACACCCAGGTGAACAGGGAAAAATGCCTGGAACTAGTGCTCATATTGGTGAATTTAAAGCCAGCAAAGGTTGGTTTGAGAGATTTAAGAATCGTAGTGGCATACACAGTGTGATAAGGCCTGTTCTGGAAGAAAATGCCAAACAGGACCTACAGTACTCAGGAGGAAAAGGCACTCCCAGGACACAGTGTCTCATCAGTCATTGCTGCATCTTCAATAAAGGTAAGTGTCATTTATTCTTCATTTAGTAGACTAGTACATGCACAATATATACTGTGCATGTACTACTCTACTATTGTGCATGTATCCTTCTCTATGTGTGTAGGAAAATGTATATTTCATGTGGTAAAAATTTTTTTTTCATACTTTTGGGTGTCTTGCACGGATTAATTTGATTTCCATTATTTCTTATGGGGAAAATTCATTCGCATACCGATTATTTCGCATAACAATGAGCCCTCTTGCACGGATTAAAATCGTTATGCGGGAGTCCACTGTATACCTTTTTTTCCTCGTTTTTATTTTAATTTATATAATTTTTATGTTCTGATAATTACAATTTATAGTAGTTCTTGTGATTTCATACCCAATCTTTGTTCTGACACTAATATTAGGTACTGAATAGTACTCAAATTGTCACAAACACACAGACAGGTGAACATTTTCACCTGCCTTGGTCATTTACTATTGTCTAGAAACATATACAAAGTATTTATAGGTCTCAGCAATGTTTTAGACATGCTGGAGTATATATGAAACTCCTTGAAGCATGGTGTTCAGACGAATGTCACTAAACTGCTAACACTGCAGCAGTGGAGTGACACTTGAACTTGCACTGCTCCAGGGAACCCTGGCTTTATTGGTTTTCACTGTTACACACAAACATGTATGTCTGTCTGTCTATCTATCTATCTGTCTAACTCTGCTTATTTGTCTTTCTGTCTGCCTGTTTGTGTCTGTCTTTCCATCTGCTTGTCTCTCTATCTCAGAGAGTGGCTCAAAAAACAACAGGTATTACACACAATGCAGAGTAGTCATATCTGATTTCTGATCAGCTTATTATGCCTTATATCTACAAGCACTGTATAGCACTGCCTGGAATTTTTGGGTTATCCTAGGTAATCTACACTATAATAACTGTACAGTGGACCCTCGGTTATCGGCCATAATTCGTTCGAGGTCGGCCGAAAACCGAAGTGGTCGAAAACCGAAATAATATTTCCCATAGGAATTAATGTAAATACAATTAATCCATTCCAGACAAAAATATTCACAAAAAGAAAAAAAATTTTTTAACAATTATATATATATATTACATACCTTTATTGAAGGCTAATGCTGGCTTCTGGAAGACAGGGAGGAGGAAAGAGGGAGAAGTTAGTGTTTGGAAGGGTAATCCCCCTCCATAAAGATTTTAGGTAGCAAAGTCTTCTCTGGGGTTATTTCTTTTCTTTGTCTTTTAATGCCACTAGGACCAGCTTGAGAGTCACTGGACCCCTGTCTCACAAAATAACTGTCCAGAATGCTCTGTTTCTAGCAGGGTTTTGTCACTAAACATGTTGCATATATGGCTTGTTTCAGCTTTGTCAGGGTGGTACTTCTCAACAAAACTTTGCACATCATTCCACTTTGCACAAATGTTCTTAATCAATGAAGAAGGCACCTCCTTCACTCCCTCTTCCTCCTCCTCCTCTGAAGCAAGTTCCTCAGCTGCAGTCTGTTGCTGTTCAAGTTGAAGCTCTTGCAGCTCTTCAGTGGTTAGCTCTTCCCTGTGGTCCTCCACCAACTTTTCCACATCCTCGCCACTCACTTCCAACCCCAGGGACTTCCCCAGTGCCACAATAGAGTCCACAGGGTCAGCAAGGTCAGGGTCAGCCTCAAACTCTTCAAAATCCCTCTGTTAGACACAATCTGGCCACAGTTTTCTCCAAGCAGAGTTCCAAATCCTGGAAGTCACTCTCTCCCAAGCCTTACCTACAAGGCTTATGCAATGGAGGATAGTGAAGCGATTCCTCCAGAACTCTCCTAAGGTCAACTCAGTGTCTGAGGTCACTTCAAAGCACTTTTGAAACACTGCTTTTGTGTAGAGTTTTTAGAAGTTAGAAATGACCTGCTGGTCCATGGGCTAGAGGAGAGGAGTGGTGTTGGGAGGCAGAAATTCACTTTTATAAAACTGAAGTCCTGAAACACTTGGTTTTCCAAGTCTGGAGGATGTGCAGGAGCATTGTCCAGTAACAGGAGGCACTTGAGTGGCAATTTCTTTTCCAGGAGGTATTTTTTCACACTTGGGCCAAACACATTATTAACCCACTCTTTGAAAATTTGCCTTGTGACCCATGCCTTATGATTAGCTTTCCACATCACACACAATCTATTCTTCATGACATTGTCTTTCTTAAACACTCTGGGATTTTCTGAGTGATACACAAGTAAAGGCTTCACTTTGAAATCCCCACTAGCATTACACACAACAAAAGAGTAAGCCTGTCTTTCATAGGCTTGTGTCCTGGCAGTGCCTTTTCCTCCTGAGTAATGTAGGTCCTGTTTGGAATTTTCTTCCAAAACAGGCCTGTTTCATCACAACTGAACACTTGTTTGTTGGAGTTTGAATCCTTCAGCCTCTATCTACCCCTGGAATTCCTGCAAGAATTTTTCAGCCGCACATTTGTCAGAACTTGCAGCCTCACCATGCCTTACAACACTGTGTATGCCACTATGCTTTTTAAATCTATCAAACCATCCTTTGCTGGCCCTACATTCACAAACTGCAGCACTTGTTCCAGGCATTTTCTTTGCAAGATCCTCATGCAACTGCCTTGCTTTCTCACAAATAATCAACTCCACAACACTGTCTCCCACTAATTCTTTTTCCTTAATCCACAATAATAATATCTTTTCCATTTCTTCCATTATTGTTGGCCTTTGTTTAGTTAGAAAAGTTACTCCTTTTGCAACATTAGTATCTTTGATTTGTTCTTTCTTTACCAGGATGGATGTAACTGTTGATTTATTCTTGCTGTACATCCTGGCAAATTCCACCACCCTCATACCACTCTCAAATTTTTCTGTCACTTCACTCTTAAATTCCATGGTGTTTCTCACTTTCTTTACCACAGGAACTTTCTTTGGAGCCATGGTTACTTATTTCACAGTTGCACTGCATAAACAACACAAACTACAATGGGAAATAAGCAAAATGTTTGGATGTATGAGCAGAAGTTTCCTCAGCCACCGAGAGACACAGCCAAACTGACATGGCCTCAGCCGAATGGCTGATCACCGAATTAATGGCTGATAACCAGGTGCCGAAAACCCGGCCAATCACCGAGTTGGCGGATAACAGAACCGGCCAATAACCAGGGGTCCACTGTACTTATGTGTACCTGTGAGAGAGACAGAGACAGACAGAGAGATATAGACAGAGATATAGACAGATATAGAGACATAGACAGATATAGA
This sequence comes from Cherax quadricarinatus, assembly GCF_038502225.1. Classification (NCBI taxonomy): domain Eukaryota; kingdom Metazoa; phylum Arthropoda; class Malacostraca; order Decapoda; family Parastacidae; genus Cherax; species Cherax quadricarinatus. The sequence continues at coordinate 14,608,172 of NC_091350.1, read as the reverse complement.
CAGAGATATAAACAGACACAGATAGGCAGACAGATACACACAGAGAGACAGCCAAAGCCAGCCAGCCAGCTGGCCAGCCTGCCAAATACATATTACACGCATTCCAGAATCATTTCTCTTTACTTAGGGCATAGGTTATAGGACATTCTGGTAGGATGACACTACCAGTAGTATAAAAAATGAAAGGATGTTGCACAAATGTTGCACATTGATTATTATCAAGGTTTTTTTATATTTCCTCGACCACTTGTGGCCACATTCATCTCAAAGCCACTAAACCGGGGTCAACATCACTTTCCTCTTAAAGTGGAATGTTAACCCTTTCAGGGTCTGTCCCATAGATCTATGGCTTTAAAGCCATGGTCCAAGCCATAGATCTATGCCAAAATTCTAGAGGCTTCAAATTTAAAGTGAGAAGGCTGGTAGGTCTACGTCTAAGAGAATGGGTCTGTGTGGTCAGTGTGCACAGTAAACAAAAAATTGGGGCACCTGCATTGCCCTCTCAGTATGCTTTGTTCATCATGCCTGGCAGCAAGGAAGCTCTCACTCCCTGGGGATTTCTGACTCTCCTCTTCCCAAGTTATAGTTCTAACAATGATGGAAGTGGATCTGAAGAGGAATTCTATGGTTCTGAACCATATGGTACATTGTACCATATGGTACAATGGTACCATGTGGTACAATGGTACTATATGTCACAATGGTACTATGTGGTATAATGACACCATATGATACTATGTGGTACAATGGTACCATATGGTACAATGGTACCATATGGTACAATGTACTATATGGTACATTGTACCATATGGTACAGGGTACAGGGACCCTAATGGAAATAAGTCTGACTTTTCTGGATTATCCTAGGTTCTCCACACATATGCTGTTATGTATGACATTCTATGTAAATGTATTTATGTATACTTGAATAAACTTACGATGCCACATGCACTCAACTAAGTTTATTCAGGTATACACAAATACAGTTGCAAAGATTATCATACATAGCAGCATATGTGTAAAGATCCTAGGATAACCCAAAAAAAAGTCAGGGTGGCTTATTTCAATTGAGATCCCTGTATCTGTACTATATGATACACTGTACCATATAGTACCCTGTACAATAGGGTACCCTGTACCATATGGTACCCTGTACCATAGGGTACCTTGTAACATATGGTCAGTAGGTGGTGGTGGTGCCACAAGCTTGCAGCATGCTGCACCAGCCCAGACTGGGACCCAAGCCGCTGATTCAATAGTTCCAAGAAAATGCGCTTCATCATCCACCAGTGGAAGGAGATGACTGTGGCTGAAATGTATTTGTTTTTTTGCAACAATAATGCTTATGCCTCATGTCTATAAGCATAATATAAAATCATACTGGTCCACAGATGAGTAAGACACCACTGTGCATGATACCATATTTCTGTTTCAAAGACTTTCACAGACTGTAGCAGTTCTCGGAACATGTCCAGTGACTGTACATATGTAAATACAGTGGTCCCTCGTTGTTCGTAATTAATCCGTTCCTGGAGCCGTTACTATAAACGAAATTTACGATTTACGAATCAATTTTCCCCATAAGAAATAATGTAAATACAATTAATCCGTTCCTGACACCCAGAAGTATTAAAACAAAAAATTTTTTAACATGAAATATGCATGTAGTACATAAACAATACAATGGGAAATGATGAATGAAACATTAACAGCATAACACTTACCTTTATTGGAGATTCTTCTTAATGTATGGGAGACTGGAGGAGGAGAGTAGATTGTTTATAGTTTGGAAGGGGAATCCCCTTCCATCAACACCTCAGGTACCTTATTGTGGCAATGTTTCGCTCTCCAGGAGCTTTATCAAGCCATTACAAACAATACATGGACACAGAGGGTATATAAAGGCTCAGAGTGAGGTGCAATATTATTGAGGTACCATATCGATGTTCACTAGTGGTAGTAGTAGTGGTAGTAGTAGTAGTAGTAGTAGTAGTAGTGACAAAAATAATACAATATGGTAGAGCAATTAATTCGTACATGAGTAGAAGGATATAAAAGCTATTACAGTGGATCCCCGGTTAACTATATTTTTTTTCACTCCAGAAGTATGTTCAGGTGCCAGTACTGACCGAATTTGTTTCCATAAGAAATATTGTGAAGTAGATTAGTCCATTTCAGACCCCCAAACATACACGTACAAACGCACTTACATAAATACACTTACATAATTGGTCACATTCGGAGGTAATCGTTATGCGGGGGTCCACTGTACTTGGGTAACATAAAAATAGGTTGGACAAATATAGACTGGAAAGAGGCAGGTAGTTTCAGTGTTCACTCTCTGTAATGTGCCTTGTGTAGCATAACAGGAGAGACTATGTGATGGCAGGGTTTACTGTTTTCAGGAGGATTCTTGCTAAGACTTCGGAGATGGTGAAGCTGCCGTTGTTTTGTTTAATTGTATTCGAAACAGCGATCAGTGCTGATTCAAGGCACTTGCGTCTGCGGAAATTAGTTTCTTTAATCACTAATTGGGCGTCTCTAAATTTCATGAGATGATTGGTGGAATTTCGGTGTTGTACACAGGCGTTGTTCAAGTTATCGTTCCTACATGCGTAAATGTGTTCACTGAGGCGGGTGTCGAGGGTTCTTCCTGTTTCACCTACGTAGATCTTGTCACAGCCTCCACAGGGTATAGTGTAAACTCCTGCATTGACTGGTTCGTGGTGCTTGGATTTTGTCCTGGTTAGATCCTTTTTTCATCAAAGACTGCAAGAAAAGAGCTCTTCAGATCATTAATTCTCCACCCATCAACACCACTCCCAACAAAGTTATAATTCTTCCCAACAGCCAGGTTGCACTAAACGTCTCAAAAGTACTTTCACATGCTAACACCAGAGTCGCCATCGCTTCTAGCACTTCAATAAAGGATCTAACCAGGACAAAATCAAAGCACCACGAACCAGTCAATGCAGGAGTTTACACTATACCCTGTGGAGGCTGTGACAAGATCTACGTAGGTGAAACAGCAAGAACCCTAGACACCCGCCTCAATGAACACATTTACGCATGTAGGAACGATAACTTGAATAACGCCTGTGTACAACACCGAAATTCCACCAATCATCTCATGAAATTCAGAGACGCCCAATTAGTGATTAAAGAAACTAATTTCCACAGACGCAAGTGCCTCGAATCAGCACTGATCGCTGTTTCGAATACAATTAAACAAAACAATGGCAGCTTCACCATCTCCGAAGTCTTAGCAAGAATCCTCCTGAAAACAGTAAACCCTGCCATCACATAGTCTCTCCTGTTATGCTACACAAGGCACATTACAGAGAGTGAACACTGAAACTACCTGCCTCTTTCCAGTCTATATTTGTCCAACCTAGTTTTATGTTACCCAAGTAATAGCTTTTATATCCTTCTACTCATGTACGAATTAATTGCTCTACCATATTGTATTATTTTTGTCACTACTACTACTACTACTACTACTACCACCACCACTAGTGAACATCGATATGGTACCTCACTAATATTGCACCTCACTCTGAGCCTTTATATACCCTCTGTGTCCATGTATTGTTTGTAATGGCTTGATAAAGCTCCTGGAGAGCGAAACGTTGCCACAATAAAATGTCACATTAGTTGCACTTGTGTCCTTTTACTTTACATATTGATGGTAATTCTACCAACTTTATTACAACCTCGGGTACCATTTGCTTTTCTGGGGTTGCTTCTCTTCTCTGTTTCTTAATGCCACTAGGACCACCTTGAGAGTCACTGGAGCCCTGTCTCACAAAATAACTGTGGAGAGAGCTCTGTTTCTGGCATCTCTTTAACACTTCCCTAAAATGGCCCAAGACTTTGTCACTGTACATGTTGCCAACTTGGCTTGCAACAACCTTGTTAGGGTGATGTTTCTCCATAAAGCTTTCCATCTTACCCCACATAGTAAAAATCTCTTTAATTTCTGAAGGCACCTTTTTCCATCTCTCTTCCTCCTCTTCTGCAGCAAGATTCTGAGCTGCGATGTGTTGCTCTTCCTGCTGAAGCTCTTGCAGCTCCTCAGTGGTGAGCTCTTCATTGTGGTCTTCCACCAATTCTTCCACATCCTCTAAACTCACATCCAACCCCATGGAACTCACCAGTGCCACAATTGATTTTACAACAGACATAGGCTCATTAGGGTCAGTCCCAAATTCTTCAAAATCCCTCTTGTCGACACAATCTGGCCACAATTTTCTCCAGGCAGAGTTCAAAGTCCTGGTAGTCACTCCCTCCCAAGCCATACCTATAAGGGTTATGCAGTGGAGGATGCTGAAGTGTTCTCTCCAAAATTCCCTTAGGGTCAAGTGAGTGTCTGTGGTCAGTCAAGCACCTGTGAAACATTGCTTTTGTGTAGAGTTTTTTAAAGTTTGCAATAACCTGCTGGTCCATGGGTTGGAGGAGAGGAGTGGTATTCGGGGGCAAGAACTTTACTGTGATGAACCCAAACTCCTCGAAAATTAGGTCATCCAAGTTTGGAGGATGAGCAGGTGCATTGTCCATTACTAGCACGCACTTGAGATCCAATTTCTTTTCCAGGAAATACTCCTTCACACTAGGGCCAAACACTTCATTGAACCACTCGACGAAAATTTCCCTCGTGACCCATGCCTTACTATTAGATTTCCAAAACACACACAATTTACTCTTCATAACATTGTTTTTCCTGAACACTCTGGGATTTTCAGAATGGTACACCAGTAATGGCTTCACTTTGAAACCCCACTAGCATTAGCACAGAACATTAGCGTCAGCCTGTCTTTCATAGGCTTGTGTCCTGGCATTGCCTTTTCCTCTTGTGTAATGAAGGTCCTCTTTGGCATTTTCTTCCAAAAGAGGCCTGTTTCATCACAATTGAACACTTGTTCAGGTTTCAGTCCTTCAGCCTCTATGTACTCCTGGAATTCATGCACATATTTTTCAGCCGCCTTGTGGTCCGAACTGGCAGCCTCACCATGCCTTACCACACTGTGTATGCCAGTACGGTTCTTAAATCTCTCAAACCAGCCTTTGCTGGCCTTAAATTCACTCACTTCACCACTATTTGCAGGCAATTTCTTTACCAAATCTTCATGCAACTGCCTAGCCTTTTCACAAATAAACGAAGTCATAAGAGTATCTCCTGCTAATTGTTTCTCATTTATCCACACCAATAATAACTTCTCAACCTCTTCCAGTACTGGTGATCTCATTTTTGTCAGCATAGTTACTCCCTTTGCAACAACAGCATCCTTTATTTCATTTTTCTTGGCCACTATGGAACATAAGGTTGTGTAGGGTTTCTTATACATCCTGGACAGTTCAGCCACACTTGTACCACTTTCATATTGTTCAATGATGGTTTTCTTAAATTCAATCGTATTTCTCACCTTCTTTACCACAGGCTTGGCACTAGGAGCTTTCTTTGGAGCCATGGTAGCTTATTTAGTACTTGCAAGCACTAAAATAAATGGAATATTATGAAATATTTTGCTGGAGCACGTGAGGGGACCTTCGCTCACTGGTAAACAATGCCAGACTGGCTGCCGCCCTGGCTCACGCCGTGGGTACGCGTCCCGGACGAACTACGACTCGCGAGTCAACCTATGAAAAGCGAGTCCATGTTTATACGAAAATACCTCTATGATTGGCGAATTTTACGATTGCCGGGAACTACGAAAAGCGGGGGACCACTGTACGTATATACTAATTGAACATTACTAATATACAACAATTTTGCATATTTTCTGTTGTAAACAATTAATGTAAACAAAATAACGATGAAAATATTAGTGCTGTTATTGTGTTGAATACAACGGTACCATATAGTACCGTATGGTACAATGGTACCATATGGTACAATGTACCATATAGTACAGGGTAGAGGGACCCTAATGGAAATATGGAAGTCACTCTGTCTGACTTTTTTGGGTTATCCTAGGTTCTCTACACATATGTTGTTATGTATGATAATTTATGTAATTGTATTTGTGTATAGTACTTGAATAAACTTATGACGCCACATGTGCTCAAATAAGTTTATTCAGGTATACACAAATACAGTTACATAGATTATCATACCTAGCAGTATATGTGTAAAGATCCTAGGATAACCCAAAAAAGTCAGAGTGACTTATTTCCATTGGGATCCTTGTATCTGTACCATATGGTGCCATAAGCATGCAGCATGCTGCACCAGCCCAATGCAACAATAATGCTTATGCCTCATGTCTATAAGCATTATACAAAATCATACTGGTCCACAGATGAGTAAGACACCATTGTACATGACACCTTCTTGCAATGACTTTCACAGACTGTAACAGTTCTAGGAACATGTCCAGTGACTGTACATTTTTTTTTTTCAACAAACCAGCCATATCCCACCTAGACAGGGTGGCCCAAAAAGAAAAACGAAAGTTTCTCTTTTTAAATTTAGTAATTTATACAGGAGAAGGGGTTACTAGCCCCTTGCTCCTGGCATTTTAGTTGCCTCTTACAACATGCATAGCTTACGGAGGAAGAATTCTGTTCCATTTCCCAGTAAAGGTGTGTGTGTGTGTGTGTGTGTGTGTGTGTGTGTGTGTGTGTGTGTGTGTGTGTGTGTGTGTGTGTGTGTGTGTGTGTGTGTGTGTGTGTACTCACCTAATTGTGGTTGCAGGGGTCGAGACTCAGCTCCCTGGCCTGTGTGTGTGTGTGTGCGTGTGGGTGTGTGTGTGGGTGTGTGTGTGCGTGTGTGCGTGTGTGGGCGTGTGTGGGTGTGTGTGCATGTGTGGGTGTGCGTGTGTGGGTGTGTGTGTGTGGGTGTGTGTGAGGGTGTGTGTGAGGGTGTGTGTGAGGGTGTGTGTGTGGGTGTGTGTGAGGGTGTGTGTACTCACCTATTTGTACTCACCTATTTGTGGTTGCAGGGGTCGAGTCACAGCTCCTGGCCCCGCCTCTTCGCTGATTGCTACTAGGTCCTCTCTCTCCCTGCCCCATGAGCTCTATCATACCTCGCCTTAAAACTATGTATGGTTCCTGCCTCTACCACATCACCTTCTAGGCTATTCCATGGCCTGACTACTCTATGACTGAAGAAATACTTCCTAACATCCCTTTGATTCATCTGAGTCTTCAACTTCCAATTGTGACCTCTTGTGTCTGTGTCCCATCTCTGGAACATCCCGTCTTTGTCCACCTCGTCTATTCCGCGCAGTATTTTATATGTCGTTATCATGTCTCCCCTGACCCTCCTGGCCTCCAGTGTCGTGCGTGTCCGTACATGTCCGCACATGTCCGTGCGTGCGCCCTGGTGTGTGTATGTGTGTGCGCGCGCGCTAGTGTGGGTGTATGAACCACTTAATATTTGTATTCATAACTCATTACAATTGTGACCAGGTGTGGACGTATCAGTGGTTCATTACTTTGTAATTTGTTCATGACTGTAACCATGTATAGGAGTGGAGCTGATTCATTACCTCTGTAACTTACCATGATTGTGACCAGATCTACCTGGAGTTCATTACCTTTGTAACTAGTTCAGCTATCATAACTTTGGGGTCCAGTCACTGGACCCATTATGTACCTTTGTAATCTTTTGACTACCGCCCACAGGATGGGTATGGGGTGCATAATAAAGATATTAAACTAAAGTGTGTGTGTGTGTGTGTGTGTATATGTGTGTGTGTGTATGTGTGTGTGTGTGTGTGTGTGTGTGTGTGTGTGTGTGTGTGTGTGTGTGTGTGTGTGTGTGTGTGTGTGTGTGTGTGTGTGTCTGTCTGTCTGTCTGGTGTGTGTGTGACTCAACAATCAATATTTGCACCAATAACTCATTACAGTTGTGACTGGGTGTGGAAGTGTGAATTGCTCATCACACTATAATTTGTTCATAATTGTAGCCATGTATAAACGTAAGTAACCATTCTACAGAATTCATTACCTTCGTAACTTGTGAGCTCATTACCTTTGTACCTAGTTCAGCTATCAAAACTTTGGGGGCCCAGTCCCTGGACCCATTACGTACCTCTGTAATCTGTAAATACATTTGTAACTTGACATGATTGTGACCAGACCTACCTGGAGTTCATTACCTTTGTAAATTGTGAGTTCATTACCTTTGTAAATTGTGAGTTCATTACCTCTGTAACTTGCTCAGCTATCAAAACTTTGGAGTCCAGTCCCTGGACCAATTATGTACCTCTGTAATCTTTTGACTACCGCCCACAGGATGGGTATGGGCTGCATAATAAACATATTAACCCTTTGAGGGTCGACAGGCCCTCTCCGAAACTCGTTCTCAGGGTCGGCCAAATTTAAAAAAAAAAAAAAATATTTTCTCTTATGAAAAGATAGAGAATCTTTTCCCGATCATAAAGACACCAAAAGTTTGAAATTTGATAGAAAACTTACGGAATTATGCTCTCGCAAAGTTAGCGGTCTCGGCGATGTTTACGCATCGGCGATTTTGCCCACTTTGAGCCCCATTTTAGGCCAATTTCACTGTACTAGTCGACAAAAAACATGAATATTTCGCTAGAACTCCATTTTTTCTATCGAATGGTGCAAGAAACCACCCATTTGTAAATTCAACTATCCAGTACAGTGGTCAGAATTTAGCAATTTTGCCAATTTCACACAAATTTCAAAAGATGCCAATTTCCGAATAGGGTCCAGAATAAACAAGAAAGACATTCCTGGCACTAAAATGACATTTCCTCTAGTCATTAGTCACGTCTCAAGGGCCCTCTTATATTCTTTTGCTTTCCACTTTGAATTTTTATTCTCACAAAAAATATAAGATTTACTGTTATGCAGACTACTGCATTAGTGTAAAAAATGGTATAAATATTATTGGTGCACTTGTAAAAGAATATTAGACTCACCAGTTGACGTGTATTGCACGCTTGGCACGATTTGTTTACTTTTGAAGTTTGGTAAAAATCGAACATTTCTGCTACTTTGAGCTCAATTTCAAGGCACCTTTCATTGTAAAACCAGTCAAAATCATCTCAATTTCTGTAATATGTCTTCCATTCTATAAAATGAGACCAAGAAAACTAGAATACAACAATAAATACCATACGAAAATACACTGCAAAGTCGCTGATTTATTCAAAAAAAATGGTCAAAGTTTTTTTTTTCTCATTATGCACTGTGTGCTGCAGGATTTTTTTTAGACTGTGCACACTGACCACATAGACCCATTCTTTCATATGAAGGCCTACCAGCTTTCTCCCACTAGATTTGAGGCCGCTAGAATTTATGAGTACTAGTACGTCAAAAACCCCTACGCGTAAGACGTACTAGTACGACGAAAACCCTCAAAGGGTTAAACTAAAACTTTCCCCATGAAGATAAGAGGAAATAAACAAGAACTAGAAAGAAAATTGAAGAAAACCCAGAGAGGTGTGTATATATATGCTTGTACATGTATGTGTAGTGTGACCTAAGAGTAAGAAGAAGTAGCAAGACGTACCTGAAATCTTGCATGTGTATGAGACAGAAAAAAAAGACACCAGCAATCCTACCATCGTGTAAAACAATTACAGGCTTCCGTTTTACACTCCCTTGGTAGGACAGTAGTACCTCCCTGGGTGGTTGCTGTCTACCAACTTGCTACCTATGATGACTGTACATATGTAAATATATATAATAGAACATTACTAATATATGTACAACATTTTTGTATGTTTTTTGTTGTAAACAAGTTTTCTAAGCAATATAATGATGAACAAATGAGTGCAGTTATTGTGCTGAATACAATGAGTGTACATTATACACTATATTGGTCTCACAAGCCACAAAAGTTACTGGGAAAAAATACTGGAAAAGAAAAGAAAAAAAGTAACAAAAACGTAAAATAAAAAAATGCGACTTTACGGAAGTCGCGGATGTTGCTGCCACCCAGTCACTGAGGGTCAGCTTCACGCCTCTATATCTCAGTAAGTACAGATTGGATTTTTTTTTGTTTTATTACCTATAGAAAAATAATATCTTTAATTCTGTAAGTTTTTTTATTTTTTTTTTTAAATTCTTGGACCCTGGCTGACACTTTGAGATTTGGCCTCTGGATCCTAAAAGGGTTAATACAACATGACATCAGGAATCCCTGGTGTTTGCCATGCTATTTGCTCTAGCTGGTGCTCAATTGAACTGGTGCTCCCACAAGGTACTAAGTGGTCCAAGATTTTTTTAATAATGCACACACCAAGTGTTAAGATCCATTCTATACTGACCAGGCATCTCAGGCCAATCGTGCCAAATTTGGAGGTAGGAAAAATAAAACGTTGATTTACATTTGGAGCGTTAGTGGTACTAATGTAGATCTACGTCTGGACAGTTAAGGGTTAAAGAGAGAATAATTAAATACAAAGTATTTAGTCAATGTAGGTGAAGTCATATGCAGTGTGACCCAATGCTGAGGTTCAGGCATTATATGAATGACCTCATGCAGAGATGGTACTGTATACTAGATAATTCTGCACGGAGTTAGTGAGCACTGAACAATGTATTCCTGTACTTTTTCCATTTATTTAACCAAAGGTTATTTATACAAAATGCATCCAGGTACCAGAACTTTAAACTGAATCAAACATATTTTACCAGTGATCTAATTAGACTACCAGAGTGAAACCTTGTTGTGGGTTGTCACTAAGTGTACTCCAATCTCTTACCTTTTTAGTCACATATGGTCGCAGTGGTCTAGGAAATCTGATAAAAGGAACTTCCGAAAAATTTTCTGAAAATGTTTCCAAATTTTCAGCTTCTGTCACCAGGTTAATCTGCAAGAATTAAAGATATATAACTGTAAAGGTGTTTTGTTAAATACAAAGAAAGGCTGAAACTTTCAAAGCCACAATCATCACATTAAGAAATGCAAAATCAGTGACTTACACAGGTACCAATATGTTTTTTAATCAATCATTTACTAAAAAAAAAAAATCTATAAAGTGGAGCACAATACATTATACAATTAGGGTAAATGACTTATATAAAGTACAGTACTGTACTTTATTGTGCAAGGCATTTTGGGCAGCCATAAAACTAAATTATAATTACTGGTACATGAGAATAAGAATAGTACAGTGGAACCTCGGTATGTGACAATTCATTCCAGAAGGCTGGTCGAGTGCCGCTCAGTTTGAGTATCAAACAAGTTCTTCCCAACCAGTTTTCTGTTTGGTTGGTTGTTATCACTAATCTTCATAGGCCCCATGATGACTTATTTATACAAATACAAATACAAAAAAAAAAAGAAAAAAAAAAATATGCAAAGAAACTGAAATAGTTTACAGCAAAGTTCTGGCAGATTGTATTTGTTTGGTAGAGTGCTGAGCTTTGTTCAAGTAGGGAGCCGGTTGTATACCAAAGTTCCACTGTATGGTGAAACCTTGGTTTTTGTCATTAATTTGTTCCAGAAAGTCTGATGAAAACTAAATTCGACGATAAATGAAGCAGTATTTCCCATAAGAAATATGTAATGTAAATCCAATTAATCTGTTCCAGACACCCAAAAGTATTAACAAAAAATACATTTTATAGAGAATGACTATACAGTGGACCCTCGACCAACGATGGCATCAATTAACGATAAATCTGACTAGCGATACATTTAAACGCAAAATTTTTGCCTCGACTAGCGCTAAAAAACTCGACCAACACTATTTGTTCCGTCAGATGCGTCCACTTCTGGCCGGTGTTTACAAGCCAGCCAGCCACCACGGTCGCTTCCAAGCATACAATCGGAACATTTCATGTTATCACAGCCTTTTTAGTGATTGCACCTGCAAAATAAGTCACCATGGGCCCCAGGAAAGCTTCTAGTGCCAACCCTACAGCAAAAAGGGAGAGAATTACTATGGATATGAAGAAAGAGATCATTGTTAAGTATGAAAGTGGAGTGCGTGTCTCCGAGCTGGCCGGGTTGTACACAAAACCCCAATCAACCATCGCTACTATTGTGGCCAAGAAAATGGCAATCAAGGAAGCTGTTCTTGCCAAAGGTGCAACTATGTTTTCGAAACTGAGATCGCAAATACTCGAAGATGTTGAGAGACTGTTATTGGTGTGGATAAACGAAAAACAGATAGCAGGAGATAACATCTCTCAAGCGATCATATGTAAAAAGGCTAGGAAGTTGCATAACGATTTAATGAAAAAAATGCCAGCAACTAGTGGTGATGTGAGTGAATTTAAGGCCAGCAAAGGTTGGTTTGAGAGATTTAAAGGGAAGGGAAGTAACCCCGGAAAAGGACTTGCCACCTCAAGCCCTAATGGAAGGGGATTCCCCTTCTAAACACTAAGACCATCAACACTCTCCCCTCCTCCCATCCCAACAATCATCACCAGATCTTCAATAAAGGTAAGTGTCATGTAACTGTGCATGTCTTCTTCAGTTTGTGTGTATTAAAATTAATATTTCATGTGGTAAAAAAAAATTTTTTTTCATACTTTGGGGTGTCCTACACGGATTAATTTGATTTCCATTATTTCTTATGGGAAAAATTAACTTGACTAATGATAATTTTGACTAACGATGAGCTCTCAGGAACGGATTAATAGTGTTAGTCGAGGGTCCACTGTAGTTTTATATACAGAAAACAATGAGAAGACTCTTGTTGGCGTATGGAAGACTACCATCCTCTATCACCATCACTACCACCCTCTACCAGTATCACTACCACCCTCTACCACCATCACTACCACCCTCTACCACTATCACTACCACCCTCTACCACCATCACTACCACCCTCTACCACCATCACTACCACCCTCTACCACAATCACTACCACCCTCTGCCTTTGTAGAAGGTTGTAGTGATATTTTTCCACAAAACTTTGCAACTCATTCCCCTTTCGTACTTTGCTACGAGTTCTTTCTTAAATTCTATCGTGTTTTTCGCCTTCTTTATCAAAGGGCTGGCACTCGGAACTTTCTTTGGCCCCATGGTGGCTTACTTACCAGTCACACTCAATAAACAAGCACAAAAAACAATCGATTATTACAAAATGTTTCGGATGAACTCGCAGGGTAACGCTCACTCAACTAGAAACAAAGCCAGACTGACTCAGAATGCGTGGGATACTTTGTGTGGGCATGGGGAGGTGGACACCTTTGGTATGGCGCACCACTGTCAACTCAACGGAAACTGAGGTGATGAATGAAAACTGGGACAAAATTTTGACGAAAGTCGTCAAAACCTGAGTTCGACGAAAACCAGGGCAAACAAAAACTGAGGTTCCACTGTATTTAGTTTATATTTTACTGGAGGTATTCAGTAATTCAGTAAAAAAAATTCTAATTAGTGATACATTAAGGATGAAGCTAGGTACCTGAGTTGAAGGAATGATGGAACAAGAAGAGGGACAATACTGAATGAAAGACAGGTTTCTCCATCAAACATATTACAACTTTAGAACACCTAACCCTGCAATGCTGTATGACTCTTATGGGTTTAGCATGTACTTATGATTATAATAAAAGAATTCTTGAGCATAATAAATTTTTGTCAGGATCATATTAAGGTAAGGAGGTGTTTTTTAACAATAGCTTTGAAGTGGCTGGCAGATAGAGGGACTCTGGAATTTTCAGGCAGAGAGTACCAAATTTTAGGTACTTTTATGCACAGAGCTTTTACACAGGTTGAATCAGACACAGAAAATATCAAAGATTTTTGTGTCTAGTATTATGCCTATGAGTTCTGTTGCAACTATCAAGAAAGAGCTTCAGGGCAGGACTGATATTAGAATTGATTGTCCCGAATATGCAGTATGCACAGTAGTATGAGTGAATATTAAATAAGTTTAGACTTCTGAGGAGTGGAGGAGTGTGTTATCTGGCACTAGACTTAGTGACCATTCATAAAGTAGCTTTTTGTTGTTATTATTATTGGTTTAAAGTGATTTTCTATAGTAGATCCCCAGGCACAAATAACATAGGTAAGGTGGGGATAGATTAGAGAGTAGTATGGTGTAAGTAGTGCTGTTTGAAGTACATAGTAACATATACCTGAGAGAATGCCAGCTAATTTGAATATTCTTTTTCTTATGTGTTGAATGTGGCTGTACAACGTCATGTTGTTGTCAAGGAACAGACCTATGAATTTTCCTTCAGTATTATAAACTTGTGTTTCTCTTATTGCATTGTAAACATCTATTCAAAATCTACACCTTTGTCAAACTCTAAAATTATAACAGTTCAATATTAATTCATCAAATCTGTTCCTTATAAAGAGGAAACTGTAATTCTGTATTTGTGTTTTTCAAAAAACTAGTGTAACAATCCATTAGCTAGTAAGATAAATTAGTTAAGTATCTTAATTATTAAGTTCAACACATTACTTATTCTAAAACCTAGTTGTTATAGTCACTCTCATTCTTATGTTTACAAACATTGATCCAGATTTTAACCTTTAATTAAATGACTTACATTAATCAAACAGTAACTGTAATTATTATACAGCAGACCAAGCTAAGACATTACTCAGAGCTAACAATAACATAATTATCTTTAATTACAATGTCAGATCCTTGAGCAAACATTATGATGACCTCACAGCATTACTCAATTCCCTTAATTCCAGTATGTCAATCATCACACTCAGAGAAACTTGGCTAAAGCCTGGCACTACAGATGTCTATGTCATTCCTGGGTACACAGCTATACACAACTGTAGGACAGACCAGCAAGGGGGTGAAACAACTATATACTACTCAAATCAACTTGACTGTATCAATAATTCTTGCACAAGGGATGAGCATGGTAAATATATTATAGCTAAATTTAAATCAAAAGACCTGCAAAAACCCCTTACAGTCATAAACATCTACAGAGTACCACAGTCAAACATTTATCACTTTAGTGAAAAATTAGGGAATTTGATAACTGATGCACATATGAACAAAGACAACCTAGTACTAACAGGAGATTTCAACATAAATCTACTCCATGACCAGGACCCACAAGTAACTGAATTCACAAACACTATGAGCAACTGCTTGTTACTACCAACAATATCAAAACCTACAAGAATCTCCCAGAATAGTATCTCTTTATTGGACCACATCTGGACTAACATAATCACAGACAACACCACAGACCACTACCCTACCTTTCTCATAACCATCCTAGGTAAACTGCCCCAAGACACTACTGAAGTTACCTTCAGACTTCATAATGAAACAGCTGTAAATAACTTTATAGCAGCTATGAATAATGTTGACTGGCATAATGAGCTTGAAACATATACAGACACTAATGAATGTATTAATAATTTTATAAAAAGAACCCACTACCTCTATAACAAGCATTGCCCTAAAAAAACTAAACAGCTCACAGCAAAGAGACTAAATAGTCCCTGGCTAACACCCACCATCCTCAAATCCATTAACACAAAGCACCAATATGAAAAACAGTACAGAATGGGTCAAATAACTAGATACCAGTCTAAACGTTACTCGTCAGCTCTTACCAGCTTGATAAGAAGGTCTAAAAAATATTGTATTATGAAAACAGATTACAAAACATCAAATGTTATATAAAAAAAGACCTGGAAAACCCTACCTGAAATTCAAAGAACTAAAAGGATATCCAAAAACAAAACAATCAAACTAACAAAATCAGACGAACCCCAACTCCCACCAACAGAAACAGCAAACAGATTCAATGTGTTCTCCACCATAGGAAAGAATCTAGCAAGCAAAATCCCAAGCTCAAACACACGTCCATCAGACTACCTCACAGGCACCTAACCCACATACACTATTCCTAGCTCCAACCAACCCAACGGAGGTCTCGCTCATCATCAACACCCTTAATCCTTTCAGGGTCCCCAGGCCCTCTCCGAGACTTGTTCTCAGGGTCCCCAAATTTAAAAAAAAAAATATTTTTTCTTATGAAAAGATAGAGAATCTTTTCCTAATCATAAAGACACCAAAAGTATGAAATTTGATGGAAAACTTACAGAATTATGCTCTCGCGAAGTTAGCGGTCTCGACGATCTTCACGCATCGGCTATTTTGCCCACTTTGAGCCCTATTTTCGGCCAATTCCAGTGTACTAGTCGACAAAAATCACAAATATTTCGCTAGAACTCCATTTTTTCTATCGAATGAACACAAGAAACCACCCATTTACTGATTTCAACTATCCAATAAAGTGGTCAGAATTTAGCAATTTTGCCAATTTCACACAAATTTCAAAAGATGCCAGTTTCCGAATAGGGTTCAAAATAAACAAGAAAGACATTCCTGGCACTAAAATAACAAGTTCTCTGTTCGTTAGCCATGTCCCCAGGCCCCTCTTATATTTCTTTAGCTTTCCACTTTGAATTTTTATTCTTACAAAAAATAGAAGATTTACTGTTATGCAGACTACTGCATTAATGTAGAAATGGTATAAATAATATCAGCGCACTTGTGAAAGAATATTAGACTCAACAGTTGACATGGCTTGGATGCCTGGCATGATTTGTTTGCTTTTGAACTTTGGTAAAAAATCGAACATTTCTGCTACTTTGAGCTCAATTTCAAGGTACTTTTCATTTTAAAACCAGTCAAAATCATCTCAATTTCTGTAATATATCTTCCATTCTATAAAATGAGACCATGAAAACTAAAATACAACAATAAATACCATACGAAAATGCAGTGCAAAGTCGCTGTTTTAATCCAAAAACACGGTCAAAGTTTTTTTTCTCATTACGCACTGTGTGCTTCAGGATTTTTTTGATACTGCGCACACTGACCACATAGACCCATTATTTCATATGTATGAGTACTTGAAATAGTTGATTAGGCTGTCTCTTGTGTTCAGTTGGTCTACTGGAACTATGTAATTGGCCTAAAATAGGACTCAAGGTGGGCAAAACACCAATGCATAAATATCTTTTACACAGCAATATTTGCAAAAGCATAATTTCGTCAATTTTCCATCAAATTTCATACTTTGTTTTATTACCTTCAGAAAAAGTTTCTCTACCATTTCATAAGACATTTTTTTTTAAAATTCTTAAGACACTGTGAACAAGTTTCAGACTTGGGGGTCTGGACAATGAAAGGATTAACAGTGATATTGAGAGAATTCAGATTTGGGTATGAGATAACAAAAGTTGCGTGGGCTGCAAAAAGAACAGGTCTAAGTTGCTGAGATGAACTTGGAAGACCACTAATGTACATGAGGAGTAGCAGAGGGCCGAGAACACTGCCCTGCTGGACCTTATGTCAACAGGTCAATACTAAACTTAACCCTTTCAGGGTCCATGCTGTAGATCTATGGCTTTATGTTGAGGGTCCAAACCGTAGATCTACGCCATGAGCTCAGCTAACTGTGATAAGCTGTGAGCGGTAAATTTGGGCCTAGAATACATCTATGTGGCATGTGTGTACCACATAAAACAAATCCTGCAGCACAGTGCATACCTGGAGTTTACCTGGAGAGAGTTCCGGGGGTCAACGCCCCCGCGGCCCGGTCTGTGACCAGGCCTCCTGGTGGATCAGAGCCTGATCAACCAGGCTGTTACTGCTGGCTGCACGCAAACCAACGTACGAGCCACAGCCCGGCTGATCAGGAACCGACTTTAGGTGCTTGTCCAGTGCCAGCTTGAAGACTGCCAGGGGTCTGTTGGTAATCCCCCTTATGTATGCTGGGAGGCAGTTGAACAGTCTCGGGCCCCTGACACTTATTGTATGGTCTCTTAACGTGCTAGTGACACCCTTACTTTTCATTGGGGGGATGTTGCATCGTCTGCCAAGTCTTTTGCTTTCGTAGTGAGTGATTTTCGTGTGCAAGTTCGGTACTAGTCCCTCTAGGATTTTCCAGGTGTATATAATCATGTATCTCTCCCGCCTGCGTTCCAGGGAATACAGGTTCAGGAACCTCAAGCGCTCCCAGTAATTGAGGTGTTTTATCTCCGTTATGCGCGCCGTGAAGGTTCTCTGTACATTTTCTAGGTCAGCAATTTCACCTGCCTTGAAAGGTGCTGTTAGATAAGATAAGATAAGATAAGATTTCGTTCGGATTTTTAACCCCGGAGGGTTAGCCACCCAGGATAACCCAAGAAAGTCAGTGCGTCATCGAGGACTGTCTAACTTATTTCCATTGGGGTCCTTAATCTTGTCCCCCAGGATGCGACCCACACCAGTCGACTAACACCCAGGTACCTATTTGCTGCTAGGTGAACAGGACAATAGGTGTAAGGAAACGTGTCGGAATTTCCACCCGCCGGGAATCGAACCCGGGACCTCCGTGTGTGAAGCGGGAGCTTTAGCCACCAGACCACCGGGCAGCAATATTCCAGCCTAGATAGAACAAGTGACCTGAAGAGTGTCATCATGGGCTTGGCATCCCTCGTTTTGAAGGTTCTCATTATCCATCCTGTCATTTTTCTAGCAGATGCGATCGATACAATGTTATGGTCCTTGAAGGTGAGATCCTCCGACATGATCACTCCCAGGTCTTTGATGTCGGGGGCGAAAGATACAGACACATGAAAACAATTTGAATCAGTGCCAAGAGAGAGTGGAATGGCCATAGGCCTAGTGTTGGTGTAGTTGGTATTGCCACATCCCAATACCAAAATTCAAACAGAATAAGTTTGACCCAAGCCAGGGAGATAAAAGACAAGGGTAGTTGAGTTAGAGACTACAGTGTATAGTGCATACAGTGATAGAGGAGTTAGTGAATACAGCGAAGAAGAAATAGAAGAGGTGCCGGAACGGGAAGCATCTTACAGCGTATGAGCGAAGCAGTGCAGGCCTGCCAGCCATAACGTATAGCTTTTTTGTGGTTGCTGGGGTATTGGCCCTGTATATTACTGATAGCTGAGGGTCACAAACCCTGCTCTGGAGAGCTAAATACAGTAGGTTAGGTTCCAGGCTACCGCCATAAAGTGGAACACCCTTTTTTTCTACTTATAAATGCATACAAATACTAGATAACAAGTTTACACTAACATATATTAAGTTAGCAATAGAACTAGGCATCAAAAAACATTAAAAAAGTACAATACACACATAGTGCACTAATTACTTACCTTAAAATATTTATAGTCTTAATCTAGGGTGAGACAAGTAGTATTTATTGTAAGAAATCAAGTGTGGTAAGAGCAGCATGCCAAAGCCACTTATATGCATAGCATTATGGGCTGGCTTAAAATTAACTTAAGATTAACTAAGCAATGATGAAATCAGTGATAAGACATTATTGTAAACAGATAACTATAAAATACAAATGAGTATTACAAAGACAGGTCCAATGGTTGCATGCATTGCTGTTCATTCAGTAGAATGGAGTATTCTGTTAGGTAGTGTATTTAAAAAAATAACAAAGTTAGGTTTAACATTTGTGTGATATAATTGTGAGTAACATTTAGGATATATTAGTAGGTAGTAGGTTGGTAGACAGCAACCACCCAGGGAAGTACTACCGTCCTGCCAGATGACTGTGAACAAAAACCTGTAACTGTTTTGCATGATGGTAGGATTGCTGGTTTCTTTTTCTGTCTCATAAACACGCTAAGATAACAGGGATATCTTGCTACTCCTACTTACACTTTGGTCACACTTCACAGACACGCACATGCATATATATATATACATACATCTAGGTTTTTCTCCTTTTTCTAAATAGCTCTTGTTCTTTTTTATTTCTTCTATTGTCCATGGGGAAGTGGAAAAGAATCTTTCCTCCGTAAGCCATGCGTGTCGTATGAGGCGACTAAAATGCCGGGAGCAATGGGCTAGTAACCCCTTCTCCTGTATACAATTACTAAAAAAGAGAAGAAGAAAAACTTTATAAAACTGGGTTGCTTAAATGTGCGTGGATATAGTGCGGATGACAAGAAACAGATGATTGCTGATGTTATGAATGAAAAGAAGTTGGATGTCCTGGCCCTAAGCGAAACAAAGCTGAAGGGGGTAGGAGAGTTTCAGTGGGGGGAAATAAATGGGATTAAATCTGGAGTATCTGAGAGAGTTAGAGCAAAGGAAGGGGTAGCAGTAATGTTAAATGATCAGTTATGGAAGGAGAAAAGAGAATATGAATGTGTAAATTCAAGAATTATGTGGATTAAAGTAAAGGTTGGATGCGAGAAGTGGGTCATAATAAGCGTGTATGCACCTGGAGAAGAGAGGAATGCAGAGGAGAGAGAGAGATTTTGGGAGATGTTAAGTGAATGTATAGGAGCCTTTGAACCAAGTGAGAGAGTAATTGTGGTAGGGGACTTGAATGCTAAAGTAGGAGAAACTTTTAGAGAGGGTGTGGTAGGTAAGTTTGGGGTGCCAGGTGTAAATGATAATGGGAGCCCTTTGATTGAACTTTGTATAGAAAGGGGTTTAGTTATAGGTAATACATATTTTAAGAAAAAGAGGATAAATAAGTATACACGATATGATGTAGGGCGAAATGACAGTAGTTTGTTGGATTATGTATTGGTAGATAAAAGACTGTTGAGTAGACTTCAGGATGTACATGTTTATAGAGGGGCCACAGATATATCAGATCACTTTCTAGTTGTAGCTACACTGAGAGTAAAAGGTAGATGGGATACAAGGAGAATAGAAGCATCAGGGAAGAGAGAGGTGAAGGTTTATAAACTAAAAGAGGAGGCAGTTAGGGTAAGATATAAACAGCTATTGGAGGATAGATGGGCTAATGAGAGCATAGGCAATGGGGTCGAAGAGGTATGGGGTAGGTTTAAAAATGTAGTGTTAGAGTGTTCAGCAGAAGTTTGTGGTTACAGGAAAGTGGGTGCAGGAGGGAAGAGGAGCGATTGGTGGAATGATGATGTAAAGAGAGTAGTAAGGGAGAAAAAGTTAGCATATGAGAAGTTTTTACAAAGTAGAAGTGATGCAAGGAGGGAAGAGTATATGGAGAAAAAGAGAGAAGTTAAGAGAGTGGTGAAGCAATGTAAAAAGAGAGCAAATGAGAGAGTGGGTGAGATGTTATCAACAAATTTTGTTGAAAATAAGAAAAAGTTTTGGAGTGAGATTAACAAGTTAAGAAAGCCTAGAGAACAAATGGATTTGTCAGTTAAAAATAGGAGAGGAGAGTTATTAAATGGAGAGTTAGAGGTATTGGGAAGATGGAAGGAATATTTTGAGGAATTGTTAAATGTTGATGAAGATAGGGAAGCTGTGATTTCGTGTATAGGGCAAGGAGGAATAACATCTTGTAGGAGTGAGGAAGAGCCAGTTGTGAGTGTGGGGGAAGTTCGTGAGGCAGTAGGTAAAATGAAAGGGGGTAAGGCAGCCGGGATTGATGGGATAAAGATAGAAATGTTAAAAGCAGGTGGGGATATAGTTTTGGAGTGGTTGGTGCAATTATTTAATAAATGTATGGAAGAGGGTAAGGTACCTAGGGATTGGCAGAGAGCATGCATAGTTCCTTTGTATAAAGGCAAAGGGGATAAAAGAGAGTGCAAAAATTATAGGGGGATAAGTCTGTTGAGTGTACCTGGTAAAGTGTATGGTAGAGTTATAATTGAAAGAATTAAGAGTAAGACGGAGAATAGGATAGCAGATGAACAAGGAGGCTTTAGGAAAGGTAGGGGGTGTGTGGACCAGGTGTTTACAGTGAAACATATAAGTGAACAGTATTTAGATAAGGCTAAAGAGGTCTTTGTGGCATTTATGGATTTGGAAAAGGCGTATGACAGGGTGGATAGGGGGGCAATGTGGCAGATGTTGCAAGTGTATGGTGTAGGAGGTAGGTTACTGAAAGCAGTGAAGAGTTTTTACGAGGATAGTGAGGCTCAAGTTAGAGTATGTAGGAAAGAGGGAAATTTTTTCCCAGTAAAAGTAGGCCTTAGACAAGGATGTGTGATGTCACCGTGGTTGTTTAATATATTTATAGATGGGGTTGTAAGAGAAGTAAATGCGAGGGTCTTGGCAAGAGGCGTGGAGTTAAAAGATAAAGAATCACACACAAGTGGGAGTTGTCACAGCTGCTCTTTGCTGATGACACTGTGCTCTTGGGAGATTCTGAAGAGAAGTTGCAGAGATTGGTGGATGAATTTGGTAGGGTGTGCAAAAGAAGAAAATTAAAGGTGAATACAGGAAAGAGTAAGGTTATGAGGATAACAAAAAGATTAGGTGATGAAAGATTGAATATCAGATTGGAGGGAGAGAGTATGGAGGAGGTGAACGTATTCAGATATTTGGGAGTGGACGTGTCAGCGGATGGGTCTATGAAAGATGAGGTGAATCATAGAATTGATGAGGGAAAAAGAGTGAGTGGTGCACTTAGGAGTCCGTGGAGACAAAGAACTTTGTCCTTGGAGGCAAAGAGGGGAATGTATGAGAGTATAGTTTTACCAACGCTCTTATATGGGTGTGAAGCGTGGGTGATGAATGTTGCAGCGAGGAGAAGGCTGGAGGCAGTGGAGATGTCATGTCTGAGGGCAATGTGTGGTGTGAATATAATGCAGAGAATTCGTAGTTTGGAAGTTAGGAGGAGGTGCGGGATTACCAAAACTGTTGTCCAGAGGGCTGAGGAAGGGTTGTTGAGGTGGTTTGGACATGTAGAGAGAATGGAGCGAAACAGAATGACTTCAAGAGTGTATCAGTCTGTAGTGGAAGGAAGGCGGGGTAGGGGTCGGCCTAGGAAGGGTTGGAGGGAGGGGGTAAAGGAGGTTTTGTGTGCGAGGGGCTTGGACTTCCAGCAGGCATGCGTGAGCGTGTTTGATAGGAGTGAATGGAGACAAATGGTTTTTAATACTTGACGTACTGTTGGAGTGTGAGCAAAGTAACATTTATGAAGGGATTCAGGGAAACCGGCAGGCCGGACTTGAGTCCTGGAGATGGGAGGTACAGTGCCTGCACTCTGAAGGAGGGGTGTTAATGTTGCAGTTTAAAAACTGTAGTGTAAAGCACCCTTCTGGCAAGACAGTGATGGAGTGAATGATGGTGAAAGTTTTTCTTTTTCGGGCCACCCTGCCTTGGTGGGAATCGGCCGGTGTGATAATAAAATAAAATAATAAGTGTGGTGATATTATTTTTACAATATTGCATAACAGTAAATCTAATTTTTGGTTTGAATAAAAATTCATTATGTGAATAAAAAATCAAAATGGAATTCATTTGTAAAGCCTGAAAATGTAACTAATGAACAGAGGAAATGTTAGTTTAGTGCCAGGAATGCCTGCAGTGTTTATTCTGGACCCTATTTTGAAACTGGAATATTTTGAACTCTGCATTAAATTGGCCAAATTACCAATTTCCAATCACTTTATTTTGTAGTTGAAACAGTTGATGTGGTGATTTCTTGTGCTCATTTGATAGAATAGAAGTAATACCAGTGAAATAGCTAAGAGTTTGGTCGACTGGGAGTCAAAGTCGGCAAAATCGCCAATGCGTAAATATCGCTGACACATCAAAATCTGAGAGAGCATAATTTCATCAATTTTCCATCAAATTTTGTACTTTTTGTTTTATTACCTTCAGAAAAAGATTCTCTACCATTTCATAAGAAAAAATAACAAAATTATTTTTTGAAATTCTTGGACACTGGTGCAAACTGAAATTTGGCCTCTGGACACTGAAAGGGTTAATGACCACATTTATTAACCCTCTGACTGTTTCAGTCGTATACATACATCTCACGAGCCAATGTGTCTGACGTATTAATACACCAAAATTCTAGTGGCTTCAAATCAAGCAGGAGAAAGCTGGTAGACCCACATGTGAGAGAATGGGTCTCCATGGTCAGTGTGCACCATATAAAAAAAAATCGGGGAGCCAGTGGTGCATTGTGGGAATGCCATTTCAGCAGTTCTTGTTCATCATGCCTAGCGGTAAGAAATATGTGACTCCCTGGCAAATCTGGGACTCCTCTCTTCCCAAGTGATGCTCTAACACAGATGGAAGTGTCAGTGAAGATCAATTTCATGGTTTTGAGGAGTTTGTGACCAAAAGCAATGCCCAGGATATCAGAAGAATGAAGGAGAATGAAGAATGAAGGAGAGTGAAGGAGAATGAAAGAGAATGAAAGAGAATGAGAGAGAATGAAGGAGAATGAAAGGGAAAGAAAGAGAAAGAAATAGAATGAAGGAGAAAGAAGAAAGAAAGATAATTAGGTAGTAGGATGGAGTTGAAGCAAGCATTCAACCCCATTGTTTTGATAGGCAGTAGGGGGAGTGAGAAATGATACCGAGATTATAAAGTCACTTAAAAATAACTCGGGGAATCTGTCTCATGTCCCACCATTATTGTACAAGTGAGCGGCCCATGCTCTTTCGCATGCTATTTCATTACTTTTTAACAAGTCACTATAAACTAGCATCTTCCCAAAACTACTCAAGACGGCAAGGGTTACACCAATACATAAAGGTGGTGACCCTACAGATTTAAACAACTATAGTCCAATATCAAACTTACCATTGCTATCCAAAATCTTTGAGAAACTCATGCACAGGAGACTATATTCATTTATAACGGCAAAAAACATACTTAACCCCTGCCAATTTGGATTCAGGAAAAATAAAAGCACTAATGATGCAATCATAAAAATGCTAGATATGCTTTACACAGCATTGGAAAATAAGGAATATCCACTAGGAATTTTTATTGACCTAAGAAGAGCTTTTGACACAGTAGACCACGGCATCCTACTCCACAAAATTGACCATTATGGTATAAGAGGTCATGCACTTGCATATTTCAAATCTTACCTTACTAATAGGTATCAGTATGTCACCATTAAAGACACAGCATCATCAACACTGCCACTTGATACTGGAGTTCTGCAGGGAAGTGTCCTTGGTCCCCTGGTCTTCCTCATATACATCAATGATCTTCCAAACATATCCCAACACCTGAACCCCATTCTCTTTGCTGACAACACGACTTATGTCATCTCTCACCCTAATCTTGCCACCCTCAACACCATTGTTAATGAGGAGCTGATCAAAATATCGACTTGGATGACAGCCAATAAACTTACGCTTAACACTGACAAAACCTACTATATTATGTTTGGTAGCAGAGCAGGTGTTGCGCAACTTAACACTAAGATCGACAACACTCTAATTGCCAGACATAATGAGGGCAAATTCCTTGGCCTATACCTCGACAACAACCTAAATTTCAGCACCCATATCCAACACACAACAAAAAAAGTATCCAAAATGGTGGGGATCCTCTCCAAGATGCGATATTACGTGCCGCAAACTGCCCTTCTCACACTATACCATTCACTTATATATCCATACCTCACCTATGCTATCTGTGCTTGGGGTTCAACTGCAGCAACACACCTAAAGCCAATAATAACCCAACAAAAAGCCGCAGTAAGAATAATCACTAAATCCCATCCCTGACAACACACCCCCCCACTCTTCATAGATCTAAACTTACTCCCTGTTCAGAACATCCACACTTACTACTGTGCAATCTATATCTACAGGACCTTAAATTCCAATATTAACCTTGACCTAAAACGCTTTCTTAATAGTTGTGACAGGATCCACAGGCATAACACCAGACACAAACATCTCTATGACATTCCCCGTGTCCGACTAAACCTTTACAAAAATTCACTGTATTTCAAAGGACCTAAAATCTGGAACACCCTACCTGAAAACTCTAGAACTGCAGACACATTCATCACCTTCAAAACTACCATTAGAAAACATCTTATCTCCCTGATGCACCCTGTCAACTAATTACACAAATACCACCTGGTGGTTCACACTTACACTCACTCACCAATTTGACCATAAACAGAAATATCAATCTCACTATTAAAATAATGAATCCTAACTAGTCATAAGTTGGCCTGTGATACTCCAATACTGAAACTATGTATTGTGCCAAAACAAAAGCATTCACATTGCTAAACTCACAAACTAGTATTTAGTCACTTAGCCATAATACCAACTTACCTCATAATTTGTAATATTTTAAATTTAAGAATTAATCTAAGTCTGCCTGAAATGCCTAGCCATGCTAGGTGTTCTAGTGGTACACTCTGTAATTATTATTTTACTACATGTAAACCACACAATAACCAAATTCTGTAAACTCAGCATTGTAATCCTTATAGAGAATAAACTTTGAATTTGAATTTGAATGAGTGGGTATGTGAGACGTGTCCGTTATGTTAGGGTACTCACCTATTTGTACTCACCTATTTGTGGTTGCAGGGGTCGAGTCTTAGCTCCTGGCCCTGCCTCTTCACCGGTTGCTACTGGGCCCTCTCTCTCCCCGCTCCGTGAGCTTTATCAAACCTCGTCTTAAAACTGTGTATGGTTCCTGCCTCCACTACGTCATTTTCTAGGCTATTCCACTGCCTGACCACTCTATGACTGAAGAAATACTTCCTAATATCTCTGATTCATTTGTGTCTTCAACTTCCAATTGTGGCCTCTTGTTTCTGTGTCCCCTCCCTGGAACATCCTGTCTTTGTCCACCTTGTCTATTCCATGCAAAATTTTATATGTCGTTATCATGTCTCCCCTGACCCTCCTGTCCTCCAGTGTCGTCAGGCCGATTTCCCTTAATCTTTCTTCATAGGACATTCCCCTTAGCTCTGGAACTAACCTTGTCGCAAACCTTTGTACTTTCTCTAGTTTCTTGACGTGCTTTATCAAGTGCGGGTTCCAAACAGGTGCTGCATACTCCAGTATGGGCCTGACATACACGGTGTACAGTGTCTTGAACGATTCCTTACTAAGGTATCGGAATGCTGTTCTCAGGTTTGCCAGGCGCCCATATGCTGCAGCAGTTATCTGATTGATGTGTGCTTCCGGAGACATGCTCGGTGTTATACTCACCCCAAGATCTTTCTCCTTGAGTGAGGTTTGCAGTCTTCGGCCACCTAGCCTATACTCTGTCTGTGGTCTTCTGTGCCCTTCCCCATCTTCATGACTTTGCATTTGGCAGGATTAAATTCGAGAAGCCATTTGCTGGACCAGGTGTCCAGGTCTCTTTGAAGTCCTGCCTGGTCCTCATCTGATTTAATTCTCCTCATTAACTTCACATCATCTGCAAACAGGGACACTTCTGAGTCTAACCCTTCCATCATGTTGTTCACATATACCAAAAATAGCACTGGTCCTAGGACCGACCCCTGTGGGACCCCGCTCGTCACAGGTGCCCACTGTGATACATCATTACGTACCATGACTCGTTGTTGCCTCCCTGTCAGGTATTCTCTGATCCATTGTAGTGCCCTTCCTGTTATATGCGCCTGATGCTCTAGCTCTAGGGTGTGTGTGTGTGCGTGTGTGCATTACTATCCTGCCACCCGAGTCAAGCGAGGGGAGAGGGAGGAGGAGAGGGAGGGATAATCTTGCTGCCAGGCTTTTGGGCCTATCCTAGAATCTCCACATGCATGCTGCTATGTACCGAGAGAGCCTGTACCGAGAGTACCATGCCTATGCCTTTGCACCTACTCGTGCATATCTGGATCTATACTTACTTAATGAGTAAACACCTGTGCAACTACACATGTATACCTGGAGCTATACTTACTGAGTAAACACCTGTGCACCTACTTGTGCATACCTGGAGCTGTACTTACTAAATAAACACCTGTGCACCTACTCGTGTATAGCTGGAGCTGTACTTACTGAGTAAACACCTATGCACCTATTTGTGTATACCTGGAGCTATACTTACTTACCCTCTTCAAGGGGGGCTCCTTGGCGTGGTGAAGAGGCTCTTGGTCTGAGGAATTCGAGGGGTCGGTCTCCTTCCTTGGACCGAACCTAATTACTCCCCCCAATCCCCCCTTCCCTATCCCATCCTCCCTTTTTCTTTTCCTCCTCCCACCCCTCACTTTTGCCCTTCCTATTTTGGCCTATGGGATTTTTCCCACAGGTGTGCTAGTTCCTGGGTAGGGGAAAGGGTACTGGAGTCCATCCCATTGCGTTGAGGTTCTTGGCAGTGGCGTAGTTTGCCGTGGAATCTGGATCGCCTGGGGATGTCCCGATCCTTCTCCAGTATCCCGGAGGGTGGCTTTGGGTGTCTTTCGGGCGATGGGTGTATCTCTTGAAGCCACCTTTCGGATTCCGGGGGTGGTGGCCAAAGGAGGTATGCTTTGTGGCGGATATCCGGCCACCCTCTCTTTTGTCCACCAAGGTAGCTTGGCAGATGTGATGTTGCTATCCCAGATTGCTGGTTTACTGGCATGATGGGTAGGGTATGGCACTGGTTCCATGCTGCATCTGCGCTACTTGTGGTGCTGAGGTCCTCTTGGGGGTGGAGGGAGATTTCTGGTCCTTTCATTCCTCCTAGGAACTATCCCTCCCCGGTCCCCCCTTTTTTTTTATTCTTTTTTTTATTTTTATTTTCTTTTCTTCTTTCTTTTTTTTTCTTAAAAACAAAAAGAAAGAAGTAACCTAACCATGGAGTACCCAATCCATGACCCCGCTACCCCCAGGCCCCTTATTGTTACCGCACCCCGTTCTGACCTCACCTCGTCTTTTGGCCACTCTTTGGACATTTCTAAGGCCCCTGTACCTCTTGCTGGTGCTGTTTCCTCACCCGCTTCAGGTACCGGGGCTTCCACTGACTCCTTCGATTTGTCTGACCTCTGCTCTCCTTTGACTATGCTTCCGGCTTCTCCCTCTACGGTGCGGCAATATTCGAATCGCCAGCCCATCCCACGTCGGACCGACTCTGGTCCCACTTCTAAATGTCAACGACAATCTCCTAATGATGTTACTTCGTTACCTTCCCTTTCTACTCGGAAAAGACCGACACGTCATGCACTCCCTCTCCACACTCAGTTTCAGACCACACAATGGACTAAATTCTTTACATTAAGACCGACTTCTTCTACTGCCTATCTTTCCGACCATAGTATTGGCAAAGCACTCCTACACCACGTTGGTAGAGATATTTCCTTTCATGCTCTTAAGAGTGGTACACGCATCATCACAGTCCAGAATTCTACTCAAGCTCATAATCTTTCTCTTCTTTCACATATTGATACTATTCCTATCACTATCAAAAAACATCATTCCCTTAATTCTTGTAGTGGTACTGTTATTCTGCCCTATACCATAGTCCAACAGAATTTCCAGACCTGTGGCACTGACATTCTCAAACAGCTGGAACTCCAAGATCTCCCAATTCTCAAGGTAGACACTTATGTTCTTCCTGCCTGGGGGCGAAGACAATACCCTTGCAATGTGGCTCGTTTAACTTTTGACAGCCGTGAACTCCCATCCTCTGTTTATGTAGCAGGACATCGGTTACAAATTCGGAAGGTGATCCCTACGCCACAACAGTGTAGGAATTGCTGGCGATTTGGCCACCCAGCAAAATATTGCAGATCTATAGCCGAATGCCCAGTCTGTGGTGCCGATGACCATTCTAATACGTCTTGCAGTCGAACTCCCTCTTGCCTCAATTGTCACGAGGCTCACCCTTCGTACTCTCGCCGTTGCCAAGTCTACTTAAATTAGCGGGAAATTCATTGCCTCAAAGAGGCAGAAGGTCTCCCTTATGCTATGGCAGTTTCTCATCTCCGCCTCTAAGGGAGACTGCCCCGTGTTTCTTATTCTCGTGTTTCAAAGCATCCCCCCACTTCTGGGGTCACATCTTCTGCAGCCTCCTCTGCGGTTGCCAGTCCCATAGCCACTCCTGTATCTAATTCTTTTGCTGTCCTGGGCTCAGACATCCCTACTTCAACTCCTCAGTCTGTCCTCACTTCTTCGTATCCTCCCTCACAAACCCCCGTATCGACAAGACCTCGTACGACACCTCCTCCCAATCGTCCCTCTACTTCTCAGAGGTCCAACAAATCTCCTTTAACCCCTCCTTCTCTTCATCCACCTCCACATTTTATCTTCCCAGTCTCTGTACCTGAGTCTTCCCCTTTCACTGGCTCTGTTAAAAGTGTGGAGGTTCATCCTCCTCCTCGTACTGTGCCTTCCTTCCCTGTCCCCTCCCATGTTTCTTCCTCTTCTGCCACCTCCCAGGTTTCTGCCTCTTCTGTCCCCTCC
Organism: Cherax quadricarinatus; assembly: GCF_038502225.1. Taxonomy (NCBI): domain Eukaryota; kingdom Metazoa; phylum Arthropoda; class Malacostraca; order Decapoda; family Parastacidae; genus Cherax; species Cherax quadricarinatus. Next base: position 14,578,211 of record NC_091350.1, on the reverse strand, counting down.
CACACTTCTCCAGTTCCCTTCACCCTTTTGCCCCCCCCTACCTTGGTACAGTCCATTACAACTCCGATCTTTATTCAAACTCCTCCTCCTTCCATCTCCAATATTGTCTCCCATACAACGTCTCTGAACTCCGAAACACTTGAAGCAATCTCTGAATATATTGCAGAGACCAAACCATCAATGGACACTGATCCACCCTCTGTTCCTTCTCTTTCTTCTTCTCCATCTGCGCAACTCCTTTCTTCACAACGCACCGTTCCTTCGCTACTTGAACGTTTTCCTTTGCCACCGCATGTGGACTTTTCTAACCCCTCTAGTCCATAGGCACCCTTACCTGCGGATTTCAGGTATCTTTATCGTTGCCAATCATGGCCTATTTACAGTGGAATATTCGCGGCCTCAGGGGTAATCAGGGTGAGCTTCAGATGTTGCTCTCCCAGTTTTCCCCTGTTGGTGTTTGCTTACAGGAACGAAAATTACACTCTGCCATTACCTATCCTGTCTCAGGCTATAATTTATTGTATTCTTCAGATCCTTTTCCTGATGGGACCTTTAATGAAAGTGCCCTTCTTCTACACACTGATATTCCATACCATCAGCTATTTGTTCATACTTTGCTACATTACACAGCAGCCCGTATCCACTTGCATAGGTGGTATACACTCTTTTCTTTGTATCTCTCTCCTTCTTGGGCATAATCTATCCCAGATATTGCCTTTCTTGTTTCGTCATTACCGCCACCACTTCTGTTACTTGGCGATTTTAATGCCCATCATTTCCTATGGGAGGGGTCTCAGTGTGATTCCCGTGGCATTCAGTTAGAGGCTTTTCTTGCTACCCACCCCCTCCATGTTTTAAATACAGGTACTCACACCCATTTTGATCCTCGGACTCATACTCTCTCTTGCATCGATCTCTCAGTCTGCTCTTCCTCCGCCGCATTAGACTTCACCTGGTCTGTTCTCCCGGATTTACATGACAGCGATCATTTCCCAATCATTCTTACTTCCCCTTCATATTCACCACCTCTTCGTATCCCACGCTGGCAATTTGATCAGGCAAATTGGAACCTTTACTCACAACTAACTGTTTTTAGTGAGGCTCCTTCTTCGTCCTCTATTGATGAGCTTTTACACCTCTTCTCGTCCTCCGTTTTAACCGCAGCTTCTCATTCTATACCCCAAACTTCGGGCAGGCATTCTCAGAAATGCGTGCCTTGGTGGTCTGCTTGTGCTCGTGCAGTACGTTTGAAATGCGCTGCGTGGGGCAGGTACCGGTACAATAGAACCACGGAGAGACTTCTTGATTTTAAGCAAAAGTGTGCGATCGCTCGTCGTGTCATCCGTGATGCTAACCGCACTTGCTGGTGAGATTATGTCTCCACCATCACCTCTGCTTCCTCTATGAGTGCAGTCTGGAAAAAAGTACGAAAACTGAGTGGTAAATATTCTCCTGATCTGGCTCCTGTTCTGCGGGTTGCCGGTGTTGATATAGCAAACCCACTAGATGGTCCGTATTTCTCAGGGGCTCCATCTATGCCCCTCGTTTCTTTCCTCAAAGTCTGCCAGAGAGTTAGCACCCTTGGACTTTTCTTCTCTCAGAAAAGAACAGTATAATGTGCCTTTTACACTTCAGGAACTGGAGGCAACACTCTCAGCTTGCCAATCATCGGAAACTGGGCCCGACAACATTCATATTCGTATGCTACAACATTTACATCAGCCAGCCCTTGCAGTCCTATTATGCCTTTTCAATCTTATTTGATCACAGGGAGTTCTTCCACAGCTGTGGAAATCTGCTATTGTTCTCCCTTTCCGCAAACCGGGTGCTACGGGACATGAAGCCTCCTACTATCGTCCCACTGCTCTTAGCAGTGCAGTTTGCAAAGTGATGGAACGCCTGGTAAATAGACATTTAGTGTGATATTTAGAGACACACAACAGTCTCTCCACTCGTCAATATGGCTTTCGTAAGAGCCGTTCTACCATAGACCCCTTACTACGCTTGGATACATATGTTCGTAATGCCTTTGCGAATAACCACTCGGTTATTGCCATATTTTTTGACCTTGAGAAGGCATATGACACAACTTGGAGGTATAATATTTTGGCCCAAGCCCACTCCTTAGGCCTTTGAGGCAATCTACCATCCTTCCTTAAGAACTTTTTAACTGACAGACATTTCTGTGTTCGGGTTAATAATGTGCTCTCCCAGGACTTTATCCAAGCTGAAGGTGTCCCCCAGGGATGTGTTCTGAGCACAACACTTTTTCTCCTTGCTATAAATGATTTGGCCTCCAGTCTTTCATCCAATATTTGGTCATCACTCTATGTTGATGACTTCACTATAGCTTGTGCAGGCGCTGACTGTCACCTCATTACAGTTTCTCTCCAACATGCGGTCAACTGTGTTTCCAATTGGGCCACCACACATGGGTTTAAATTTACCAAAACTCACCGAATGACTTTCACTAGACGCTCTGTCATCTCCGATCATCCTTTGTACCTCTATGGCTCCCGTATCCCTGAACGTGATACAATCAGGTTTCTAGGCCTCCTCTTTGACCGTAGGTTATCCTGGAAACCTCACATTACCTCTCTGAAGGCAACTTGTCACAGCCGGCTGAACCTTCTTAAAACCCTTGCTCATCTTTCATGGGGAGCTGATCGTCGAACTCTCCTTCTCTTACATTCCGCCCTCATTTTATCGAAATTTGATTATGATGACCAGATCTATTCAGCGGCCTCTCCTGCTACTCTCTCTAGCCTTAACCCCATTCATCACCAAGGATTACGCTTATGCCTTGGTGCTTTTCGCTCTTCCCCTGTTGAGAGCCTCTATGCAGAAGCGAACGTTCCATCCTTATCCGATCGCCGTGATGCCCATTGCCTTCGCTACTATGTACGCTCTCATGATCTCCACAATCCTTCCATTTATAGAATGGGTACCAATATTAGTAGACATTTTTTATTTGCTCGCTGCCCCTGTTTGCTCCATCCCTTCTCCCTTCGCCTACATTTGCTCTTGTCTTCTCTTCAATTACCACCTTTCTATATTCATGTAGCATCTCCCTTTTCCCTACCCCTCTGGGAAGTTCCAGCTGTTCGAGTCTGTTCTTTCTCACTCCCTTGCTCAAAAGCCCAACTGTCTACGGTAGCTTCTCGCTCTCTTTATTTTGACCACTTCCGCTCTCATTCTCATGCCACTGCAGTGTACACAGATGGCTCTAAGTCTTCTGATGGCGTAGGATTCGCAGCAGTGTTTCCGGACAGCATCGTACGAGGGCATTTACTATCTTCGGCTAGTATCTTTACTGCTGAATTGTATGCCATTGTTGCAGCACTTATCCGTATTGCATCTATGCCTGTGTCATCATTTGTGGTTGTCTCAGACTCCCTCAGTGCTTTACAGGCTATACAGAAATTTGATACACCTCACCCCTTAGTCCTCCGTATCCAACTTTGGCTACGCCGCATCTCTTCAAAGCATAAAGATATTGTTTTTTGTTGGGTCCCTGGTCATGTTGACGTACAGGGCAATGAACAGGCAGACACTGCTGCGCGGTCAGCAGTACATGATCTACCAGTTTCATATAGAGGTGTTCCATATACGGACTATTTTGCTGCAATAGCTACCCACCTTCACACCCATTGGCAACAACGTTGGTCTACTCTGCTCGGTAACGAACTTCATTCTATTAAACCGAGTATAGGTTACTGGCCATCTTCTTGTCACCAGTGTTGAGGTTGGGAGACTACTCTCTCCCGTCTTCGCATTGGCCATACTTGTCTTACTCATGGTTATATCTCATGGAGAGGCGCCCTGCTCCTCTCTGTGAGAATTGTCAGGTTCCATTATCGGTTAGCCACATTCTATTAGACTGCCCACTTTATCAACGAGCACGCAGAATATACCTCCAATGTTGTCTTCGCTCCGCTGCTCTCTCTTTACCTTCCCTTCTTGCTGATGGACCCACCTTTCATCCGGACTCTCTCATTGACTTTTTGACAACAACTGACTTACTTCACAAACTCTGATGATACCTTCAGCCCTTTCTACCTCAATCTCTTGCTGCCCTCTACCCCCGCACTATCCCCTGCCCCGCTGTTTTCTGTAACCTACTGATCATCCCTCCCCCCTTATGCCGGCCAATACTCTCTCTTCCTTCCCTACCCTGCAGCGCTGTATAGCCCTTGTGACTTAGCGCTTCTTTTTTATTATAATAATAATATACTTACTTGCTAAATAAATGCCTGTGTACCTACATGTGTATACCTGGAGTTATACTTAATGAATAAACAATGTTAGTGTTAATTGCCCAACCTTACTGCCTCTGGTCCCCACCTTTATTCCCCTTCCTTGCTTCTATTCATCTGTCAGTGATTAGTGCCCTAAGTATGATACAGTAGGGCCCCGCTTTACGGCGTTTCACTTTACGGTTTTCCGCTAATACGGTCATTTCAAATTATGACCAAAACTCGCTTTATGGCTCCCCCACCTGACTTTCTAATACGGTCACCACGCCCCACCCGGTTTGTTTACATTCTTCGTGAGCTCAGTAAGCACTAAGTCTCTCCATTATGTCTGGAAACTCCAAAATTTTAAGTGTTTTTAAAGGTTATTTCATATTTTATATATACTTTTTTGGAATTTGAAGCTACAGGCAGCAGCGGCATCCTACCAGCTCTTCTTCCTCAAGAAACCATTGCTCATCAAAACTTGTGATGGCCTAAGTGAAGGTACAATTACATGAACCCACATAGACCACAAAATGATCCAAGAATACAGTGGACCCCCGCATAACGATATTAATCCGTTCCTGAGAGCTCATTGTTATGCGAAATTATCGTTATGCGAATGAATTTTCCCCATAAGAAATAATGGAAATCAAATTAATCCGTGCAAGACACCCCAAAGTATGAAAAAAAAAATTTTACCACATGAAATATTAATTTTAATACACACAAACTGAAAAAGGCATGCACAGTTACATGACACTTACCTTTATTGAAGATCTGGTGATGATTGATGGGATGGGAGGAGGAGAGAGTCTTAGTGTTTAGAAGGGGAATCCCCTTCCATTAAGACTTGAGGTGTGAAGTCCTTTTCTGGGGTTACTTCCCTTCTTCTTTTAATGCCACTAGGACCAGCTTTAGAGTCACTGGACTTCTGTCGCACAACATATCTGTCCATAGTGGCCTGTACCTCTCGTTCCTTTATGACTTTCCTAAAGTGTTTCATAACAGTGTCAGTGTAATAGTCACCAGCACGGCTTGCAATAGCTGTGTTAGGGTGATTGTCATCAAAAAAGGTTTGCACTTTAAGCCACATTCCACACATTTCCTTAATCTTTGAAGTAGGCAACTTCTTCAATTTCTCTATCCCCTTCTCCGAACCAGTTTCCTCAGGTCTGGCCTCTTGCTGTTGAAGTTGATCTAGCAGCTCATCAGTGGTTAGTTCTTCATTGTCCTCCTCCACCAACTCTTCCACATCATCCCCACTAACCTCCAACCCCAAGGACTTTCCCAATGCCACAATGGATACCTCAACTGGCATAGGATTCCCAGGGTTAGCCTCAAACCCTTCAAAATCCCTTTGGTCTACACATTCTGGCCACAGTTTCTTCCAAGCAGAGTTCAAGGTCCTCTTAGTCACTCCCTCCCAAGCCATACCTACAAGGTTTACACAATTGAGGATATTAACCCTTTCAGGGTCCAAGGCCCAAATCTGGAGTCACGCACCAGTGTCCAAGCATTTTCAAAAAAAAAATTTGTTATTTTTTCTTATGAAATCGTAGAGAATCTTTTTGTGAAGGTAATAAAACAAAAAGTACGAAATTTGGTGGAAAATTGACGAAATTATGCTCTCGCGAATTTTGATGTGTCAGCGATATTTACGAATCGGCGATTTTGCCGACTTTGACTCCCATTTTAGGCCAATTACATTATTCCAAACAACCAAATTCTTAGCTATTTCACTAGTATTACTTCTATTCTATCGATTGAGCACAAGAAATCGCCAAGTCAACTGTTTCAACTACAAAATAAAGTGATCGAAAATTGTTAATTTGGCCAATTTAACACAAAGTTCAAAATATTCCAATTTCAAAATAGGGTCCAGAATGAACAATGTAGGCATTCCTGGCACTAAACTAACATTTCCTCTGTTCATTAGTTATGTTTTGAGGCTTTACAAATAAGTTCCATTTTGATTTTTTATTCACATAATGAATTTTTATTCACACCAAAAAATAGAAGATTTACTCTTATGCAATACTGTAATAATTGTATAAATATCATCACCATATTTGTGAATGTATATTAGACCCACCAGCTGATGTGTATTAGACGTGTGAGGTCGTTTGTTTACTCTTGAATATCGGCAAAAATTTAACATTTCCGCTACTTTGAGCTCAGTTTCAAGCCATTTGCAATGCTAAAACCAATCAAAATCATCTCTATTTCTGTAATATGTCTTCCATTCTATCAAATGAGACCAAGAAATCGCAAATACAACTATAAAAAACATACGAAAAAACACTGCAAAGTTGCTGTTTTAATCGAAAAATCATGATTTCATTTTTTTTCTCTCATTATACACAGTGTGCTGCAGGATCTGTTTTATGTGGTGCACACATACCACATAGATGTATTCTCTCATATCTAGGCCCAAATGTACCACTCACAGTTTATCAGAGTGAGCTGAGCTCATGGCGTAGATCTACGGTTTCGACCCTGAACGTAAAGCCGTAGATCTACGGGACGGACCCTGAAAGGGTTAAAGTGATCTCTCCAAAACTCTCTTAGAGTCAATTGAGTTTCTGATGTCACTACAAAGCACCTTTCAAACAGAGCTTTTGTGTACAGTTTTTTGAAGTTTGCAATAACCTGCTGGTCCATGGGGTGCAGGAGAGGAGTGGTATTAGGAGGCAAAAACTTCACCTTAATGAAGCTCATGTCCCCATAAAGTCGCTCTGCCACGTCTGCCGGATGACCAGGGGCATTGTCTAACACCAGGAGGCACTTAAGGTCTAATTTCTTTTCAGTTAGGTAATCTTTCACATTGGGGGCAAATGCTTGGTGTAACAAGTCATAGAAAAAGTCCCTAGTGACCCATGCCTTACTGTTTGCCCTCCACAGCACACACAAATTAGCCTTGAGGATATTCTTTTGCCTGAACGCTCTGGGAGTTTCTGACTGATACACTAATAAAGGCTTCACTTTGCAATCACCACTAGCATTGGAACACATCAACAGAGTAAGCCTGTCTTTCATAGGCTTATGTCCTGGGAATGCCTTTTCCTCCTCAGTAATGTAGGTCCTGCTTGGCATTTTCTTCCAAAACAGGCTTGTTTCATCACAATTAAACACTTGTTCAGGTTTCAGTCCTTCACTGTCTATGTACTCCTTGAATTCCTGCACATATTTTTCAGCTGCTTTGTGGTTCGAACTGGCAGCCTCACCATGCCTTATCACACTATGTATGCCACTATGCTTCTTAAATCTCTCAAACCAACCTTTGCTGGCCTTAAATTCACTCACATCATCACTAGTTGCAGGCATTTTTTTAATTAAATCCTAATGCAACTTCCTAGCCTTTTCACTTATGATCACTTGAGAGATGCTATCTCCTACTATCTGTTTTTCATTTATCCATACCAGTAAAGAGTCTCTCAACATCTTCCATCACTTGCGATCTCTGTTTCGAAAACACAGTTGAACCTTTGGCAAGAACAGCTTCCTTGATTGCCGTTTTCTTGGACACAATAGTAGCGATGGTTGATTGGGGTTTACTATACAACCTGGCCAGCTCGGAGACATGCACTCCACTTTCATACTTAGCAATGATCTCTTTCTTCATCTCTATAGTAATTCTCACCCTTATTCCTGTAGGGTTGGCACTAGAAGCTTTCTTGGGGCCCATGGTCACTTATTTTGCAGATAAAATCACCAAAAACACTGTAATAAACGAAATGTTCTGATTGTATGCTTGGATGTTACCGCGGAGGCTGGCTGGTAAACAATGCCACCGGCGGAACATGTGAGGCTGGCTCAGGCCGCACATTAGACGCGTCTCGGACGAATAGCGTTGAGCAGGATTTTTAGCGGTATGCGAGGCAAAATCTTAGCGATAAAATGTATCGGTATGCGGATTTAACGTTATGTGATGCCAACGGTATGCGGGGGTCCACTGTACTAAGAATGTAACCCAAATCTTGACAAAATTAGAAGATCTAAGGAAGACAGCCCTGCTAACCCAAACACTGCCTCCGCTGCCAGACAACCACTTAACCCAAGCTCTGAGAAAACAAGCCTTCTCCTCCATAGCTACACAGTATCTACTTCAGTGATACTATGAAAGGATATCACAGAAGAAACAACATCAGTAATAAAAGAATAACAGCAAGGACCCTAGAACTCAACTTGTCTACCCAGCAGGACGCCGGTGTATCATCAACCCCCCTCACCACCGCCACCCAGGGAACAACAACAACAAACATGGCTGACTCCCCCTCCAACTCCACTCCCTTCAAAGGATTCACCCATGATAACTCAGGTATGATTAGTCCTGACAACATCAAGGACTACATCGTTGCTCTACAAAACGAAATCAAAGATATCAAAGCAACACTCGCGCGACGAGAATCCAAGATAACCAATCTCGAGAACAAGATCCAAAACCTTGAAGAGAAGATTACATTGGGAAGTGCTGACACAGAAAATACTCTGAAAGCAGCTATAGTCAGTCACACTGAACAAATAACAACAATAAATATGAAGGCTGAAGAAGCAATCAAGGACTGGAATCAGAATATGCACACTCGACTAAATGAATACCTTGATTTCCAAGACGACAAAACTGAACAAGACAAGTTGTCTGATGGAGTTATAATAAACAGTCCACACATTCCTAGTGACATAACCCAAGAACAGTGCAAAGAAACTGCTATCAGGATAATACAGAACCATGTACAAGTCATCGTGCAAAACAATGAAATCAAAGAAACACGTTTGCTAGGAAAACCAGGTAGTAAACACAGTACAGGAGGGCCCCACTTATACGGCTGGTTAGGTTCCAGGCTACCGCCGTAAAGCGGAAACCGCCGTAAAGTGGAACACCCTTTTTTTCCACTTACAAATGCATACAAACACTAGATAACAAGTTTACACTATCATATATTAAGTTAGCAATAGAACCAGGCATCAAAAAACAATAAAAAAGTACAATACACACATAGTGCACTCATTACTTACCTTAAAATATTTATAGTCTTAATCTAGGGTGAGACAAGTAGTATTTATTGTAAGAAATCAAGTGTGGTATGTATGGTAGTCAGCCAGGCTACCATACCAGGCCACCCCAACCACACATACAATTCTATGATATTTAAGCATCCCAGAGCGATAAAATGTATATACAGTTCACTCATTACTTACCTTAAAATATAGGGTGAGATGAGTAGCATTTATTGTAAAAAATCAAGTGTGGCATGTATGGTAGTCAGCCGGGCTACCATACCAGGCCAACCCACCTACACATAATATTCTATTACATTTAAGCATCCCAGAGTGATAAAATGTATATACAGTTCACTCATTACTTACCTTAAAATATTTGAAGTCTTAATGTAGGGTCAGGAGTAAGTAAATGAGATAAAACGAATAAATGAGAGAGAGAAAGAATGAGTGCATGAGAGAGTACAGGCGCAGAGTTATGTAAACAAACCAGGCGAAGGTAAGTTTTGTAAACAAAGTGTACACGTCTGGTTTGTGTACAAGTTACATTGTGTACAGGTTGTCTCTACATTGATACGGTAGAATAAATAAAGAAGAACACTCCCATTCTCATGTAACATCATTTTGAGAAGAAATGATGCTCTGAGTGAAGGCAATGGAAATAAGTCACTCTGACTTTTTTGGGTTATCCTAGGTTCTCTACACATATGTTGTTATGTATGATAATCTATGTAACTGTATTTGTGTATACCTGAATAAACTTACTTATATACATACGAAAGGAATAATTTTCTACAGTTACCCCCAGTAACACATTTTCTCTTATGTTAGATTAGAGAAAATGTTATTCTTGGCATCACTTGTACAAGTTATCTGGCTACCACATTTCATATTTATGTTTATTTATTCTATTGTGGGGTGCATTTATCATCTTTTTATGTTATGTATCGTGTTTATTATATAATTTTGAAAAAAATATAATGGATGGATTAATGAAAATGTGTATATTAACGTAATATACAACATTTAATGAGACTCGGTGATTATTATTATCATTTCTAATATGGCGTCACTTGTGCAAGTCGTCTGCTACCACATCTCATATTTGTTTATTTATTCTATTGTGGGGTGTATTTATCATCTTTTTATGTTATGTATCGTGTTTATTATATAATTTTGAAAAAATATCATAGATGGATTAATGAAAATGTGTATTTAACGTAATATACGACATTTAAATGAGACTCGATGATTATTATTATCATTACTAATATGACGTCTGGAGACATAAAACACTCTTACTGATTTTAATGTGTACCTGCACGCCAGCACAGTATGTAAGTTTATTTAAGTACAGGTATACATAAGTATAATTATCAGAGTACAGTGGACCCCCACATAGCGACTTTAATCCGTGCAAGAGGGCTGATTGTTATGTGAAATGGTCGGTATGCGAATGAATTTTCCCCATAAGAAATAATGGAAATCAAATTAATCCGTGCAAGACACCCAAAAGTATGAAAAAAAAATTTTTACCACATGAAATATACATTTTCCTACACACAAAGAGAAGGATACATGCACAATAGTAGAGTAGTACATGCACAGTATATATTGTGCATGTACTACTCTACTAAATGAAGAATAAATGACACTTACCTTATTGAAGATGCAGCAATGACTGATGAGACACTGTGTCCTGGGAGTGCCTTTTCCTCCTGAGTACTGTAGGTCCTGTTTGGCATTTTCTTCCAGAACATGCCTTATCACACTGTGTATGCCACTACGATTCTTAAATCTCTCAAACCAACCTTTGCTGGCTTTAAATTCACCAATATGAGCACTAGTTCCAGGCATTTTTCCCTGTTCACCTGGGTGTTAGTCGACTGGTGTGGGTTGCATCCTGGGAGACAAGATTAAGGACCCCAATGGAAATAAGTTAGATGACACTGACTTTTTTGGGTTATCCTGGGTGGCAAATCCTCTGGGGTTAATTGTTTCTTGGTATTCTCAATAAGCCACACCAACAACGGTGCTACAGCAGGAGCAGCTGACAGTGCTACAGCAGCAGCAGACGATGCTACAGCAGCAGCAGATGATGCTACAGCAGCAGCATACGGTGATACAGCAGCAGCAGCAGCAGACGATGCTACAGCAGCAGCAGACGGTGGTACAGCAGCAGCAGCAGCAGCAGACGATGCTACAGCAGCAGCAGCAGACGATGCTACAGCAGCAGCAGACGATGCTACAGCAGCAGCAGACGGTGGTACAGCAGCAGCAGCAGCAGACGATGGTACAGCAGCAGCAGACGATGGTACAGCAGCAGCAGACGGTGGTACAGCAGCAGCAGCAGCAGCAGACGATGCTACAGCAGCAGCAGCAGCTGACGGTGGTACAGCAGCAGCAGCAGCTGTACCACCAATAGTAGCGATGGCTGATTGGGGTTTATTATACAACCTGGCCAGCTCGGAGACACGCACTCCACTTTCATACTTATCAATGATCTTTTTCTTCATCTCTATAGTAATTCTCACCCTGTATGCTTGGATGTTACCGCGGAGGCTGGCTGGTAAACAATGCCACTGGCGGAACATGTGAGGCTGGCTAAGGGCGCACATTGGACGCGTCTCGGACGAAGAGCGGTGAGTGGGTTTTTGGGCGGTATGCGAGGCAAAATTTTTGCGAAAAAAGCGAACGGTATGCGGATTGTATGGTATGCGATGCGTACGGTATGCGTGGATCCACTGTATATATAAAATATGAAATAACTTTTAAAAACATTTGAAATTTTGGAGTTTCCAGACAAAATGGAGAGACTTAGTGCTTACTGAGCTCACGAAGAATGTAAACAAACAAGGTGGGGCGCGGTGACCATATTAGAAAGTCAGGTGGGGGGAGCCATATAGCGAGTTTTGGTTATAATTTGAAATGACTGTATTAGCGGAACGCCGTAAAGTGAAACGCCGTAAAGCGGGGCCCTCCTGTATAATGATCAGACTTCATTCATACGATAAAAGAAAGGACCTAATTAAATCAGCAATTACAATGAAAAATGGAGTGTACATAAATGAGTGTTTAACAAGAAAACGTCAAAACCTTCTGTTCAGGCTGAGAAAACTTAAACAGGAAAACAAAATACATCAGTGTTTCACGCGAGATGGGAAAATACTAGTAAGGAAAACATCAACAGGATAACAATATACCATCTCAAACGAACATGATTTCTCTACCTTCCTTAGAAAAGCTGACATTTCTGTAACAGATTAGATAAGTGCCCTTAATACATATATACGTGTGGTGCATATAGTGTACGTTACTATTATATTGTGCATTATTATTTTTTTATTTTTCATCACTAGCTAATGCCAACTACCTCCAATACTTTATACTTCTTTCTTACTGCTATTAATTGCTCATAATTTTGTGTTACAAGTCAAATCTTACTCCAAATTAATATTATTCATTGTTCTTACCTGTCCATTTAATTTTGTTTACCACTACTTGTTTTAGTCACTTTTTATTGTGTGTGCAATTAGTGTATATTCCAATTACTTTTTTTACAAGTCCCAAAACTATCTTTTGTTAGCTAGTACCAACCACCTCATATTTTTTTTTACTTTTTATTGTGCAATAAACTGCTCAACTTATTTAATAGTACAAATCAGATCTTACTCCTAAACCAATATTATTTCATAGTGACTATCTGTCCATTTAACTTTGTTTACCATTACTTAATTTAGTCCCTTACATATTTTATCCTTTATTTTAGCTTTATATAACTATCCTAGTTCATATATTCACAATTGTTAAAATAATCAAGGTGCTATGGTCAGTTGCTAAAGTGTAATAAGTTCACTATTTTGCCATTATAGTCCAAAACTCATTTATTTGATTACAACTTTTTTGTTCACCACAACTTATATTAGTCCCTTTTATATTGTTTTCCCTGATTCTAACTTTAAAGAATTACCTTTAAAGTACTACCTACTATCATATTCCCAAGCTCCATTATTTGATCACTTTATTTGTTCACCACAAATTATTTTAGTCCCTTTTATATTGTCTCCTTTATTTTAGCTTTAAAAAACTACCTTAGCTCATTTTTTTACATTTGTTAAATAATTCAGGTGCTATTTTTTAGCTTTAGAATATTTACTTTGTTTTATACTTAATTCTAACTATAGATTCACTATAAATCTTATGATTACAAGCATTGATCCTGATACCAACCTCTTATTTAATGACTTAAATGAATCAAACAGCTACTGTAATTACTACACTGCAGAACAATCAAAGGCACTCCTCAGAGCCAACAACAACATAACTATCTTTAACTACAATATCAGATCTTTAAGCAAGCATTACGATGACCTCATAGCATTACTAAATTCCTTGCATGCCAATATGTCCATCATTACACTAACTGAAACCTGGCTAAAGCCTGATACTACTGATGTCTATGCCATTCCTGGTTACACAGCCATACACAACTGTAGGCCACACCAACAAGGAGGTGGCACAGCTATATACTACTCAGACCAACTAGAATGTATCACTAATACTTGCACAAGGGATGAACATGGGGGATATATAATAGCCAAATTCAATTCCAAATACCTACAAAAACCTCTCACATTGATAAACATCTACAGAGTTCCAAAGTCAAACATTAGCCGATTTAGTCAAAACCTAGGAAGTATGATAACTGATGCACGCATGAACAAAGATCACTTGCTACTCTCAGGTGACTTCAATATAAATCTCCTGCAAGACCAGGACCCACACGTTACTGAATTCACAAACACAATGAGTAACTGCATGTTGCTACCAACAGTAACAAAACCTACAAGAGTTGCAGAGACTAGTGTTTCCCTACTTGACCACATCTGGACAAACGCCATATCCCCTTTAAAATTAGGCATAATCACAGATAATACCACAGACCACTACCCTACTTTCCTCATAACAACTCTTGGTAAATTACCCCAAGACACTACTAAAGTCACCTTCAGACTTCACAATGAGGCAGCCATTAATAACTTCACATCAGCAGTAACAAACATTGACTGGCACACTGAGCTAGAAACCTATACAGATATTGATGAATGCATTAATAATTTTCTAAAAAAGACCCAATACCTCTATAACAAGCACTGCCCTAAAAACACTAAGCAGATGACAGCTAAGAGACTGAACAGTCCCTGGCTAACACCCAGCATTCTCAAATCCATAAATACAAAACACCGATATGAAAAACAGTACAGAATGGGTCACATAACCAGAGACCAAACAAAACGTTACTCGTCAATCCTAACCAGCCTGATAAGAAGGGCAAAAAAATTGTATTATGAGAACAGATTATCCAACTTACGAGGTGATATAAAAAAGACCTGGAAGACCCTATCAGAAATTCTGGGAACAAAAAAGATATCACGAAATAGCGAAATAAAATTAGCAAAATCAGATGAACCCCAACTCCCACCAACAGAAACAGCAAACAGACTCAATGATTTCTTCTCCACTATAGGTCAAAACCTTGCCATTAATATCCCAAGCTCAGATACCCCACCAAATGACTACCTCACTGGCAACTACCTGAACACACTGTTCCTAGCTCCGACTAACCCATACGAAGTCTCCCTTATTATCAACACACTGAAAAACAAGGCAGGAGACTTAAATACCTTACCACCCTTTATATACAAAAAAGTGTCACAAGTGCTATCACCAATCATTGCAACACTCTTTAACAAATCCATTGAATCCTCCACCTTCCCTACAGTTTTCAAAATAGCAAGGGTCACCCCGATCCATAAAGGAGGAGACCAAACAGAGTTGAATAACTATAGGCCAATATCCAATTTACACCCTCTCTCAAAAATCTTCAAAAAATTAATTCATAAACGAATCCACTCCTACCTCATCTCCCATAACATTCTCAACCCCTGCCAATTTGGATTCAGGCCTAATAAAAATACTAATGATGCTATTATACACATGCTAGAACATATATACACTGCAATAGAGAAAAAAGAAGTCCCACTGGGGATCTTCATTGACTTACGTAAAGCTTTTGATACAGTTGACCATGACTTGCTCCACGTAAAATTGTCACACTATGGTATTAGAGGGCACTCCCTCAACTACCTCAAGTCATACCTCAGCAACAGAAGCCAATATTTATACGCAAATGGGGCAAGCTCTTCCGCACAACCAATTACAGTTGGTGTCCCACAGGGAAGTGTCCTTGGCCCTCTTCTCTTTCTCCTATACATAAATGACCTACCAAATGCTTCGCAATTACTCAAACCCACACTTTTTGCAGATGACACCACATACGACTTCTCTCACCCGAGCCCAGTCACGCTAGCAAATACTGTAAACACCGAATTACAGAAAATATCTACCTGGATGAGGGCTAACAAACTTACACTAAACATTGACAAAACCTACTTCATTCAGTTTGGTAACAGAGCTACAGATGTATCTCTTAACATAACGATAAACGGATCACCTATCACAAAGCTAACAGAGGGAAAATTCTTAGGAATCCACCTCGATAATAGACTCAAATTTCATACACATATACAACAAATTTCTAAGAAAATTTCCAAGACTGTAGGCATACTATCGAAGATACGGTACTATGTTCCACAGTCAGCCCTCCTGGCCCTTTATCACTCTCTTATTTACCCCTATCTCACCTATGGAATTTGTGCATGGGGCTCAACAACAACTAACCATCTCAGACCACTAATTACCCAACAAAAGGCTGCAGTTAGAATGATAACAAATTCTCACTACAGGCAGCACACTCCACCAATATTCAAAACACTCAACCTACTCACCATACAAAACATCCATACTTATTATTGCACTTATTACATACATAGAACACTTAACTCTGATATTAACCCTCCCCTCAAACATCTCCTTGCCAACCTCAACAGAACACATGACCATAATACAAGGCACAGATCACTGTTTGATGTTCCTCGTGTCCATCTCACGCTATGCAAAAACTCAATGCACATAAAAGGCCCTAAAATCTGGAATTCATTACCTGTAAATATAAAAGAAACACAACCTGTTTATAAATTCAAGTCTCTTCTCAAAGTTCACTTACTCACTCAAAACCAAATAAATACTGAATAACTGAACCATATAAATTTTTTTATTTTTTTTTATTATCACACCGGCCGATTCCCACCAAGGCAGGGTGGCCCGAAAAAGAAAAACTTTCACCATCATTCACTCCATCACTGTCTTGCCAGAAGGGTGCTTTACACTACAGTTTTTAAACTGCAACATTAACACCCCTCCTTCAGAGCGCAGGCACCGCACCTCCCACCTCCAGGACTCATGTCCGGCCTGCCGGTTTCCCTGAATCCCTTCATAAATGTTACTTTGCTCACACTCCAACAGCACGTCAAGTATTAAAAACCATTTGTCTCCATTCACTCCTATCAAACACGCTCACGCATGCCTGCTGGAAGTCCAAGCCCCTCGCACACAAAACCTCCTTTACCCCCTCCCTCCAACCCTTCCTAGGCCGACCCCTACCCCGCCTTCCTTCCACTACAGACTGATACACTCTTGAAGTCATTCTGTTTCGCTCCATTCTCTCTACATGTCCGAACCACCTCAACAACCCTTCCTCAGCCCTCTGGACAACAGTTTTGGTAATCCCGCACCTCCTCCTAACTTCCAAACTACGAATTCTCTGCATTATATTCACACCACACATTGCCCTCAGACATGACATCTCCACTGCCTCCAGCCTTCTCCTCGCTGCAACATTCATCACCCACGCTTCACACCCATATAAGAGCGTTGGTAAAACTATACTCTCATACATTCCCCTCTTTGCCTCCAAGGACAAAGTTCTTTGTCTCCACAGACTCCTAAGTGCACCACTCACTCTTTTTCCCTCATCAATTTTATGATTCACCTCATCTTTCATAGACCCATCCGCTGACACGTCCACTCCCAAATATCTGAATACGTTCACCTCCTCCATACTCTCTCCCTCCAATCTGATATTCAATCTTTCATCACCTAATCTTTTTGTTATCCTCATAACCTTACTCTTTCCTGTATTCACCTTTAATTTTCTTCTTTTGCACACCCTACCAAATTCATCCACCAATCTCTGCAACTTCTCTTCAGAATCTCCCAAGAGCACAGTGTCATCAGCAAAGAGCAGCTGTGACAACTCCCACTTTGTGTGTGATTCTTTATCTTTTAACTCCACGCCTCTTGCCACGACCCTCGCATTTACTTCTCTTACAACCCCATCTATAAATATATTAAACAACCACGGTGACATCACACATCCTTGTCTAAGGCCTACTTTTACTGGGAAAAAATTTCCCTCTTTCCTACATACTCTAACTTGAGCCTCACTATCCTCGTAAAAACTCTTCACTGCTTTCAGTAACCTACCTCCTACACCATACACTTGCAACATCTGCCACATTGCCCCCCTATCCACCCTGTCATACGCCTTTTCCAAATCCATAAATGCCACAAAGACCTCTTTAGCCTTATCTAAATACTGTTCACTTATATGTTTCACTGTAAACACCTGGTCCACACACCCCCTACCTTTCCTAAAGCCTCCTTGTTCATCTGCTATCCTATTCTCCGTCTTACTCTTAATTCTTTCAATTATAACTCTACCATACACTTTACCAGGTACACTCAACAGACTTATCCCCCTATAATTTTTGCACTCTCTTTTATCCCCTTTGCCTTTATACAAAGGAACTATGCATGCTCTCTGCCAATCCCTAGGTACCTTACCCTCTTCCATACATTTATTAAATAATTGCACCAACCACTCCAAAACTATATCCCCACCTGCTTTTAACATTTCTATCTTTATCCCATCAATCCCGGCTGCCTTACCCCCTTTCATTTTACCTACTGCCTCACGAACTTCCCCCACACTCACAACTGGCTCTTCCTCACTCCTACAAGATGTTATTCCTCCTTGCCCTATACACGAAATCACAGCTTCCC
Source organism: Cherax quadricarinatus (assembly GCF_038502225.1). Classification (NCBI taxonomy): domain Eukaryota; kingdom Metazoa; phylum Arthropoda; class Malacostraca; order Decapoda; family Parastacidae; genus Cherax; species Cherax quadricarinatus. The sequence goes on along the minus strand of NC_091350.1, from coordinate 14,559,951 downwards.
TATCTTCATCAACATTTAACAATTCCTCAAAATATTCCTTCCATCTTCCCAATACCTCTAACTCTCCATTTAATAACTCTCCTCTCCTATTTTTAACTGACAAATCCATTTGTTCTCTAGGCTTTCTTAACTTGTTAATCTCACTCCAAAACTTTTTCTTATTTTCAACAAAATTTGTTGATAACATCTCACCCACTCTCTCATTTGCTCTCTTTTTACATTGCTTCACCACTCTCTTAACTTCTCTCTTTTTCTCCATATACTCTTCCCTCCTTGCATCACTTCTACTTTGTAAAAACTTCTCATATGCTAACTTTTTCTCCCTTACTACTCTCTTTACATCATCATTCCACCAATCGCTCCTCTTCCCTCCTGCACCCACTTTCCTGTAACCACAAACTTCTGCTGAACACTCTAACACTACATTTTTAAACCTACCCCATACCTCTTCGACCCCATTGCCTATGCTCTCATTAGCCCATCTATCCTCCAATAGCTGTTTATATCTTACCCTAACTGCCTCCTCTTTTAGTTTATAAACCTTCACCTCTCTCTTCCCTGATGCTTCTATTCTCCTTGTATCCCATCTACCTTTTACTCTCAGTGTAGCTACAACTAGAAAGTGATCTGATATATCTGTGGCCCCTCTATAAACATGTACATCCTGAAGTCTACTCAACAGTCTTTTATCTACCAATACATAATCCAACAAACTACTGTCATTTCGCCCTACATCATATCGTGTATACTTATTTATCCTCTTTTTCTTAAAATATGTATTACCTATAACTAAACCCCTTTCTATACAAAGTTCAATCAAAGGGCTCCCATTATCATTTACACCTGGCACCCCAAACTTACCTACCACACCCTCTCTAAAAGTTTCTCCTACTTTAGCATTCAAGTCCCCTACCACAATTACTCTCTCACTTGGTTCAAAGGCTCCTATACATTCACTTAACATCTCCCAAAATCTCTCTCTCTCCTCTGCATTCCTCTCTTCTCCAGGTGCATACACGCTTATTATGACCCACTTCTCGCATCCAACCTTTACTTTAATCCACATAATTCTTGAATTTACACATTCATATTCTCTTTTCTCCTTCCATAACTGATCATTTAACATTACTGCTACCCCTTCCTTTGCTCTAACTCTCTCAGATACTCCAGATTTAATCCCATTTATTTTGCCCCACTGAAACTCTCCTACCCCCTTCAGCTTTGTTTCGCTTAGGGCCAGGACATCCAACTTCTTTTCATTCATAACATCAGCAATCATCTGTTTCTTGTCATCCGCACTACATCCACGCACATTTAAGCAACCCAGTTTTATAAAGTTTTTCTTCTTCTCTTTTTTAGTAATTGTATACAGGAGAAGGGGTTACTAGCCCATTGCTCCCGGCATTTTAGTCGCCTCATACGACACGCATGGCTTACGGAGGAAAGATTCTTTTCCACTTCCCCATGGACAATAGAAGAAATAAAAAAGAACAAGAGCTATTTAGAAAAAGGAGAAAAACCTAGATGTATGTATATATATATATGCATGTGCGTGTCTGTGAAGTGTGACCAAAGTGTAAGTAGGAGTAGCAAGATATCCCTGTTATCTTAGCGTGTTTATGAGACAGAAAAAGAAACCAGCAATCCTACCATCATGCAAAACAGTTACAGGTTTTTGTTCACAGTCATCTGGCAGGACGGTAGTACTTCCCTGGGTGGTTGCTGTCTACCAACCTACTACCTACTAATATATCCTAAATGTTACTCACAATTATATCACACAAATGTTAAACCTAACTTTGTTATTTTTTTAAATACACTACCTAACAGAATACTCCATTCTACTGAATGAACAGCAATGCATGCAACCATTGGACCTGTCTTTGTAATACTCATTTGTATTTTATAGTTATCTGTTTACAATAATGTCTTATCACTGATTTCATCATTGCTTAGTTAATCTTAAGTTAATTTTAAGCCAGCCCATAATGCTATGCATATAAGTGGCTTTGGCATGCTGCTCTTACCACACTTGATTTCTTACAATAAATACTACTTGTCTCACCCTAGATTAAGACTATAAATATTTTAAGGTAAGTAATTAGTGCACTATGTGTGTATTGTACTTTTTTAATGTTTTTTGATGCCTAGTTCTATTGCTAACTTAATATATGTTAGTGTAAACTTGTTATCTAGTATTTGTATGCATTTATAAGTAGAAAAAAAGGGTGTTCCACTTTATGGCGGTAGCCTGGAACCTAACCTACTGTATTTAGCTCTCCAGAGCAGGGTTTGTGACCCTCAGCTATCAGTAATATACAGGGCCAATACCCCAGCAACCACAAAAAAGCTATACGTTACGGCTGGCAGGCCTGCACTGCTTCGCTCATACGCTGTAAGATGCTTCCCGTTCCGGCTCCTCTTCTATTTCTTCTTCGCTGTATTCACTAACTCCTCTATCACTGTATGCACTATACACTGGAGTCACTAACTCAACTACCCTTGTCTTTTATCTCCCTGGCTTGGGTCACACTTATTCTGTTTGAATTTTGGTATTGGGATGTGGCAATACCAACTACACCAACACTAGGCCTATGGCCATTCCACTCTCTCTTGGCACTGATTCAAATTGTTTTCATGTGTCTGTATCTTTCGCCCCCTTTTCTGATTGGGACAGATTGTGTATCACTTCTCGGGTTATTCACTGACACTGTCACTGACCCTGGCAGTGGCTTTGATTGGCAGAGATGTGTAGTGTGACCTAAGTGTAAGTAGAAGTAGCAAGACATACCTGAAATCTTGCATGTTTATGAGACAGAAGAAAAGACACTAGCAATCCTACCATCATGTAAAACAATTACAGGCTTTCGTTTTACACTCACTTGGCAGGACGGTAGTACCTCCCTGGGCGGTTGCTGTCTACCAACCTACTACCTATAAGCATTATAAATACAGGAGGGCCCCGCTTTACGGCGTTCCGCTTTACGGCGTTCCGCTAATACGGACATTTCAAATTATGACCAAAACTCACTATACGGCTCCCCCCACCTGACTTTCTAATACGGTCACCGTGCCCCACCCTGTTTGTTTACATTCTCCATGAGCTCAGTAAGCACTAAGTCTCTCCATTTTGTCTGGAAACTCCAAAATTTCAAATGTTTTTAAAAGTTATTTCATATTTTATATATACTCTGATAATTATACTTATGTATACCTGTACCTAAATAAACTTACATACATCGAGTCATTTAAATGTCGTATATTACGTTAATATACACATTTTCATTAATCCATCCATGATATTTTTTTCAAAATTATATAATAAACACGATGCATAACATATAAATAAGATAAATACACCCCACAGTAGAATAAATAAACAAATGTGAGATGTGAGCAGACGACTTGCACAAGTGGTGATAATAACAATACTGAGTCTCATTAAATGTCGTATATTACGGTAATATACACATTTTCATTAATCCATCCATGATATTTTTTTCAAAATTATATAATAAACACGATGCATAACATATAAATAAGATAAATACACCCCACAGTAGAATAAATAAACAAATGTGAGATGTCGTAGCAGACGACTTGCACAAGTGGTGATAATAACAATACTGAGTCTCATTAAATGTCGTATATTACGGTAATATACACATTTTCATTAATCCATCCATGATATTTTTTTCAAAATTATATAATAAACACGATACATAACATAAAAAGATGATAAATACACCCCACAATAGAATAAATAAACATAAATATAAGATGTGGGAGCCACATAACTTGTACAAGTGACGGCAAGAATAACATTTTCTCTAATCTAACATAAGAGTAAATGTGTTACTGGGGGTAACTGTAGAAAATTATTCCTTTCGTATGTATGTAAGTAAGTTTATTCAGGTATACACAAATACAGTTACATAGATTATCATACATAACAACATACGTGTAGAGAACCTAGGATAACCCAAAAAAGTCAGTGTGACTTATTTCCATTGCCTTCACTCAGAGCTTCATTTCTTCTCAAAATGATGTTACATGAGAATGGGAGTGTTCTTCTTTATTAATTCTACCGTATCAATGTAGAGACAACCTGTACACAATGTAACTTGTACACAAACCAGACGTGTACATTTCGTTTGTTTACAAAACTTACCTTCCCCTGGTTTGTTTACATAACTGCGCCTGCCCCCTCTCATGTACTCATTCTCTCTCTCTCTCATTTATTCGTTTTATCTCATTTACTTACTCCTGACCCTACATTAAGACTACAAATATTTTAAGGTAAGTAATGAGTGAACTGTATATACATTTTATCGCTCTGGGATGCTTAAATATCATAGAATAGTATGTGTGGGTGGGGTGGCCTGGTGAGGCTATTACAATACATACCACACTTGATTTCTTACAATAAATACTACTTGTCTCACCCTAGATTAAGACTATAAATATTTTAAGGTAAGTAATGAGTGCACTATGTGTGTATTGTACCTTTTTATTGTTTTTTGATGCCTGGTTCTATTGCTAACTTAATATATGTTAGTGTAAACTTGTTATCTAGTGTTTGTATGCATTTATAAGTGGAAAAAAAGGGTGTTCCACTTTACGGCGATTTCCGCTTTACGGCGGTAGCCTGGAACCTAACCCGCCATATAAGTGGGGCCTTCCTGTATAATAATAATTATAGTATTGTGCATCAGAAGTGAAGCACTTAAGATAATATATAAAATAAATCTAAACTTATGGAAAGAAACAATAAAAGTAAAGCACGAAACTTCAAAATTGAAGCAAAAAACTTCAAAAGTGAAGCATGAAGTATGTTTATAGATCAATGATGAGGTGAAAAACTTCTAAGATACATAAACCACCATATGAAATGAGAAAGAGTACTACCCAGGCAGACTGGGTCAAGTAACTGAATGTAGGCAAATGGTTCAGAGAACTGACAGTTTGATGAATTAAGACACTTGTGCAACACCTGGGCTGAGGAAGTCACTGGTTGGTGAAATGTTTCCACAATGAAGATACCCAAGTGTTGCACAAGTGTTTAATTCATCAAATAACTGAAGCTTCCTCCTGAAGTGAGACTGGTAAGGGAAAAATATAGAAAAAGGTGACTGGCAAAATTCAGCAGAAGCAAGTTTACCAATTAAAGTGTAATTACAAGGGCATGGTTGGTAAATGTATCTTGAAGACACTCAAAATGTTTTGAAAAAAAAAAAAAGCCAAAGAAAAAAGCAACTTAAAAAAAAATATTCAGAGAAACCACTTCAAGAGTAAATGTACAGAGCACACACAAAACTACACAGATCTCCAGCATACTGTTACTAATTAAAATTAAAGTATTTCACTGGCAACAGCTCCCTACTTTATCAATATTTTATTTGTTAAAGTGATATTACAAGTACCATACTTGAATGTGCTTACCTGGGCAGCCATAACTTCAGCAAACTCATCTACACACTGAGGAAGAGAAAGCCACTTGATAGGTGGGAAGATGAATGTGATAAACCAGGCACAAGCTTTCATTATCTGAAGATCCCTCCTGTGGGAAGGAGTGAAATATTTTGTAAGTGATTGCCAGACAAAAAAAAAAAAAAATAGAAAACTGTTTAACCCTTTCAGGGTCCAAGGCCCAAATCTGGAGTCACGCACCAGTGTCCAAGAATTTTCCAAAAAAAAATTTGTTATTTTTTCTTATGAAATCGTAGAGAATCTTTTTGTGAAGGTAATAAAACAAAAAGTACAAAATTTGGTGGAAAATTGACGAAATTATGCTCTCGCGAATTTTGATGTGTCAGCGATATTTACGAATCGGCGATTTTGCCGACTTTGACTCCCATTTTAGGCCAATTACATTATTCCAATCAACCAAATTCTTAGCTATTTCACTAGTATTACTTCTATTCTATCGATTGAGCACAAGAAATCGCCAAGTCAACTGTTTCAACTACAAAATAAAGTGATCGGAAATTGTTAATTTGGCCAATTTAACACAAAGTTCAAAATATTCCAATTTCAAAATAGGGTCCAGAATGAACAATGTAGGCATTCCTGGCACTAAACTAACATTTCCTCTGTTCATTAGTTATGTTTTGAGGCTTTACAAATAAATTCCATTTTGATTTTTTATTCACATAATGAATTTTTATTCACACCAAAAAATAGAAGATTTACTCTTATGCAATACTGTAATAATTGTATAAATATCATCACCATATTTGTGAATGTATATTAGACCCACCAGCTGACGTGTATTAGATGTGTGAGGTCGTTTGTTTACTCTTGAATATCGGCAAAAATTTAACATTTCCGCTACTTTGAGCTCAGTTTCAAGCCATTTCCAATGCTAAAACCAATTAAAATCATCTCTATTTCTGTAGTATGTCTTCCATTCTATCAAATGAGACCAAGAAATCGCAAATACAACTATAAAAAACATACGAAAAAACACTGCAAAGTTGCTGTTTTAATCGAAAAATCATGATTTCATTTTTTTTCTCTCATTATACACAGTGTGCTGCAGGATCTGTTTTATGTGGTGCACACATACCACATAGATGTATTCTCTCATATCTAGGCCCAAATGTACCACTCACAGTTTATCAGAGTGAGCTGAGCTCATGGCGTAGATCTACGGTTTGGACCCTGAACGTAAAGCCGTAGATCTACGGGACGGACCCTGAAAGGGTTAAGCAAATCAGTTTTTTTTATTTATCAGGACAAATGCTTTAATGATTAAAAATCAGAAAACTTGTATTAATCCCTTATACTGTAACTTGAACTTATGAAAATACCTGCAGTAGAATTAACTGCACAGGCTTGTCACAAGAAGCAAAATTTAAAACAAACTGTTTCAAATACAACAGAACCTTGCTGAAATCCTCTTTCACAGAAAATTTTCCAAATTTCATACATGATCATGGATAAAATTAAACTGAGTTAAAGGGCACAACCCATGAAGAGAGGCTAATGAAAATGAATCTAATGACATTGGAGGATAGAAGAACCAAGGAAGATATGATAAGAACACACAAAATACTCAGGGAAACTGATAGGGTAGACAGGGACAGACTGTTTGAGAGGCAAGAACAGGAATTCAGTCACAGCTGGAAGTTAAAGACAGGTAAGTCACAGGGATGTCAGGAAGTATTTTTTCAGTTTCAGGGTGGTTGGAAAGTGGAATAATATCAGTGAAAATGTGGTTTAGACAGGCTCCATACACTACTTGAAGAACAGGGATGAATGAGCCCAAGAGGCTAGGAGGGAGTGAATCTGGCAAGCAGCAAGGTGAAAGGTGGGCCTAGGAGCTAAAATTCGACCCCTATAGTCATATATAGGTGAGTACATATAGGAGAGTATGTACCTTTATGAAGCAACAGAACTTGCATGTTTCTACCCATGGTGGACTCAACAAACTGTCACATTATTAAGTCCTTTATTGTTATGCAAGAATATCCGGAAATACAACCGAAGTTGTATGTGCCATTAATTTCTAACAACGTATGAGTTAAAGGAAAATATAATATTAGCACTTCAAAGATAGTGTCTTACCCAAAGGCTGACTGTACACCTGGGTGAAGAATTTTAATGGCCACAGGTACAAGTCCATCCAAGTCCTCTGGCGGAGCCTCATCCATTGGCAGAGATTTGTCAAGACCACTTTCCTGCCACTCCTGTAGTGAAAATTCTTAAAATGAAACAGGTCTGGATATAATGTCAATACAGTACATATTTTTTATTTTATTTTATATCAAAGGAAAGATCTAAACCTGCAGAGGTCAAGCATCACATGGGGAATGGGAAGCATTCAAGACTGAACTAAGGAAGGGGAAGGCAAATAAAGTTCCTTAGATTAAGAGACCTTCAACAGCATCAAGGTACCTCCTTGAAGGGGTACAGTATGTGCTGTAATATGGATACCATATTGTTTCAGTTTTGTTTAAAATTCACAAATCATCAGTCTATCAGTGTTTAAATGGCAAAGTTATTTTTGTGGAAATAAAACAAACTAACTTTCTGCTTTTTTAAAAGTTCCTTGCTGCAAATCAATCATCACCATTGGAGCTAACAACTTGGGTAGCTTTAAAAATAGGTTGGACATGAGTGAGAAGGGTTGAGTATGAGGACCTGCATAGTATGTGAGTAGACCTACCACAGTGATCCTATGTTCTTATCCTTTTTCTTTTCCATTTTTTTTTTTTGAAGGACTGGGCCCGAAGGACTACTACACTACTACTCTTATTTTTTTGTATGTAAATAAATAAATAAATAAATGTAGGTAGTAGGTTGGTAGACAGCAACCACCCAGGGAGGTACTACCGTCCTGCCAAGTGAGTGTAAAATGAAAGCCTGTAATTGTTTTACATGATGGTAGGATTGCTGGTGTCTTTTGTCTGTCTCATAAATATGCAAGATTACAGGTACGTCTTGCTACTTCTACTTACACTTAGGTCACACTACACATACATGTACACGTTTATTTATACACACTCATCTGAGTTTTCTTTGATTTTATCTTAATAGTTCTTGGTCTTATTACTTTTCCTTTTATATCCATGGGGAAGTGGAATAAGAATCTTTCCTCCGTAAGCCATGCGTGTTGTAAAAGTCAACTAAAATGCCGGGAACAATGGGCTAGTAACCCCTTTTCCTGTAAAGATTACTAAAAAGAATAAGAAGAAGAAAATTGTCAAAGTGGGAAGTCTGAATGTGCGTGGATGTTGTGCAAATGATAAGAAAGAGATGATTATGGATGTTATGAATGAGAAGAAACTGGATGTCCTGGCTTTAAGTGAAACAAAGCTGAAGGGGGTGGGAGAGTTTCAATGGAGAGGAATAAATGGGATTAGGTCAGGGGTTTCAAATAGAGTTAGAGCTAAAGAAGGAGTAGCAAAAATGTTGAAGGATAAGCTATGGCAGGAAAAGAGGGACTACAAATGCATAAGTTCAAGGATTATGTGGAGTAAAATAAAGATTGGATGTGAAAAGTGGGTTATAGTAAGCGTGTATGCACCTGGAGAAGAGAGAAGTGTAGAGGAGAGAGAGAGAGATTCTGGGAAATGTTAAGTGAATGCGTGGGGAGTTTTGAATCAAGTGTGAGAGTAATGGTGGTTGGGGATTTCAATGCTAAAGTGGGTAAAAATGTTATGGAGGGAGTAGTAGGTAAATTTGGGGTGCCAGGGGTAAATGTAAATGGGGAGCCTTTAATTGAGCTATGTGTAGAAAGAAATTTGGTAATAAGTAATACATATTTTATGAAAAAGAGGATAAATAAATATACAAGGTATGATGTAGCACGTAATGAAAGTAGTTTGTTAGATTATGTATTGGTGGATAAAAGGTTGATGGGTAGGCTCCAGGATGTACATGTTTATAGATGGGCAACTGATATATCAGATCATTATTTAGTTGTAGCTACAGTTAGAGTAAGAGGTAGATGGGAAAAGAGGAAGGTGGCAACAACAAGTAAGAGGGAGGTGAAAGTGTATAAACTAAGGGAGGAGGAAGTTCGGGTGAGATATAAGCGACTATTGGCAGAAAGGTGGGCTAGTGCAAAGATGAGTAGTGGGGGGGTTGAAGAGGGTTGGAATAGTTTTAAAAATGCAGTATTAGAATGTGGGGCAGAAGTTTGTGGATATAGGAGGGTGGGGGCAGGAGGAAAGAGGAGTGATTGGTGGAATGATGAAGTAAAGGGTGTGATAAAAGAGAAAAAGGTAGCTTACGAGAGGTTTTTACAAAGCAGAAGTGTTTTAAGAAGAGCAGAGTATATGGAGAGTAAAAGAAAGGTGAAGAGAGTGGTGAGAGAGTGCAAAAGGAGAGCAGATGAAAGAGTGGGAGAGGCACTGTCAAGAAATTTTAATGAAAATAAGAAAAAATTTTGGAGTGAGTTAAACAAGTTAAGAAAGCCTAGGGAAAGTATGGATTTGTCCGTTAAAAACAGAGTAGGGGAGTTAGTAGATGGGGAGAGGGAGGTATTAGGTAGATGGCGAGAATATTTTGAGGAACTTTTAAATGTTGAGGAAGAAAGGGAGGCGGTAATTTCATGCATTGGCCAGGGAGGTATACCATCTTTTAGGAGTGAAGAAGAGCAGAATGTAAGTGTGGTGGAGGTACGTGAGGCATTACGTAGAATGAAAGGGGGTAAAGCAGCTGGAACTGATGGGATCATGACAGAAATGTTAAAAGCAGGGGGGGATATAGTGTTGGAGTGGTTGGTACTTTTGTTTAATAAATGTATGAAAGAGGGGAAGGTACCTAGGGATTGGCGGAGAGCATGTATAGTCCCTTTATATAAAGGGAAAGGGGACAAAAGAGATTGTAAAAATTATAGAGGAATAAGTTTACTGAGTATACCAGGAAAAGTATATGGTAGGGTTATAATTGAAAGAATTAGAGGTAAGACAGAATGTAGAATTGCGGATGAGCAAGGAGGCTTCAGAGTGGGTAGGGGATGTGTAGATCAAGTGTTTACATTGAAGCATATATGTGAACAGTATTTAGATAAAGGTAGGGAAGTTTTTATTGCATTTATGGATTTACAAAAGGCATATGATAGAGTGGATAGAGGAGCAATGTGGCAGATGTTGCAAGTTTATGGAATAGGTGGTAAGTTACTAAATGCTGTAAAGAGCTTTTATGAGGATAGTGAGGCTCAGGTTAGGGTGTGTAGAAGAGAGGGAGAATACTTCCCGGTAAAATTAGGTCTTAGACAGGGATGTGTAATGTCACCATGGTTGTTTAATATATTTATAGATGGGGTTGTAAAAGAAGTAAATGCTAGGGTGTTCGGGAGAGGGGTGGGATTAAATTATGGGGAATCAAATTCAAAATGGGAATTGACACAGTTACTTTTTGCTGATGATACTGTGCTTATGGGAGATTCTAAAGAAAAATTGCAAAGGTTAGTGGATGAGTTTGAGAATGTGTGTAAAGGTAGAAAGTTGAAAGTGAACATAGAAAAGAGTAAGGTGATGAGGATATCAAATGATTTAGATAAAGAAAAATTGGATATCAAATTGGGGAGGAGGAGTATGGAAGAAGTGAATGTTTTCAGATACCTGGGAGTTGACGTGTCGGCGGATGGATTTATGAAGGATGAGGTTAATCATAGAATTGATGAGGGAAAAAAGGTGAGTGGTGCATTGAGGTATATGTGGAGTCAAAAAACTTTATCTATGGAGGCAAAGAAGGGAATGTATGAAAGTATAGTAGTACCAACACTCTTATATGGATGTGAAGCTTGGGTGGTAAATGCAGCAGCGAGGAGACGGTTGGAGGCAGTGGAGATGTCCTGTCTAAGGGCAATGTGTGGTGTAAATATTATGCAGAAAATTCGGAGTGTGGAAATTAGGAGAAGGTGTGGAGTTAATAAAAGCATTAGTCAGAGGGCAGAAGAGGGGTTGTTGAGGTGGTTTGGTCATTTAGAGAGAATGGATCAAAGTAGAATGACATGGAAAGCATATAAATCTATAGGGGAAGGAAAGAGGGGTAGGGGTCGTCCTCGAAAGGGTTGGAAAGAGGGGGTAAAGGAGGTTTTGTGGGCGAGGGGCTTGGACTTCCAGCAAGCGTGCATGAGCGTGTTAGATAGGAGTGAATGGAGACGAATGATACTTGGGACCTGACTATCTGTTGGAGTGTGAGCAGGGTAATATTTAGTGAAGGGATTCAGGGAAACCGGTTATTTTCATATAGTCGGACTTGAGTCCTGGAAATGGGAAGTACAATGCCTGCACTTTAAAAGAGTGGTTTGGGATATTGGCAGTTTGGAGGGATATGTTGTGTATCTTTATACGTATATGCTTCTAAACTGTTGTATTCTGAGCACCTCTGCAAAAGCAGTGATAATGTGGGAGTGTGGTGAAAGTGTTGAATGATGATGAAAGTATTTTCTTTTTGGGGATTTTCTTTCTTTTTTGGGTCACCCTGCCTCGGTGGGAGACGACCGACTTGTTGAAAAAAAAAAAAATAAATGAGAGAGGAGTTGGATTTGAGAAGAACCAGCCTAGTATGGAACAGTAGGCATACTGTAGTACTCCTCTATTCTTATGATTGTAGTAGCTAATCTGAATATTTTTCTGGTTATTCTGATCATTTTTCACATTATTTTTTGGGTGGCTTGCACTCATAAGATAGGGATTCTTATTCTTTGGATCTTTATTTAGAAAAACTCTTCTATGGCTGTTAAAATACACTAACTCAATCAGCAAAGGTAAAAAAAAAAAAATGCTCCAGAGATAGACAAGATATACACAAAACAGAGGAACAATAGATTAATTCATTGATAAGAGAAGGTTTGTGTGGCTGAGTTATCTCACCTCCACTAGAGAGTGTGGGGGCACATCCTCAGCTGCCTCTCTCTCTACATCCTCCAACACGTCAGAATCCACCGGAGCTTGCTCGTCAATGTTTAATACATCATTGGCTAAATTTTCTGCTATAGATAGGAGATTAGCTTCTTCAGGTGTCTCATTTATTTCTTCCCCATGTGATGCTTCACTTCCTGCAAGATATATACTCGACTGAGGCAAAATATGCAAAATAAAATGAAAAAACAAGATGAATAAAAACTGACTGAATACATGTTTTTACAGATTTCATGGTTTTTACATAATCACTCTTTTCAGGCACACACTGCATAAGATTCCACCCCCCCCCCAAAAAAAAAATCAGTTGAGTCAAATTCAAATTTTTTATTTCTTTTTGTTGCACAAATATAATGGTGTGTCAATGTAATAAACCACTGGAAGGCACAAAAGAAAGCCACTAGTATGCAAAGCATTCTGGGCATATTAATCATGATAAATATTCACTGACCCCAAGAAATCTTATAAGCATGCTTACATTTAACTCTTCAGTCATTTAACACCTAAGTAGGCTGATCCTAAGAAGAAAACATTCACCATTAATTACTTTCTAGCTATATTTTCAGAAGGGATAGATGCCACTGGTAAATGGTAAGCCAGCAAACTGCAACTTCCCCATCACATTTTCAGAATATATGAACTGTTTACCTGGAGTTTACCTGGAGAGAGTTCCGGGGGTCAACGCCCCCGTGGCCCGGTCTGTGACCAGGCCTCCTGGTGGATCAGAGCCTGATCAACCAGGCTGTTGCTGCTGGCTGCACGCAAACCTACGTACGAGCCACAGCCCGGCTGATCAGGAACTGACTTTAGGTGCTTGTCCAGTGCCAGCTTGAAGACTGCCAGGGGTCTGTTGGTAATCCCCCTTATGTATGCTGGGAGGCAGTTGAACAGTCTCGGGCCCCTGACACTAATTGTATGGTCTCTTAACGTGCTAGTGACACCCCTGCTCTTCATTGGGGGGATGGTGCATCGTCTGCCAAGTCTTTTGCTTTCGTAGTGAGTGATTTTCATGTGCAAGTTCGGTACTAGTCCCTCTAGGATTTTCCAGGTGTACATAATCATGTATCTCTCCCTCCTGCGTTCCAGGGAATACAGGTTTAGGAACCTCAAGCGCTCCCAATAATTGAGGTGTTTTATCTCCGTTATGCGTGCCGTGAAAGTTCTCTGTACATTTTCTAGGTCGGCAATTTCACCTGCCTTGAAAGGTGCTGTTAGTGTGCAACAATATTCCAGCCTAGATAGAACAAGTGACCTGAAGAGTGTCATCATGGACTTGGCCTCCCTAGTTTTGAAGGTTTTCATTATCCATCCTGTAATTTTTCTAGCAGATGCGATTGATACAATGTTATATTAATTCTCAACATCCAAAATTAATTCCAACTAGCTAGTCTTCCCAAGTGCCCCTACATAAATAAAAATATTATTTTACCAACTCCAGCAGTAAGTAAAATCCCACAGACCACATAACTTTAAATGCTGAAGGGCCCATCCATAAAACACCTTTAATACCATCCCTCCAACTCTTCCTAGGGCACTCACTACATATTTCATCAATCCACAATTTATACACAATTTAAAGTGCTCTATTTTTTCTACAAGACTAAACTATCTTAACAATCACCTTTCCTCTTTTTAGGAATTATACCATTAATACCTCTCATCTTGTAATTTCTTCAGTACTATTTACTGCACAATATTCACATTACACACTAATTTATAACAAGGCACTGCCATTGCTTTCATCTTTTTCAACCTCCTCCTACTTGGTGTAACATTTAAATATCATATTTCACACCTTCACTCTGAAACAATCTCACTTTTTCCACACTCTGGCTGCTTCCCACCTAGGTAATGTGCACACCTTCCCTCCAACTGTCAGTCTTCCAGAAGTGTGGATTTTTGTATCTGACAAATTACTATGTTCCACAAACTCAACACTCCAGCAACTTTCTCTCCCTCTCATTCCTTCAGTCCTTAACCCTTTCAGGGTTTCCGATGTACTAGTATGGCTTACGCACCAGGGTTATTGACGTACTAGTACGTGTGAATTCTAGCGCCTTCAAATCTTGCGATAGAAAGCTGGTAGGCCTACATATGAAAGAATGGGTCTATGTGGTCAGTGTGCACAATATAAAAAAAATCCTGCAGCACACAGTGCGTTAAAAGAAAAAAAAAAACTTTGACTGTGTTTTTGGTTTAAAACAGCGACTTTGCACTGTATTTTCGTATGGTATTTATGGTTGTATTCTAGTTTTCCTGGTCTCATTTTATAGAATGGAAGACATATTACAGAAATTGATTGGTTTCACAATGAAAAGTACCTTGAAACTGAGCTCAAAGTAGCAGAAATGTTCGATTTTTGCCAAAGTTCAAAAGTAAACAAATCATGCCACGCGTCCAATACACATCAACTGGTAAGTCTAATATTCTTTCACAAGTGCACTGATATTATTTATACCATTTCTACACTAATGCAGTAGTCTGCATAACAATAAATCTTCTATTTTTTGTGAGAATAAAAATTCAAAGTGGAAGGCAAAAGAAATGTAAGAGGGGCCTGGGGACATGACTAATGAACAGAAGAAATGTTATTTTAGTGCCAGGAATGTCTGTCTTGTTTATTCTGAACCCTATTTGGAAATTGGCATCTTTTGTGTGAAGTTGGCAAAATTGCTAATTTCTGACCACTTTATTGGATAGTTGAAATCGGTAAATGGGTGGTTTCTTGTACTCGTTCGATAGAAAAAATGGAGTTCTAGCAAAATAGTTATGATTTTTTTTGACTAGTACACTGGAATTGGCCGAAAATAGGGCTCAAAGTGGACGAAATCGCCGATGCATAAACATCATCGAGACCGCTAACTTCGTGAGAGCATAATTCCGTAAGCTTTCCATCAAATTTCATACTTTTGGTGTCATTATGATCGGGAAAAGATTCTCTATCTTTTCATAAGAAAAAATAATTTTTTTTTCTGAAAAATTTTTGACCCTGAGACTAAGTTTAGGAGAGGGCCTCTCGACCCTGAAAGGGTTAAACTACTCTGTATTCTCATCTCCCCCCTTACCCTTTCTTTTACCGAATTCACTTTCAATTTCCTTCTGTTACACCCAAACTATTACCAACCTATACAGCTTCTCTTTGGATTCTCTCAGTATAACTCCCTACAAACAAAAATTACATGAGATTGTACTTTAAACCAGATTCCTATCTTTTAAATCTGCACTTCTCTCAAAACAAACAAATTTTTTTTTTAACAAGTCGACCGTCTCCCGCCGAGGCAGTGATCCAAAAAGAAAGAAAATCCCCAAAAAGAAAATACTTTCATAATCATTCACCACTTTCACCTCACTCACACATAATCACTGTTTTTTGCAGACATGCCCAGATACAACAGTTTAGAAGCATATATAAAGATATATAACATATCCCTCCAAACTGCCAATATCCCAAACCCCTCCTTTAACCCTTTGAGGGTCGACAGGCCCTTTCCAAGACTCGTTCTCAGGGTCGGCCAAATTTCAAAAAAAAAAAAAAAAATTCTTATGAAAAGACAGAGAATCTATTCCCGATCATAATGACACCAAAAGTATGAAATTTGATGGAAAACTTACGGAATTATGCTCTCGCGAAGTTAGCAGTCTCAGCGAAGTTTACGCATAAGCGATTTTGCCCACTTTGCCTTATTTTCGGCCAATTCCACTGTACTGGTCGACGAAAAACATGAATATTTCGCTAGAACTCCATTTTTTCTATCGAATGAGTGCAAGAAACCACCCATTTACCAATATCAACTATCCAGTACAGTGGTCAGAATTTAGCAATTTTGCCAATTTCACACAAATTTCAAAAGATGCCAATTTCCGAATAGGGTCCAGAATAAACAAGAAAGACATTCCTGGCACTAAAATGACATTTCCTCTGTTCATTAGTCACGTCCCAAGGCCCCTCTTACATTCTTTTGCTTTCCACTTTGAATTTTTATTCTCACAAAAAATAGAAGATTTACTGCTATGCTGACTACTGCATTAGTGTAAAAAATGGTATAAATAATATTGGCATACTTGCGAAAGAATATTAGACTCACCAGTTGACGTGTATTGGACGCTTGGCATGATTTGTTTACTTTTGAACTTTGGTAAAAATCGAACATTTCTGCTACTTTGAGCTCAATTTCAAGGTACTTTTCATTGTAAAACCAGTCAAACTCATCTCAATTTCTGTAATATGTCTTCCATTCTATAAAATGAGACCAAGAAAACTAGAATACATCAATAAATACCATACGAAAATACAGTGCAAAGTCGCTGTTTTATTCCAAAAAAAACGGTCTAAGTTTTTTTTTCTCATTATGCACTGTGTGCTGCAGGATTTTTTTTATACTGTGCACACTGACCACATAGACCCATTCTTTCATATGTAGGCCTACCAGCTTTCTCCCACTAGATTTGAGGGCGCTAGAATTTAGGCGTACTAGTACGTCAAAAGCCCTGGGTCGTAAGCCGTGCTAGTACGGCCGAAATCTTCAAAGGGTTGAAGTGCAGGCATTGTACTTCCCATTTCCAGTACTCAAGTCTGGCTATATAAAAATAACCAGTTTCCCTGAATCCCTTTACTAAATATTACCCTGCTCACACTGCAACAGCTCATCAGGTCCCAAAAACCTTTCATCTCCATTCACTCCTATCTAACATGCTCAGCATGCTTGCTGGATATGATAGAGTGGGAGAGGCACTGTCAAGAAATTTTGCAGAAAATAAGAAAAAATTTTGGAGTGAGATAAACAAGTTAAGAAAGCATAGGGAAAGAATGGATTTGGCAGAGTGGGAGAGGCACTGTCAAGAAATTTTGCAGAAAATAAGAAAAAATTTTGGAGTGAGATAAACAAGTTAAGAAAGCATAGGGAAAGAATGGATTTGTCAGTTAAAAACAGAGTAGGGGAGTTAGCTGATGGGGAGCTGGAGATATTGGGTAGATGGCAGAAATATTTTGAGGAACTTTTAAATGTCAATCAAGAAAGGGAGGCGGTCATTTCATGCATTGGCCAGGGAGGTATAACATCTTTTAGGAGTGAAGAAGAGCAGGATGTGAGTGTGGGGGAGGTGTGTGAGGCATTACGTAGAATGAAAGGGAGTAAAGCAGCTGGAACTGACAGGATCATGACAGAAATGTTAAAAGCAGGGGAGGATATAGTGTTGGAGTGGTTGGTATTTTTATTTAATAAATGTATGAAAGAGGGGAAGGTACCTAGGGATTGGCAGAGAGCATATATAGTTCCTTTATATAAAGGGAAGGAGGACAAAAGAGATTGTAAAAATTACAGGGGAATAAGTTTACTGAGTATACCAGGAAAAGTGTACGGCAAGGTTATTATTGAAAGAATTAGAGGTAAGACAGAGAGTAGGATTGCAGATGAGCAAGGAGACTTTAGAGTGGGTAAGGGATGTGTAAATCAAGTGTTTACATTGAAACATGTACAGTAGATCGTCATTTAGCATGAGTTGGGTATAGCACGACTGAAGAATTGCGGCACAATTTTATGTAACACAACGTATGATGAATTTAACACGGTTCAGTTTGTGGGAAGATAAAAAAAAAAACTTCCCTTTTCCTCAAGCGGCCGCCTTGTTGTGGTTCAGCTGGGGAGACCTCTCGCCATCCCCAGCCACCCCACCCACCGACACCATCCCACCATCAAAGCATTCGTACTTCATACGTGTCCAGCCCAACTTCTCTGCTACAAGCTTGTGATTGTGAATTGTGTTTTGATCTTTTAATTGCTATATCTTGTATCTGCCAAGCAATCATGACACCCAGTAAGCATATCAGTGTTTCTCAAATTGGCAAGAAAAGGTGTAAGCATTTATGTCTTAGAATTAATGAAGGAAACAAAGATGTTAGACAAGACATCCTGTGACCATAATGAAGTGTTACTTTGTACACATAAAAAAGAGGTAAATATAAGTTTGTGTGACTGACTGATTTACTGACTGAATGACTTACTGACTGAATTACTGACTGAATGACTGACTTACTGAATGACTTGACTGACTTATTGAATCACTTGACTGACTTACTGAACGACTTGATTGACTTACTGAATGACTTGAGACTTACTGAATCACTTAACTGATTTACTGAATCACTTGACTGACTTACTGAATGACTTGACTGACTTACTGAACAACTTGACTGACTTACTGAATGACTTGAGACTTACTGAATGACTTGACTGACTTACTGAATCACTTTACTTACTGAATCACTTTACTGACTTACTGAATCACTTTACTTACTGAATCACTTTACTGACTTACTGAATCACTTGATTGAATGACTTAAAGTTAGACACTCCAGTACAACCATCAACTTCAGTACCAGAACCTCTACCATCCACCTCAGCCCAGTAGGACCACAACATAACTCTCCACTCTTCACAATCATCCACAAACACCAGCATTCACAATTTAAGGTAAGAAATACTATTATTTCTGTTACATTTGTAGTCTTAAGCAGTAAAAACAACATAATGCATCATAACAATGAACTACAATTACATTTTCACTTTTATTTTTGTAAGATGTGGAGGTCTAAAAAAAGCTGTTTGGCTTTTTAGAGGCTCTCACGAATGTAACCCTATTTTTCCCATAAGTTCTTCAGTTCACCTAACACGGTTTTACCTAACACGGTGTTTTCAGGAACGTAACTACCATGTTAAATGACGCTCTACTTTACGTGAACAGTATTTAGATAAAGGTAGGGAAGTTTTCATTGCATTTATGGATTTAGAAAAGGCATATGATAGAGTGGATGTTACAAGTATACGGAATAGGTAGCAAGTTACTAAATGCTGTAATTCACTGAATTCACAAACACAATGAGTAACTGTATGTTGCTACCAACAGTAACAAAACCTACAAGAGTTACAGAGACTAGTGTTTCCCTACTTGACCACATCTGGACCAACACCATATCCCCTTTAAAATCAGGCATAATTACAGATAATACCACAGACCACTACCCTACTTTTCTCATAACAACTCTTGGTAAATTACCCCAAGACACTACTAAAGTCACCTTCAGACTTCACAATGAGGCAGCCATTAATAACTTCACAACAGCAGTAGCAAACATTGACTGGCACACTGAGCTAGAAATCTATACAGATATTGACGAATGTATTAATAATTTTCTAAAAAAGACCCAATACCTCTATAACAAGCACTGCCCTAAAAAAACTAAACAGATGTGTCATCTGAACAGTCCCTGGTTAACACCCAGCATTCTCAAATCCATAAATACAAAACACCAATATGAAAAACAGTACAGAATGGGTCACATAACCAGAGACCAAACAAAACGTTACTCGTCAATCCTAACCAGCCTGATAAGAAGGGCAAAAAAATTGTATTATGAGAACAGATTATCCAACTTACGAGGTGATATAAAAAAGACCTGGAAAACCCTATCAGAAATTCTAGGAACAAAAAAGATATCACGAAATAGCGAAATAAAATTAGCAAAATCAGATGAACCCCAACTCCCACCAACAGAAACAGCAAATAGACTCAATGACTTCTTCTCCACTATAGGACAAAACCTTGCCAATAAAATCCCAAGCTCAGATACCCCACCAAATGACTACCTCACCGGCAACTACCCGAACACACTGTTCCTAGCTCCGACTAACCCATACGAAGTCTCCCTTATTATCAACACACTAAAAAACAAGGCAGGAGATTTAAATACCTTACCACCCTTTATATACAAAAAAGTGTCACAAGTGCTATCACCAATCATTGCAACACTCTTTAACAAATCCATTGAATCCTCCACCTTCCCTACAGTACTCAAAATAGCAAGGGTCACCCCGATCCACAAAGGAGGAGACCAAACAGAGTTGAATAACTATAGGCCAATATCCAACTTACACCCTCTCTCAAAAATCTTCGAAAAATTAATTCATAAACGAATCTACTCCTACCTTATCTCCCAAAACATACTCAACCCCTGCCAATTTGGATTCAGGCCAAATAAAAATACTAATGATGCTATTATACACATGCTAGAACATATATACACTGCAATAGAGAAAAAAGAAGTCCCACTGGGGATCTTCATTGACTTACGTAAAGCTTTTGATACAGTTAACCATGACTTGCTCCACGTAAAATTGTCACACTATGGTATAAGAGGGCACTCCCTCAACTACCTCAAGTCATACCTCAGCAACAGAAGCCAATATGTGTATGCAAATGGGGCAAACTCTTCTGCACAACCAATTACAGTTGGTGTCCCACAGGGAAGTGTCCTTGGCCCTCTTCTCTTTCTCCTATACATAAATGACCTACCAAATGCTTCGCAATTACTCAAACCCACACTATTTGCAGATGACACTACATACGTCTTCTCCCACCCGAGCCCAGTCATGCTAGCCAATACTGTAAATACCGAATTACAGAAAATATCTACCTGGATGAGGACTAACAAACTTACACTAAACATTGACAAAACCTACTTCATTCAGTTTGGTAACAGAGCTACAGATGACCCTCTTAACATAATGATAAATGGATCACCTATCACAAAGCTAACAGAGGGAAAATTCTTAGGAATCCACCTTGATAATAGACTCAAATTTCATACACATATACAAAAAATTTCTAAGAAAATTTCCAAGACTGTAGGCATACTATCGAAGATACGGTACTATGTTCCACAGTCAGCCCTCCTGGCCCTATATCACTCTCTTATTTACCCCTATCTCACTTATGGAATTTGTGCATGGGGCTCAACAACAATTAACCATCTCAGACCACTAATTACCCAACAAAAGGCTGCAGTTAGAATGATAACTAATTCTCACTATAGGCAGCACACTCCACCAATATTCAATACACTAAACCTACTCACCATACAAAACATCCATACTTATTACTGCACCTATTACATACATAGAACACTTAACTCTGATATTAACCCTCCCCTCAAACATCTCCTTGCCAACCTCAACAGAACACATGAGCATAACACAAGGCACAGATCACTCTTTGATGTTCCTCGTGTCCATTTCACACTATGCAAAAACTCAATGCACATAAAAGGCCCTAAAATCTGGAATTCATTACCTGTAAATATAAAAGAAACACTACCTGTTTATAAATTCAAATCTCTTCTCAAAGATCACTTACTCACCCAAAACCAAATAAATACTGAATAACTGAACCTTATAAATTGTATATCTTAAATGTTTCTCACAATTATATCACATAAATGTTAAACCTAAAACCCAATCTAACTTTATTATTTTTTAAATACACTACCTAACAGAATACTCCATTCTACTGAATGTACAACAATGCATACAACCATATGACCTGTCTTTGTAATACTCACTTGTGCTTTATAGTAATCTGTTTACATTAAAGTTTTATCACTGATTTCATCATTGCTTAGTTAAGATTAAGTTAATTTTAAGCCAGCCCGTAATGCTATGCATAGTATAAGTGGCTTTGGCATGCTGCTCTTATCTGTATTTTTTGTACCTCTGTATGTGTGCTCAAAGAGTTTTTATGAGGATAGTGAGCCACAGGTTAGGGTGTATAGGAGAGAAGGAGACTACTTCCCGTTAAAAGTAGGTCTTAGACAGGGATGTGTAATGTCACCATGGTTGTTTAATATATTTATAGATGGGGTTGTAAAAGAAGTAAATGCTAGGGTATTGGGGAGAGGGGTGGGATTAAATTATGGAAAATCAAATACAAAATGGGAATTGACATGGTTACTTTTTGCTGGTGATACTGTGCTTATGGGAGATTCTAAAGAAAAGTTGCAAAGGTTAGCAGACGAGTTTGGGAGGGTGTGTAAAGGTAGAAAGTTTAAAGTGAACATAGGTAACAGTAAGGTGATGAGGGTATCAAATGATTTAGATAAAGAAAAACTAGATATCACATTGGAGAGAAGGAGTATGGAAGAAGTGAATGTTTTCAGATATTTGGGAGTTGACTTGTCAGTGAATGGGTTTATGAAGGATGAGGTTAACCATAGAACTGATGAAGGAAAAAAGGTGAGTGGTGCTTTGAGGTATCAGTGGAGACAAAAAACTTAATCCATGGAGGCAAAGAAGGGAATGTATGAAAGTATAGTGGTACCAACACTCTTATATGGGCGTGAAGCTTGGGTTACAAATGCTGCAGCGAGGAGATGGCTGGAGGCAGTGGAGATGTCCTGTCTAAGGGCAACATGTGGTGTAAATATTATGCACTGAATTCGAAGTGTGGAAATTAGGAGGTGTGGAGTTACTAAAAGTTTTAGTCAGAGGGCTGAAGAGGGGTTGTTGAGATGGTTTGGTCCTTTAGAGAGAATGGATCAAAGTAGAACGACTTGGAGAGCGTATGAATCTGTAGGGAAAGGAAGGTGGGGTAGGGGGTCGTTCTCGAAAAGGTTGGAGGGAGGGGGTAAAGGAGGTTTTGTGGGTGAGGAGCTTGGACTTCCAGCAAGCATGTGTGAGTGTGTTAGATAGGAGTGAATGGAGACGAATGGTTTTCAGGACCTGATGAGCTGTTGGAGAGTGAGAAGGGTAATATTTAGTGAAGGGATTCAAGGAAACCAGTTATTTTTATATAGCCAGACTTGAATACTGGAAATGGGAAGTACAATGCCTGCACTTTAAAGGAGGGGTCTAGGATATTGGCAGTTTGGAGGGGTATGTTATATATGCTTCTAAACTGTTGTATCTGGGTGCCTCTGCAAAGACAGTGATTATGTGTGAGAGTGAGGGGATTTTCTTTCTTTTTGGGTCACCCTGCCCAGTGGGAGACAGCCAACTTGCTGAAAAAAAAAGTGTATGAGAATAAGAATACATAGTTTTTAATTTTTTTTTTTTTTTCAAAAAAGTCGGCTATTTCCCACCGAGGCAGGGTGACCCAAAAAGAAAGAAAATCCCCAAAAAGAAAATACTTCCATCATCATTCAACATTCACCTCACTCACACATAATCACTGTTTTTGCAGAGGTGCTCAGAACACAACAGTTTAGAAGCATATACGTATAAAGATACACAACATATCCCTCCAAACTGCTAATATCCCGAACCCCTCCTTTAGAGTGCAGGCATTGTACTTCCCATTTCCAGGACTCAAGTCCGGCTATATAAAAATAACCGGTTTCCCTGAATCCCTTCACTAAATATTACCCTGCTCACACTCCAACAGATCGTCAGGTCCCAAGTATCATTCGTCTCCATTCACTCCTATCTAACACGCTCATGCACGCTTGCTGGAAGTCCAAGCCCCTCGCCCACAAAACCTCCCTTACCCCTTCCTTCCAACCTTCCTACAGATTTAAATGCTCTCCATGTCATTCTACTTTGATCCATTCTCTCTAAATGACCAAACAACCTCAACAACCCCTCTTTAGCCCTCTCACTAATACTTTTATTAACTCCACACCTTCTCCTAATTTCCACACTCCGAATTTTCTGCATAATATATAGACCACACATTGCCCTTGGACAGGACATCTCCACTGCCTCCAACCACCTCCTCACTGCTGCATTCACAACCCAAGCTTCACACCCATATAAGAGTGTTGGTACTACTATACCTTCATACATTCCCTTCTTTGCCTCCATAGATAACGTTTTTTGACTCCACATATACCTCAATGCACCACTCACCTTTTTTCCCTCATCAATTCTACAATTAACCTCATCCTTCATAAATCCATCCGCCGACACGTCAACTCCCAAGTATCTGAAAACATTCACTTCTTCCATACTCCTCCTCTCTAATTTGATATCCAATTTTTCTTTATCTAAATAATTTGATGCCCTCATCACCTTACTCGTTTCAATGTTCACTTTCAACTTTCTACCTTTACACACACTCCCAAACTCATCCACTAATCTTTGCAATTTTTCTTTAGAATCTCCCATAAGCACAGTATCATCAGCAAAAAGTAACTGTGTCAATTCCCATTTTGTATTTGATTCCCCATAATTTAATCCCACCCCTCTCCCAAACACCCTAGCATTTACTTCTTTTATAACCCCATCTATAAATATATTAAACAACGATGGTGACATTACACATCCCTGTCTAAGACCTACTTTTACTGGGAAGTAGTCTCCCTCTCTTCTATACACCCTAACCTGAGCTTCCCTATCCCCATAAAAACTCTTTACAGCATTTAATAACTTACCCCCTATTCCATATACTTGCAACATCTGCCACATTGCTCCTCTATCCACTCTATCATATGCCTTTTCTAAATCCATAAATGCAATAAAAACTTCCCTACCCTTATCTAAATACTGTTCACATATATGCTTCAATGTAAACACTTGATCTACACATCCCCTACCCACTCTGAAACCTCCTTGCTCATCCCCAATCCTACATTCTGCCTTACCTCTAATTCTTTCCATTATAACCCTACCGTACACTTTTCCTGGTATACTCAGTAAACGTATTCCTCTATAATTTTTAGTCTCTTTTGTCCCCCTTCCCTTTACATAAAGGGACTATACATGCTCTCCGCCAATCCCTAGGTACCTTCCCCTCTTTCATACATTTATTAAACAAAAGTACCAACCACTCCAACACTATATCCCCCCCTGCTTTTAACATTTCTGTCATGATCCCATCAGTTCCAGCTGCTTTACCTTCTTTCATTCTACGTAATGCCTCACGTACCTCCCCCACACTTACATTCTGCTCTTCTTCACTCCTAAAAGATGGTATACCTCCCTGGCCAGTGCATGAAATTACCGCCTCCCTTTCTTCCTCAACATTTAAAAGTTCCTCAAAATATTCTCGCCATCTACCTAATACCTCCATCTCCCCATCCACTAACTCCCCTACTCTGTTTTTAACTGACAAATCCATACTTTCCCTAGGCTTTCTTAACTTGTTTAACTCACTCCAAAATTTTTTCTTATTTTCATTAAAATTTCTTGAGAGTGCCTCTCCCACTCTATCATCTGCTCTCCTTTTGCACTCTCTCACCACTCTCTTCACCTTTCTTTTACTCTCTATATACTCTGCTCTTCTTATAACACTTCTGCTTTGTAAAAACCTCTCATAAGCTAACTTTTTCTCTTTTATCACACCCTTTACTTCATCATTCCACCAATCACTCCTCTTTCCTCCTGCCCCCACCCTCCTATAACCACAAACTTCTGCCCCACATTCTAATACTGCATTTTTAAAACTATTCCAACCCTCTTCAACCATCCCCCCCACTACTCATCTTTGCACTAGCCCACCTTTCTGCCAATAGTCACTTATATCTCACCCAAACTTCCTCCTTCCTTAGTTTATACACTTTAACCTCTCTCTTACTTGTTGTTGCCACCTTCCGCTTGTCCCATCTACCTCTTACTCTAACTGTAGCTACAACTAAATAATGGTCCGATATATCAGTTGCCCCTCTAAAAACATGTACATCCTGGAGCCTACCCATCAACCTTTTATCCACCAACATATAATCTAACAAACTACTTTCATTACGTGCTACATCATACCTTGTATATTTATTTATCCTCTTTTTCATAAAATATGTATTACTTATTACCAAATCTCTTTCTACACATAGCTCAATTAAAGGCTCCCCATTTACGTTTACCCCTGGCACCCCAAATTTACCTACTACTCCCTCCATAACATTTTTACCCACTTTAGCATGGAAATCCCCAACCACAAGTACTCTCACACTTGGTTCAAAACTCCCCGCGCATTCACTCAACATTTCCCAACATCTCTCTCTCTCGTCTACACTTCTCTCTTCTCCAGGTGCATGTCCATGGAATATATCTGCATAATAATAATCTTTAGGAGTAAGCCTTAAGATTTATCGGGTATATGTCAGAGGCAGTGTGTTTGGTTACTAGCTCATGCCACGCTGAAGTCTAGTGTGAGAGTTAGTGGGGGACATCTTGCTGTTCGTAGGTCTGCTGAGGAAGTGAGAATGAAACAGGGTCTCATGAATCCATTTCTAGGTTTAAACTAGGCCCACCAGATAGCAGCACCAGGCCTAGGCAGCATGACACAAAATACAAGCCCAACGGGTTACACTTAGGCACACATTTGTACTCCTTCATTATGCATACTCCTACATTATATATGCATTTTATTCCAAATCACAATATGCAAATACTTGGACCTACAGGTACCATCCGACTTACGACCAAGCTTGGTTCCGACCAACCGGTCGTAAGTCAAAATGGGCATGTCGAACCTCACTACTGAATATCAACATCACACTTTTGTAATGATATTATTTTATTGTTTTGTTTTGTTATTTCATTTTCTTCCTTTACTTTTTATGCTGTTAGTACTGTATTATATACAGTAAGGTTTAGGATAAACACTGTGTATAACTCAAACAGTTGTTTATTTCCCAGAAATTTGGCATAAAAAATGTGGTCGTAAGTCAAGTGGTCGTATGTCGAGCAGGTTGTAAGTCAGATGGTAGGTGTACTTACATGTGCTCAAACTCAAAATCAAGCTTTCATTTTCATGCTATTTTTTAACCCTTAAACTTTCCAAACAGATTTACGTTCACATGCGTAGTGCTCCAAAAGTAGATCTACAGTTTTTTTATATATTTTCAAATATAACAAAAAAAAAAAAAGTAGATCAAAGTTTTTTTACACATTTTCAAATGTAAAAAAAAAAAATCTACGCTTTTTTACATACTTTCAAATGTTGAAAAAACATAGATCTATGTTTGGACAGTTTAAGGGTTAAAATCAACATGTACTATTGTAAATCATCTTAATTCTTCTTCTAATCCTCTTTCTGTCACACTAAAATACCTACACACGAGAATTTATTGCAAACTCTGGTTACCGGCTTGAAACTGTCGAGTAAGCAATTCTTCCTTTAATTTTTCTTCCCTTTCTTGGTTTCTCCTCAATTCCTGCCGCTCTCGCCACTCCTTCCAAGCAACAGCCTGTTCCAGCGCCAGGAATTTTTCTGAACTGAAGAATCTTCCAAATCCCAAGACTTCAAATCCTGAAAATTCATATAAAGTACAGTAGTGTACTTCCCTATCAATGGAAGAGAGAGAGAGAGTACACTGCAGTAATTTTCTTTAAATTAAATTAAAAATTAAAATTAAAATGTTTATTTCCTTGCAATGCTTACAATGTGTGGTTTACATAATTTCCTTAAATAGAGGTGATACAAGGGGCAATCAAGACCACCAGTTCTATGCACCAAACCACTAGATACAGGATAGAATAAATCAAAGCTGATTTTTTTAACACACTAACAGTCTCCCACCAAGGTAGGGTGAGGGTGAACTAAAAGAGTAAACACATTCACCATCATTCACTCAAAAGCTGAGAAGAAGTGTGCAAAAATCACAACTGAAATGACCCTCTAAACTGCTACATCCCTGCCCCTATTGTTACTTTAATGGTGTATAAATTGTCTCCACAATAAAGATGCTCATGTGTACAACACCTGGGCCTCTTTATTGTGAAAGCATTTCACCAACCAATGGTTTTATCAATCCTTGATAAATCAAGGATGGGGGATTGAGCATCTATCATGGCTGATAGACTGATCACCTCAAATTACTTTTTCATGTCTTCCACCAATTATTATCTGTATTGGACTAATAAAATTACTGCTTGGCTAAATATAACAGATACTAAAGCCTTGCACATGTGTCTTATTCAGCCACAATCCTCTTTCTGAGTGCAAGTACTATACAGTGGACCCCCGCTTTACGATCACCTCCCAATGCAATCAATTATGTAAGTGTATTTATGAAAGTGCATTTGCACGTGTATGTTTGGGGGTCTGAAATGGACTAATCTAATTCACAATATTCCTTATGGGAACAAATTCGGTCAGTACTGGCACCTGAACACATTTCTGGAATTAAAAAATATCGTAAGCCGGGGGTCCACTGTACTCCCTCCCTCCAGGACTCAAATTTAGCTACCAATTTTCCTGAATCCCTCCATAAATGTTATCTGGCTCATACACCAACAGTACATCAAGCCATAAAAGTCATTTTGTCTTCACTCTGATCCAACATTTTCACACAAGCCTGTTAAATGTTCAAGACCCTTCCACTCAAAATTTCATTTGCTCTCCCTCCAACCCTTCCTAGGACATCCCCTACCCTTTCTTACTTCCACCCCAAATACAGCGGTACCTCGGTATACATCTGCTTTGGAATAAGTCTAACTTAGTATACGTCCTGTTTGGATGTGAAAATTTTTGCTTGGTATACGACCTTTGTTTGGAATACGACTCGCATGCTTACCAATACAAATACAAATATTTATTTCCTTGTAAAGCTTACAATGTGTGGTTTACATGTTATAAGATTTAAATTACAAAGATGGCCACTATTGTGCCTAGGCACTTTGGGCAGACTAATACTAATTCTTATGCTATTTTGATATAGGTCTTATTTGAGCAGTACATTTGAACATATTACTAGATACTTAACCCTTTGAGGGTCGACAGGCCCTCTCCGAAACTCGTTCTCAGGGTCGGCCAAATTTCAAAAAAAAAAAAATTATTTTTTCTTATGAAAAAATAGTTTTTTTTTCTAAACATTATAGGATAAACAAAAAAAATTTACCATCAATACTTACGGAGATATGGATGCATGAAGTTTGCAGAAAATGAGCCGCGTATGGCAACAGCGGCGACTGCCGCTCACCCGGTAAACTTTGATTTACTTGTACAGTGGACCCCCGCATAGCGAACTTAATCCGTGCAAGAGGGCTGGTCGTTATGCGAAATGTTCGCTATGCGAATTAATTTTCCCCATAAGAAATAATGGAAATAAAATTAATCCGTGCAAGACACCCAAAAGTATGAAAAAAAATTTTTTTACCACAAAAAAATGTTAATTTTAGTACACAGAAACTGAAAAAGGCATGCACAATTACATGACACTTACTTTTATTGAAGATCTGGTGATGATTGATGGGATGGGAGGAGGGGAGAGCATTATCTTCTTACTGTTTAGAAGGGGAATCCCCTTCCATTAGGACTTGAGGTAGCAAGTCCTTTTCTGGGGTTACTTCCCTTCTTCTTTTAATGCCACTAGGACCAGCTTGAGAGTCACTGGACCTCTGTCGCACAACAAATCTGTCCATAGAGCTCTGTACCTCCCGTTCCTTCAAGACTTTCCTAAAATGGGCCATAACATTGTCATTGAAATAGTCACCAGCACGGCTTGCAACAGCTGTGTCAGGGTGATTTTCATCCATAAAGGTTTGCAGTTCAACCCACTGTGCACACATTTCCTTAATTTTTGAAGTAGGCACAATGGATTCCACAACTGGCATAGGCTTCTCAGGGTTAGCCCCAAACCCTTCAAAATCTTTCTTAATTTCCATACTAATTCTCACCCTTTTTACCACAGGGTTGGCACTAGAAGCTTTCTTGGGGCCCATGGTCACTTATTTTCCAGAAACAGCACCGAAAACACTGTAATAATACGAAATATTCCGAGTGTATGCTTGAATGTTACCGCGGAGGCTAGCTGGTAAACAATGGGACGGGCGGCACATGTGAGGCTGGCTGAGGGCCCACATTGGACGCGTCTCGGACGAAGTTCGCTGAGCGGGTTTTTGTCTACTATGCGGGGCAAAATTTCAGCGAACAAAGCGTTCGCTATGCGGATTGTTCGCTATGCAAGGCGTTCGCTATGCGGGGGTCCACTGTATTTGAAGGTTTGTTGTTTTTTTCACTATTTTATTTTTTCACATAACTTATGTGGCCTGTGAGACCAAAGTAAGGTGCAATGTACATATATACACTCGTTGTATACAACACAATAACCACACAAACATAATTATCAATATATTGTTTACAAAACTTGTTTACAAAAACAAACAATACAAAACATTGTTTATTATTATTGTTCTATAATATATATACCAATATACAGTCACTGAACATATTCCTATTAGTTCTGCAGCTTGTGGAACTCTGAAACATGGTGTCATACACAATGGTGTTTTATCTTTCTCCCTCATTCTATCTCTTTCAATCTGTCTCTCTCTTTCTATCTGTCTGTCTATCTCTGTCTCACAGGTACACATAAATACAAGTATACATAGTATAAATTACCTAGGATAACCCAAGAAATCCAGACAAAGTGCTATACTCTGCTTGAAGATGTGAGTAAAAGTGATGACACAGTCTTGTGGCTCTCTGAGACAGAGAGCTAGATGGATAGACAGATAGACAGGGAGCTTGACAGACAGACAAATAGACAGACAGAAATGTTAGTGTACCAGTACCAGTGTACTAGTGTTCCACCCTCCTCCTCCTCTTCTTCCTCTTCCTCCTCTTCCCCCTACTCTTCCTCCTCTTCCCCCTACTCTTCCTCATACTCTTCCTCTTCCTCCTCTTCCTCTTCCTCCTACTCTTCCTCTTCCTCCTCCTCGTCTTCCTCCTCCTCCTCTTCTTCCTCTTCCTCCTACTCTTCCTCCTCCTCCTCTTCTTCCTCTTCCTCCTCTTCCCCCTAATCTTCCTCCTACTATTCCTCTTCCTCTTCCTCTTATTCCTCTTCCTCCTACTCTTCCTCTTCCTCCTCCTCCTCTTCCTCCTCCTCCTCTTCTTCCTCTTCCCCCTACTCTTCCTCCTCCTCCTCCTCGTCCATAGTGTAAATTACAAGGAGTCGGCAGCTGTCAAAGTGACATATTGCCTCATTACTCTTTCTCCCTCCGGCCTGTCAAAACAATGGGGTCGGATGCTGCTTCCCCTCCTCCATTCTATCTAATTATCTTTCTCCCTCATTCTATCTGTCTGTCTATCTCTGTCTCACAGGTACACATAAATACAAGTATACATAGTATAAATTACCTAGGATAACCCAAGAAACCCAGACAAAGTGCTATACTCTGCTTGAAGATGTGAGTAAAAGTGATGACGCAGTCTTGTGGCTCTCTGAGACAGAGAGCTAGATGGATAGACAGGGAGCTTGACAGACAGGCAAATAGACAGACAGAAATGTTAGTATACCAGCAAAAACAAAGGGAGGGCGATGTTCATCTCATCTTTTGGCATCAGCTCTACCCTCATTTACCCTCATCAAACGTCAGCACTTATCAGATGTTATCTCCCCTTATCTTGTTACTGTCATGGGTGAACATTTATTATTACATATTATTATTATTACCTATTATTATTATTATGTATTATTATTATTATGTATTATTGTTATCATTACGTATTCTTCTTCTTCCTCCTCCTCTTCTTCTTCCACCTCCTCCTCTTCCTCCTCCTCCTCCTCCTCTTCCTCCTCCTCCTCCTCCTCTTCCTCCTCCTCCTCCTCCTCCTCTTCTTCCTCCTCCTCCTCCTCTTCTTCTTCCTCCTCCTCCTCCTCCTCTTCTTCTTCCTCCTCCTCCTCTGCCTCCTCCTCCTCTTGCCTCCTCCTCCTCCTCTGCCTCCTCCTCCTCTGCCTCCTCCTCCTCCTCCATTCTTAGAACAAGTTTGAAGAGCTTGTAGTTCATAATCACTATCATTATCATCACCAATGCTCACATCTGAGTCTGGGATTTTGGAAAATAGGAGTTTCCTCTTTGATTCTGGTACAACTGAACGACGGCCCAGCACCAGAGGTGGAAGGCTGTGGGTTGTCTGGGTTTTCCTCACTATTACCCATATTATGGTCATTAGTTTCGGTCAAAACCTCACCAGAACCTTGAAACTCATCTTCACTGTCACTTCCATCTGTATTAGAACTGTCACTGGGGAACAAAAGTGTCCCAATTCGCCAAGGAGTGAGGAACTTCTTACCGCAGGGCACGGTGGAAATTGTGTACTATGATGGCATTCCCACAATGCACCACTGGGTCCCAGATTTTTTTCCTACTGCGCACACCCACCACACAGACCCATTCTCTCACATCTAGGCTTATCAGCCTTTTCCTGCGAGATTTGAGGCCGCTAGAATTTATGCGTACTAGTACATCAAAAACCCCTACGCGTAAGACGTACTAGTACGACCAAAACCCTCAAAGGGTTAATTAGATACATTCTCAGTCAGGTACATACATAATTAGGTTTAAAATAGTTAGGTAGTCAAATCATTTAATATTAGTACAAATGGCAGAATTAGTAATGGGATTTGATTTGTCCTGGCATTATACATTGTTTCTATTAAAGCCATACTGGAGGAGTATCTTAGACAAACTTAGGATTAACTTAAGATTTAATAAGACTAACATAAGATTTAATAAGCAATAGCTATATTAGGAATTGTATGTTTACCGTCCTTTGGGTAGATGTAGGTGGAAGTTATGGGGGAATTACAGATAACGATAAGTTTATATTGTTTTGGATGAGTTCATGATACAAAAAAGATAATTGGGTTTGATTAGCTGATGATGGGGTGTTATGCAGATGAGATTTTTTTAACTGTAGTTTTGAAAATGGTGGTTGGGTCTGCGATTCTAGAGTTTTCAGGCAGGGAGTTCCAGATTCTAGGCCCTTTTATATACATCGAATTTTTGTATAGGTTTAGCTAGACATGGGGAATGTCATAGAGATTTTTGTGTCTGGTGTCGTGTCTATGGGTCCTGTTGCAACTACAGTGGACCCCCGAGTTTCGTGATTAATCCATTCCAGAGAGCCCACCGAAGGTCGAAATTCACGAAACTCGAAACCATTTTCCCCATAAGAAATAATGGAAATAAAATTAATCCATTCCAGACACCCAAAAATATTAAAATAATTTTTTTTTTTTTAAATTAAACAAAGATTTACATAATGAAAACAATTAGAAATCAAGTACATGCATTTAAAAAATAATAATAACATTACACTTACCTTTACTGAAGACTTCTGCGTGGATGGAAGACGGGAGGAGGGGATAGGAGGAAGGTGTACACTATTGTTTGGAAGGAGAATCTCCTTCCATTAGGACTTTAGGTAGCAAGTCCTTATCTGGGGTTACTTCCCTTCTTTTAATGCCACTGGGAACAACTTGAGAGTCACTGGACCCCTGTCGCACAAAATATCTGTCCAGAGAGGTCTTTTTCTGGCATTTCTTTAAGATTTCCCTGAAGTGGGACACAACACTGTCATTGTACATGTTGCAGATATGGCTTGTTTCAGCTTGGTCAGGGTGATACTTTTCAACAAAACTTTGCAACTCATTCCACATTGCACAAATCTCCTTAATCTTTGAAGAAGACACCTCATCCACTCCCTCTTCCTCCTCCTCTGAACCAAGTTCCTCGGCTGTGGTCTGATGCTGTTCCAGTTGAAGCTCTTGCAGTTCGTCAGTGGTTAGCTCTTCCCTGTGGTCCTCCACCAACTCTTCCACATCCCCATCAAAATCCCTCTGGATTGTGTTCCTCACTTTATTTACCAAAGGGCTTGCACTAGCTTTCCTTGGGTCCATGATGACTTATTTAAAAGTTGCAAGCACAAAAAACAATGGATTATTATGAAATGTATTGTATGAACCCGCGGGGTGATGGTCACGTGTTGGTAAACAATGGCACACTGAGCGTGAATGGCATGGGAGACTGGCTGGGTGTGCATGGTGATGGGTGGATGGGTACTGGATGGTTGCCGAAACATGAATCTTTTCACGAAACTCGAGGCCAAATTTTTCCAAAAAAACTCGCCGAAGGTCGAATTTCACGAAAGTCGAGGCTGCCGAAACTCGAGGGTCCACTGTACCAAGAAATTGTTTTAGTTCCAGGTTAAAATTAGAGTTCATGGTTCTGTAGATGTAGACTGCACAATAGTACGTGTGAATGTTCTGTACGGTGAGTAGGTTTAGGTCTTTGAGGAGTGGGGGTGTGTGCTGTCTTGCACTAAATTGCATGATAATTCTTACTGCAGCTTTCTGTTGGGTTATTATCGGCTTTAGGTGAGTTACTGCTGTTGATCCCCATGCACAAATAGCATAGGTGAGGTTGGGTAACCAGAGAATATTTCAGCGAATGGTTTAATGTTGTGTTTGGGCCAAGTGTAAAAAATTATTTAGAGAAGAAAAACCTGCCTATGAAGGCCCTCCTCATAATGGACAATGCTCCAGCTCACCCTCCAAGCTTGCAGGACTATGTGTTGCTGGAGTTTGACTTCATCACTGTAAAGTTTTCCCCCCTAACACGACTCCTCTCATTCAGCCCATCAGCAGGCCATCAGTAATTTCAAGAAACTCTACACTAAAGCATTATTCCAGAGGTGCTTTGAAATGACCTCTGACACAGAGTTAACCCTGAGAGAGTTTTGGAAAGATCACTTTACTATCGCCCATTGCATAACTCATTGACAAAGCCTGGCAGGAAGTTTCATACAGAACAATGTACTCTGCTTGGAGGAATTTATGGTCAGAAGCAGTGGCTGAAAGGGACTTAGAGGCTGTGTCTATAGTGGAGGATATTGTCTCTCTGGGAAGGTCCATGGGTCTGGATGTGAGTGATGGTGATGTGGAGGAGCACAGGGAAGAGCTGACCACTGAGGAGCTGCAGGAGCTTGAGAAGGAGGAGCACAAGACTAAGATAGATGCACTCTCTTCAGGCTCGGAAGAGGAGATAGAGGAAGCCCCTACTTCATTAATCAAGGAAATCTTTGCCAAATGGATGGATGTCAAAAGCTTTGCAGAGAAGTACCACCCCAACAAAGTCCAAACAAGCCATAATAGCATTGTCTGGAATGACCAGACAATGTCACATTTCCAAAACCTCCTGAGGAGAAGGCAGAAGCAAAGTTCTTTTGACAGATTTTTAGTAAAAGTAAAACCTGGTGAGCTTCAACCAGGTCCAAATAGGGAAAAGAGACAGAAAAGAGAAGGGGACTCTCCTTCCAAAGAATAACATTTCCTCCTCCTCCCTTCTCAGCACTATCCTGGTAAGCACTCGACTTTTCAGCAAAGTAAAGTGAGGTTAAATTTGCATTTATTTCATCTAATTCTTTTGTATTTATGTATGTATTAAGCAGTGTTTAATTTGCACATTTAAGTATTAAGCAGTGTTTAAATCATTTTATACAACCCCATCAATGTGTAATATGCCAATAGCAATAGGATTTTTTTTTCGTGGGAACAGATTAATCATTTTCCCTATATTTCTTATGGGAAAATTTGTTTGGTATACGTCCTATTTGGCATAAGTCCAAGGTTCTGAAATGAATTAAGGACGTATACCTAGGTATTTTCATATAGTCGGACTTGAGTCCTGGAAATGGGAAGTACAATGCCTGCACTTTAAAGGAGGGGTTTGGGATATTGGCAGTTTGGAGGGATATGTTGTGTATCTTTATATGTGTATGCTTCTAAACTGTTGTATTCTGAGCACCTCTGCAAAAACAGTGATAATGTGTGAGTGTGGTGAAAGTGTTGAATGATGATAAAAGTATTTTCTTTTTGGGGATTTTCTTTCTTTTTTGGGTCACCCTGCCTCGGTGGGAGACAGCCGACTTGTTGAAAACAAAAAAAAAAAACCTAGGTACCACCATATATACACTGCCTGGTCATCCTATCCTGCTCCATTTTCTCTAAATACCTAAACCACCCTCTTTAGACTTCTGAATCTGGTAACCCCACACCGTCTCCTTACTAAATTTTTAAAGTTCAATATGTAATGCATACATAAACACAAACAAAATTTAGAAAACATTTAACAGAACAATGCAACACAAGTTTCCTCTTGAAAAATGTAAGTTTGTTGTAAATTGTTCCAGTCACAATACTGCAGCTTTTATTTTTTTTTTTTAAAGGTAAAAGATACCTGCATATTTCAACCTGAATCTGAGATTATCTTCAGCAGATAAAGATAATGTGTTGAAGAGGGCCTCTGACTGAAGCCGAAATTTGTACAGTTTTTTTTTTTACTTGTTTAATTTTTCTCTTTATATTCAAAATTCAATTCAAAATTCAAAGTTTATTCTCTATAAGGATTACAATGCTGAGTTTACAGAAATTTGGTTATTGTTTGGTTTACATGTAGTAAAATTGTGATTACAGAGTGTACCACTAGAATGCTTAGCATGGCTAGGCATTTCGGGCATACTTAGTTTTATTCTTAATTGAAAAATATTACAAATTATGAGGTAAGTTGGTATTATGGCTAAGTGACTAAATACTAGTTTGTGAGTTTAGCAATGTGAATGCGTTTGTTTTGGCACAGTACATAGTTTCAGTATTGGAG
This sequence comes from Cherax quadricarinatus, assembly GCF_038502225.1. Classification (NCBI taxonomy): domain Eukaryota; kingdom Metazoa; phylum Arthropoda; class Malacostraca; order Decapoda; family Parastacidae; genus Cherax; species Cherax quadricarinatus. The sequence goes on along the minus strand of NC_091350.1, from coordinate 14,523,422 downwards.
TATCACAGGATTCATTATTTTAAGACTGAGATTAATATTTCTGTTTATGGTCAAATGAGTGAGTGAGTGTAAGTGTGAACCACCAGGTGGTATTCGTGTAGTTAGTTGACGGGGTGTATCAGGGAGATAAGATGTTTTCTAATGGTAGTTTTGAAGGTGATGAATGTGTCTGCAGTTCTAGTGTTCTCAGGTAGGGTATTCCAGATTTTAGGGCCTTTGACATACATTGAATTTTTGTAAAGGTTTAGTCGGACACGGGGAATGTCGTAGAGATGTTTGTGTCTGGTGTTATGCCTGTGGGTTCTGTCACAACTATCAAGAAAGCATTTTAGGTCAAGGTTGATATTAGAGTTTAAGGCCCTGTAGATATAGATTGCACAGTAGTAAGTGTGGATGTACTGAACTGGGAGTAAGTTTAGATCTATGAAGAGTGGGGGGGTGTGTTGCCAGGGAAGGGATTTAGTGATTATTCTTACTGCAGCTTTTTGTTGGGTTATTATTGGCTTTAGGTGTGTTGCTGCAGTTGATCCCCAAGCACAAATAGCATAGGTGAGGTATGGATAAATAAGTGAGTGGTATAGTGTGAGAAGGGCATTTTGCGGCACGTAGTATCGTATCTTGGAGAGGATCCCAACCATTTTGGATACTTTTTTGGCTATATGCTGGATATAGGTGCTGAAATTCAGGTTGTTGTCAAGGTATGAGCCTAGGAATTTTCCCCCATTATTTCTGGTAATTAGAGTGTTGTCAATCTTAATGTTAATTTGTGCATCTCCTGCTCTGCTACCAAACATAATATAGTAGGTTTTGTCAGTGTTAAGTGTAAGTTTATTGGCTGTCATCCAAGTCGATATTTTAATCAGCTCCTCATTCACAATGGTGTTGAGGGTGGCAAGATTAGGGTGAGAGATGACATAAGTCGTGTCATCAGCAAAGAGAATGGGTTTCAGGTGTTGGGATGCATTTGGAAGGTCATTGATGTATATGAGGAAGAGCAGGGGACCAAGGACACTTTCCTGCGAAACTCCAGTATCAAGTGGCCGTGTTGCTGATGCTGTGTCTTTAATGGTGACGTACTGATACCTATTAGTAATGTAAGATTTGAAATAAGCAAGCGCATGGCCTCTTATACCGTAGTGATCAAGTTTGTGGAGTAGGATGTCGTGGTCTACTGTGTCGAAAGCTTTTCTTAGGTCAATAAAAATTCCTAGTGGATATTCCTTATTTTCCAATGCTGTGTACAGCAGATCTAGCATTTTTATGATTGCATCATTAGTGCTTTTATTTTTCCTGAATCCAAATTGGCAGGGGTTGAGTATGTTTTGAGCCGTTATAAATGAATACAGTCTCCTGTGCACGAGTTTCTCAAAGATTTTGGATAGCAATAGTAAGTTAGATATTGGCCTATAGTTGTTTAAGTCTGTAGGGTCACCACCTTTATGTATTGGTGTAACCCTTGCCATCTTGAGTAGTTTCGGGAAGGTGCTAGTCTCTAGTGACTTGTTAAAAAGTAATGAAATAGCATGCGAAAGGACATGGGCCGCTCGCTTGTACAGTAGTGGTGGGACATGAGACAGATTCCCCGAGTTATTTTTTTATTTATTTATTTATTTATTTATTTATAATTTGAGCACACATACAGAGGTACAAAAAAATACAGATAAGAGCAGCATGCCAAAGCCACTTATACTATGCATAGCATTACGGGCTGGCTTAAAATTAACTTAAGATTAACTAAGCAATGATGAAATCAGTGAAAAACATTAATGTAAACAGATTACTATAAAGCACAAGTGAGTATTACAAAGACAGGTCATATGGTTGCATGCATTGTTGTAAATTCAGTAGAATGGAGTATTCTGTTAGGTAGTGTATTTAAAAAATAATAAAGTTAGATTGGGTTTTAGGTTTAACATTTATGTGATATAATTGTGAGAAACATTTAAGATATACAATTTATAAGGTTCAGTTATTCAGTATTTATTTAGTTTTGGGTGAGTAAGTGATCTTTGAGAAGAGACTTGAATTTATAAACAGGTAGTGTTTCTTTTATATTTACAGGTAATGAATTCCAGATTTTAGGGCCTTTTATGTGCATTGAGTTTTTGCATAGCGTGAGATGGACACGAGGAATATCAAAGAGTGATCTGTGCCTTGTGTTATGGTCATGTGTTCTGTTGAGGTTGGCAAGGAGATGTTTGAGGGGAGGGTTAATATCAGAGTTGAGTGTTCTATGTATGTAATAGGTGCAGTAATAAGTATGGATGTTTTGTATGGTGAGTAGGTTGAGTGTATTGAATATTGGTGGAGTGTGCTGCCTGTAGTGAGAATTTGTTATCATTCTAACTGCAGCCTTTTGTTGGGTAATTAGTGGTCTGAGATGGTTACGTGATGAGATGGTTAAGTGACTTTATGATCTCAATGACTTCCGTGGGCTCAGTTGGTGCAAGATAGAAGGAATTAGGGAAATTTCCATCTAGGTAGTCCCCGGCATGGGCATTGGTATGTGGGATTTTACTGGCGAGATTAGATCCTATGTTTGAGAAGAAGTCGTTTATCTTGTTAGCTGTGTCAGTGGGATGTAGTGGTGTTTCATTAGGTTTAGTTAGGACAATATTCTTGGTTTTTCTCAGTTTGTGGGTCCCTAGAATCTGAGAGAGTGTTTTCCAGGTCTTTTTTTTATATCTCCTCTAGTGTCTGTGAATCTACTGGAGTAGTATAGTTGTTTGGCTTTTTTTATTACTTTGGTGAGAGCTGATGAATAGTGTTTAAGAGTATCTTTGTGTATTAAGCCCTGTCTATATTGCTTTTCATATTGGTGTTTCTTGTCAATGGATTTCAGAATGGTGCTGGTTAGCCATGGGCAACCAAGCCGTTTGTTTGTGATCTGTTTTGTTTTTATAGGACAATGTTTGTTGTATAGTCTAAGTAATTTGTTAAGAAAAATGTCTGTCCAGTCATCAATACCATTGGCCTTGAAGAATTCTGTAGGCCAATCAACAGTCTCTAGGTCAGCTGTGAACTTCCTTACTGAGGCCTCGTCATGGAGTCTAAATGAGACTTTGTTGTATTCAAGTGGTGGTTTACTAATGTTTGTCAGGAGGAAGGTAGGGTAGTAGTCTGTAGTGCTATCTGTGATTATCCCTGATTTAACCCTTTGAGGGTTTTGGTCGTACTAGTACGTCTTACGCGTAGGGGTTTTTGATGTACTAGTACGCATAAATTCTAGCGGCCTCAAATCTCGCAGGAAAAGGCTGATAAGCCTAGATGTGAGAGAATGGGTCTGTGTGGTGGGTGTGCGCAGTAGGAAAAAAATCTGGGACAGAGTGGTGCATTGTGGGAATGCCATCATAGTACACAATTTCCACCGTGCCCTGCGGTAAGAAGTTCCTCACTCCTCGGCGAATTGGGACACTTTTGTTCCCCAGTGACAGTTCTAATACAGATGGAAGTGACAGTGAAGATGAGTTTCAAGGTTCTGGTGAGGTTTTGACCGAAACTAATGACCATAATATGGGTAATAGTGAGGAAAACCCAGACAACCCACAGCCTTCCACCTCTGGTGCTGGGCCGTCGTTCAGTTGTACCAGAATCAAAGAGGAAACTCCTATTTTCCAAAATCCCAGACTCAGATGTGAGCATTGGTGATGATAATGATAGTGATTATGAACTACAAGCTCTTCAAACTTGTTCCAAGAATGGAGGAGGAGGAGGAGGCAGAGGAGGAGGAGGCAGAGGAGGAGGAGGCAAGAGGAGGAGGAGGCAAGAGGAGGAGGAGGCAGAGGAGGAGGAGGAGGAAGAAGAAGAGGAGGAGGAGGAGGAAGAAGAGGAGGAGGAGGAGGAGGAGGAGGAGGAAGAGGAGGAGGAGGAAGAAGAAGAATACGTAATGTTAACAATAATACATAATAATAATACATAATAATAATAATACATAATAATAATAATAGGTAATAATAATAATATGTAATAATAAATGTTCACCCATGACAGTAACAAGATAAGGGGAGATAACATCTGATAAGTGCTGACGTTTGATGAGGGTAAATGAGGGTAGAGCTGATGCCAAAAGATGAGATGAACATCGCCCTCCCTTTGTTTTTGCTGGTATACTAACATTTCTGTCTGTCTATTTGCCTGTCTGTCAAGCTCCCTGTCTATCCATCTAGCTCTCTGTCTCAGAGAGCCACAAGACTGCATCATCACTTTTACTCACATCTTCAAGCAGAGTATAGCACTTTGTCTGGGTTTCTTGGGTTATCCTAGGTAATTTATACTATGTATACTTGTATTTATGTGTACCTGTGAGACAGAGATAGACAGACAGATAGAATGAGGGAGAAAGATAACTAGATAGAATGGAGGAGGGGAAGCAGCATCCGACCCCATTGTTTTGACAGGCTGGAGGGGGAAAGAGTAATGAGCCAATATGTCACTTTGACAGCTGCCGACTCCTTGTAATTTACACTATGGACGAGGAGGACAAGGAGAAGGAGGAAGAGTAGGGGGAAGAGGAAGAAGAGGAGGAGGAGGAAGAGTAGGAGGAAGAGGAATAAGAGGAAGAGGAGGAGGAAGAGGAATAGTAGGAGGAAGATTAGGGGGAAGAGGAGGAAGAGGAAGAGGAGGAGGAGGAAGAGTAGGAGGAAGAGGAAGAAGAGGAGGAGGAGGAAGAGGAGGAGGAAGAAGAGGAAGAGTAGGAGGAAGAGGAAGAGGAGGAAGAGGAAGAGTATGAGGAAGAGTAGGGGGAAGAGGAGGAAGAGTAGGGGGAAGAGGAGGAAGAGGAAGAAGAGGAGGAGGAGGGTGGAACACTAGTACACTGGTACTGGTACACTAACATTTCTGTCTGTCTATTTGTCTGTCTGTCAAGCTCCCTGTCTATCTGTCTATCCGTCTAGCTCTCTGTCTCAGAGAGCCACAAGACTGTGTCATCACTTTTACTCACATCTTCAAGCAGAGTATAGCACTTTGTCTGGATTTCTTGGGTTATCCTAGGTAATTTATACTATGTATACTTGTATTTATGTGTACCTGTGAGACAGAGATAGACAGACAGATAGAAAGAGAGAGAGAGATTGAAAGAGATAGAATGAGGGAGAAAGATAAAACACCATTGTGTATGACACCATGTTTCAGAGTTCCACAAGCTGCAGAACTAATAGGAATATGTTCAGTGACTGTATATTGGTATATATATTATAGAACAATAATAATAAACAATGTTTTGTATTGTTTGTTTTTGTAAACAAGTTTTGTAAACAATATATTGATAATTATGTTTGTGTGCTTATTGTGTTGTATACAACGAGTGTATATATGTACATTGCACCTTACTTTGGTCTCATAGGCCACATAAGTTACGTGAAAAAATAAAATAGTGAAAAAAACAACAAACCTTCAAATACAAGTAAATCAAAGTTTACCGGGTGAGCGGCAGTCGCCGCTGTTGCCATACGCGGCTCATTTTCTGCAAACTTCATGCATCCATATCTCCGTAAGTATTGATGGTAAAATTTTTTTGTTTATCCTATAATGTTTAGAAAAAAAAACTATTTTTTCATAAGAAAAAATAATTTTTTTTTTTTTTGAAATTTGGCCGACCCTGAGAACGAGTTTCGGAGAGGGCCTGTCGACCCTCAAAGGGTTAAGGGGGGCTAGTATATTGGTCCATATGGTTAATTACCTTTCACTCACCAGTGTTTCTGACTTTAATCCAAACATATATGTAATCCTGAACAACCGCATTTGATAAACACAAATTAAAGACAAAGAAATTAAGATTCAAATGCAATGGACACTCGGTTATTGGCCGTTCTGCTTATCTGCCAACTCGGTTATCAGCTGGTTTTCGGCTTCCAGTTATTGGCCATTACAGTGAAACCCCAGGCTTCGGCTGCCCCAGGAATCGGCCACTTTGGGTTTCACCCGTTTTTATCAGCCAAATTTTGTCCCATGTTTCGGCCAGCGTACCAGACCTGTTCACCTGCCCGCGCAGGCATCGTGAGCCAGTCTAGCATTGTTTATCATTGAGTGAACATTACCCTGCGCTCTCAGCCAGCCAGCCAGCCAGCCAGCTAGCCATTCAACCAGCCAGCCAAGCAGCCATCCAGCGATTAATTGTGACTGTGAAATAAGCCACTATGGGCCCTGTGGTTAAGAAAGTGAGGAACATCATAGCAGTGAAGGAGATAATATAAAAATATGAGAGTGGCGTTCATGTGGGGGAGCTTGCCAGGATGTACGGTAAAAACAAATCAAATACCACTTCTATCCTGGTGAAGAGAAAAGAACTCAAGGAAGCTGATGTTGCAAAAGGTGTTGTCATGTTATCCAAAAATAGATCACAAACAATCGAAGAGATTGAGAAGTTGTTGGTGGTGTGGATCAAGAATAAATAGATAGTGGGTGATAGTGTTTCAGAGTCGATCATATGTGAGAAGGCAAGGCAGTTGCATGCCGATCTGATAAAGAAAATGCCTGGAACCAGTGCTGATGTTAGTGAATTTAGGGCCAGCAGAGGCTGGTTTGAGAGATTTAAGAAGCGTAGTGGCATACACAGTGTGGTAAGGCATGGGGAAGCAGCAAGTTCAGACAAACGTGCTGCTGAAAACTTCATGAGTGAATTTAAAGAGATGCCAGAAACAGAGCACTCTTGACAGTTATTTTGTGAGACAGGGGTCCATTGACTCTCAAGCTGGTCCTAGTGGCCTTAAAAGACAAAGAAGGGAAGTAACCCCAGATTAGGACTTGTTACCTAAAGTCTTTATGGAAGGGGATTCCCCTTCCAAACAATAAGTCCTCCCTCTTTCCTCCTCCCTATCTTCCAGATGCCAGCAAGTCTCTTCAATAAAGGTAAGTAAATGTTATTTTAAACGTTCATTTAAATTTTAATATATCTATATAATATGCACACAGTGGTACCTCGGGATACGAACTTATTTCGTTCCAGAAGGCTGATCGAGTGCTGATACCGAACAAATTTATTCCCATAAGGAATAATGTAAATTAGCTTAATCTGTTTCAGACCCCCCAAAAGTACACTTACAAAAGCACTTACATCAATACACTTACGTAACTGTTCGTGTTTTGAGCTGTTCGTATCACAAGGTACCACTGTATGTGTATTTATCTGCATTGTGTGTATGTAAAACTATACATAGTTATTATTTAAAAAATGTATTTTTTTTAAGATTTTTGTGGGTCTGGAACAGATTAATTTTATTTACATTATTTCTTATGGGAAATATTGCTTCGCCTTTTGGCCGTTTCGCGTTTAGGCCTAGCTCCTGGATTGGATTATGGCCAAAACCCGGGTTTTACTGTATTTTGCTTATCAGCCATATCAGACGCATCAACCCACCACCGCCAGCTGCTCGCTTGTCAGTCTGGCTGTGTGGCTGTGATGGTGGCAGAAGGTGGTAGTGTTGGTGGTAGTGGTTGTGATGGTGGTAGTGATGGTGGTAGAGGGTGGTAGTGATCTTAGTAGTGGTTGTGGTGGTAGAGGGTGGTAGTGGTTGTGATGGTGGTTGAGGGTGGTAGTGATCTTGGTAGTGGCTGTGATGGTGGTAGTGGTTGTGATGGTGGTAGAGGGTGGTAGTGGTTATGATGGTGGTAGTGATGGTGGTAGAGGGTGGTAGTGATGGTGGTAGTGATGGGGATAGAGGGTGGTAGTGATGGTGGTGGAGGGTGGTAGTGATGGTGGCAGTGGGTGGTAGTGGTTGTGATGGTGGTAAAGGGTGGTTGTGATGGTGGAAGAGGGTGGCAGTGATCTTAGTAGTGGTTGTGGTGGTAGAGGGTGGTAGTGGTTGTGATGGTGGTTGAGGGTGGTAGTGATCTTGGTAGTGGTTGTGATGGTGGTAGAGGGTGGTTGTGATGGTGGTAGTGGTTGTGATGGTGGTAGAGGGTGGTAGTGGTTATGATGGTGGTAGAGGCTGGTAGTGATGGTGGTAGAGGGTGGTAGTGATGGTGGTAGAGGGTGGTAGTGATGGTGGTAGTGGTTGTGATGGTGGTAGAGGGTGGTTGTGATGGTGGTAGAGGGTGGTAGTGGTTGTGATGGTGGTAGAGGGTGGTAGTGGTTATGATGGTGGTAGAGGGTGGTAGTGATGGTGGTAGAGGGTGGTAGTGGTTGTGATGGTGGTAGAGGGTAGAGCTGCAAGACCTTCATCTGGAACAGCAACAGACCACAGCTGAGGAAATTGCTTTAGAGGAGGAGGAAGAGAGGAGAGAATGCAACTTCTTCAGTGATTAAGGACAAGTGTATAAAGTGGAGTGAGTTGCATGGGTACAGTGACTCTCAAGCCTCTCTCCTCCTCCTTATCTTCCATAAGCCAAGAAGAGTTTTCAATAAAGGTATGTAATACTGATTTAATTATTCATGTATTTATTTGATTTAGTTCTCACTGTTTTGTGTATGTAAAATTATAATTAATCTTTAAAAAAATTATTTTTTTGTGAATATTTTTGGGTGTCTGGAACGGATTAATTGTATTTACATTAATTCTTATGGGAAATATTATTTCGGTTTTAAGCAGAGCTTTTGGAACGGATTACGGCCGATAACCAAGGGTCTACCGTACTTTAACAAAATGTTCAAAAGAGAGTACATTAATGTTAGTTTAATTAAGCAAAGTTTAATAAAGAAAAAAACATGCATCACAGGAACATAACTCTTATTAACCCTTTGAGGGTCGACAGGCCCTCTCCGAAACTCGTTCTCAGGGTCGGCCAAATTTAAAAAAAAAAAAAAAATTATTTTCTCTTATGAAAAGATAGAGAATCTTTTCCCGATCATAAAGACACCAAAAGTTTGAAATTTGATAGAAAACTTACGGAATTATGCTCTCGCAAAGTTAGCGGTCTTGGCGATGTTTACGCATCGGCGATTTTGCCCACTTTGAGCCCCATTTTCGGCCAATTTCACTGTACTAGTCGACAAAAAACATGAATATTTCGCTAGAACTCCAATTTTTCTATCGAATGGGTGCAAGAAACCACCCATTTATGAAATTCAACTATCCAGTACAGTGGTCAGAATTTAGCAATTTTGCCAATTTCACACAAATTTCAAAAGATGCCAATTTCCGAATAGGGTCCAGAATAAACAAGAAATACATTCCTGGCACTAAAATGACATTTCCTCTAGTCATTAGTCACGTCTCAAGGCCCCGCTTATATTCTTTTGCTTTCCACTTTGAATTTTTATTCTCACAAAAAATATAAGATTTACTGTTATGCAGACTACTGCATTAGTGTAAAAAATGGTATAAATATTATTGGTGCACTTGTGAAAGAATATTAGACTCACCAGTTGACGTGTATTGCACGCTTGGCACGATTTGTTTACTTTTGAAGTTTGGTAAAAATCGAACATTTCTGCTACTTTGAGCTCAATTTCAAGGTACTTTTCATTGTAAAACCAGTCAAAATCATCTCAATTTCTGTAGTATGTCTTCCATTCTATAAAATGACACCAAGAAAACTAGAATACAACAATAAATACCATACGAAAATACACTGCAAAGTCGCTGATTTATTCCAAAAAAATGGTCAAAGTTTTTTTTTTCTCATTATGCACTGTGTGCTGCAGGATTTTTTTTAGACTGTGCACACTGACCACATAGACCCATTCTTTCATATGAAGGCCTACCAGCTTTCTCCCACTAGATTTGAGGCCGCTAGAATATAAGCGTACTAGTACGTCAAAAACCCCTACTCGTAAGACGTACTAGTACGACCAAAACCCTCAAAGGGTTAACTGCCTATTTATAGCTACAGAAGCACAGATGGATATATGTTATCACATCTTTGGTAATAGCTAATAGGTAGTATGTTGGTAGACAGCAACCACCCAGGGAGGTACTACCGTCCTGCCAAGTGAGTGTAAAATGAAAGCCTGTAATTGTTTTACATGATGGTAGGATTGCTGGTGTCTTCTGTCTGTCTCATAAATATGCAAGATTACAGGTATGTCTTGCTACTTCTACTTACACTTAGGTCACACTACACATACATGTACACGTTTATTTATACACACTCATCTGAGTTTTCTTTGATTTTATCTTAATAGTTCTTGTTTCTTATTAGTTTTCCTTTTATATCCACGGGGAAGTGGAATAAGAATCTTTCCTCTGTAAGGCATGCGTGTTGTAAAAGTCAACTAAAATGCTGGGAACAATGGGCTAGTAACCCCTTTTCCTGTAATAATTAATAAAAAGAATAAAAAGAAGAAAATTTTCAAAGTGGGATGTCTGAATGTGTGTGAATGTTGTGCGAATAATAAGAAAGATGATTGTGGATGTTATGAATGAGAAGAAGCTGGATGTCCTGGCTTTAAGTGAAACAAAGCTGAAGGGGGTGGGAGAGTTTCAGTGGAGAGGAATAAATGGGATTAGGTCAGGGGTTTCAAATGGAGTTAGAGCTAAAGAAGGAGTAGCAATAATGTTGAAGGATAAGCTATGGCAGGAAAAGAGGGACTATAAATGTATTAATTCAAGGATTATGTGGAGTAAAATAAAGGTTGGATGTGAAAAGTGGGTTATAGTAAGCATATATGCACCTGGAGAAGAGAGAAGTGTAGAGGAGAGAGAGAGAGATTTTGGGAAATGTTGAGTGAATGCGTGGGGAGTTTTGAACCAAGTGTGAGAGTACTTGTGGTTGGGGATTTCAATGCTAAAGTGGGTAAAAATGTTGTGGAGGGAGTAGTAGGTAATTTTGGGGTGCCAGGGGTAAATGAAAATGGGAAGCCTTTAACTGAGCTATGTGTAGAAAGAGGTTTGGTAATAAGTAATACATATTTTATGAAAAAAAGGATAAATAAATATACAAGGTATGATATAGCACATATTGAAAGTAGTTTGTTAGATTACGTATTGGTGGATAAAAGGTTGATGGGTAGGCTTCAGGATATACATGTTTATAGAGGGGCAACTGATATATTGGATCATTATCTAGTTGTAGCAACAGTTAGAGTAAGAGGTAGATGCGATAAGAGGAAAATGGCAACAACTAGTAAGAGGGAGGTGAAAGTGTATAAACTAAGGGAGGAGGAAGTTCGAGTGAGATATAAGCAACTATTGGCTGGTGCAAGTATGAGTAGTGGGGGGTTAAAGAGGGTTGGAATAGTTTTAAAAATGCAGTAGTAGAATGTGGGGCAGAAGTTTGTGGTTATAGGAGGGTGGGTGCAGGAGGAAAGAGGAGTGATTGGTGGAATGATGAAGTAAAGGGTGTGATAAAAGATAAAAAGTTAGCTTATGAGAGGGTTTTACAAAGCAGAAGTGTTATAAGAAGAGTAGAGTATATGGACAGTAAAAGAAAGGTGAAGAGAGTGCTGAGAGAGTGCAAGAAATTTTAATGAAAATAAGAAAAAATTTTGGAGTGAGTTAAACAAGTTAAGAAAACCTAGGGAACAAATGGATTTGTCAGTTAAAAACAGAGTAGGAGAGTTAGTAGATGGGGAGATGGAGGTATTGGGTAGATGGTGAGAATACTTTGAGGAACTTTTAAATGTCGACGAAGGGAGGCAATAATTTCAATGCACTGGCCAGGGAGGTATACCATCTTTTAGGAGTGAAGAAGAGCAGGATGTAAGTGTGGGGGAGGTGCGTGAGGCATTACGTAGAATGAAAAGGGGTAAAGCAGCTGGAACTGATGGGATCATGACAGAAATGTTAAAAGCAGGGGGATATATTGTGTTGGAGTGGTTGGTACTTTTGTTTAACCCTTTGACTATCGCGGTCATATATATACGTCATAGGAGATACCATGTTTGACGTATCTATACGCCTAAATTCTAGCGGCTTCAAATCAAGCAGGAGAAAGCTGGTAGGCCCACATGTGAGAGAATGGGTCCCTCCATGGTCAGTGTGCACCATATAAAAAAATCGGGAGCCAGTGGTGCATTGTAGGGAATACCATTTCAGTCATCCTTTTTCAGCATGTCTAGCGGTAAGAAATATGTGACTCCCCAGCAAATCTGGGACTCTTCTCTTCCCAAGTGATGCTCTAACACAGATGGAAGTGTCATTGAAGATCAATTTCATGATTTCGAGGAGTTTGAGACCAAAAGCAATGGAGGAGGAGGAGGAAGAAGAAGAGGAAGAGGAGGAAGAAGAGGAGGAGGAGGAGGAGGAAGAAGAGGAGGAAGGAAGGAAGGAGGAAGAGGAAGGAAGGAAGGAGGAAGGAAGGAAGGAAGGAGGAAGAGGAAAGGAGGGGAGGAGGAGGAGGAGGAGGAGGAGGAAGGAGGGAAGGAAGGGAGGAAGGAGGGAAGGAGGAGGAAGGAGGAAGGAGGGAGGAAGGAGGGAAGGAGGGAGGGAGGAGGAAGGAAGGAGGGAAGGAGGAGGAAGGAGGGAGGAGGAGGAGGAGGGAGGAGGAGGAGGAGGAGGAAGGAGGGAGGGAGGAGGAGGAGGAGGAAGGAGGGAGGAGGGGGAGGAGGGGAGGGAGGGGAGGAGGAGGAGGAGGGAGGGAGGAGGGAGGTGGAGGTGGAGGAAGGAGGAGGGAGGAGGGGTGGAGGAAGGAGGGAGGAGGGAGGGAGGAGGGAGGAGGAGGAGGTGGGAGGGAAGGAGGAGGGAGGTGGAGGAAGAGGAAGGAGGGAGGTGGAGGAAGAGGAAGGAGGGAGGTGGAGGAAGAGGAAGGGGGGAGGAGGAGGAAGGAGGAGGAGGAGGAAGGAGGAAGGAGGAGGAAGGAGGAAGGAGGAGGAAGGAGGAAGGAGGAAGGAGGAGGAAGGAGGAAGGAGGAGGAAGGAGGAAGGAGGAGGAAGGAGGAAG